>NC_050465.1:49386573-49686573 GCF_903995425.1 Onychomys torridus
TCATTGCCATCGAAGGAGAGGCCTGGAGACTAGGTGTTCTGTGGGAAGAACAGACACGGGCTTTCTGAGGCAGGCGCATTGTTTTTGTTTGTATGAATGGTTGCTTTGACTTTTTTGAATTTGTGTTCCCTTTGTGGTTTTGTTTTGTTTTTTTTTTTCTTTTTACCTCCCTGACATCCATCCACTCTTTGGTAGGAATGCCTGATATCCTAAGTGGGATTGTCATCAACATGTCTTCCTTCTCTGACCTGAACAATCATCCCGCCATGGAGACGGAACTAGAGCACGATCATGGGAAATGTGGAAATCTGCTGGTAGCAACCTGTCCACTGGGGTCATGTAGATTCCCCACTTGCTCTTCTGTCCTTCGGCAGATGAACACTGACTTACTGTCTGACATCACTCCACTCAGTGAGAGGCAGAGCCTGTATGTGTCCCTTCAGTCTGGGCAGGCTGCTCAACAGAATGGGTAAGAAGAGACAGCAGCTGTGCCCAAGTCTAAGAGTTTCCTTCCTGTCTCTCCTTGAAGCCCTGAGTTATAATTTAAGTCCGGGTCCCTGAAGCCACCATGGTGTGGAAGTGCTCAAGAGAGGTGTAGATGAACGGTCTTATTAAATAAGAAACACAGAGCCGTCGGGCGCACACCTTTAATCCCAGCATTCGAGAGGCAGAGGCAGGCAGATCTCTGTGAGTTTGAGGCCAGCCTCAACTACCAAGTGAGTTCCAGGAAAGGTGCAAAGCTACACAGAGAAACCCTGTCTCGAAAAAAAAAAAAAAAAAAAAAAAAAAAAAGAAGGAAAAAAAAAAAGAAACACAGAGTTAAAAGCCAAGAGATCAGAGCAATAGTTAAGAGCTTATCACCTTACCCTTCATGCTGCTGCTGTCCTTCCCTCAGCAAGAGATCTACTTCCTGTGTGTCTGTCTTTTTTATAGACTTTCTGTTCTGCCTTCTCATTGGTTGTAAACCCAACCACATGACCTCCTCGTCACTGCCTATCTGTACAGACCTCCAGGTCTTCTATGGTTGGTATTGAGATTAAAGGTGAGTGTCTCGAAGCTGGCTATATCCTTGAACTCACAGAGATCTGCCTTCACGTGATCTGGATTAAAGGCTTCTGCTATGGCTTGCTATTAGCTCTGACCCCTAGGCAACTTTATTTATTAACATACAAATAAAATCACATTTCAGCACAAATAAAATATCACCTTAGAGAGGTGTCTAGAGAAACAGCTGCCTTCCCGGTACTCTCTTCTAGATACCTGAGTGCCTAGAATATTTACTCACGAGACCAGCTATTCTAGACACCTTGAGTGAAAGAGCCTTCACATGACGCTAGCCTCAGCAGTCATCGGACTCAACCTTGTGAGTCACCTCAATAAGGGTTGACTAGATGATTCTAAACCTTGAGAGAGATGACACAATGGTCAGAATCCACTGTGGCGTAGTTATATAGCGTTATTAAATAATGTGCTGCCATGTGTGCTGGCTAGTTTTTTGTCGACTTGACACAAGCTAGAGTTAGCTGAAAGGAGGGAGCAGTGGTGTGGAAGTGTAAGCCAAATAAACCCTTTCCTCCCCAACTTGCTTTCTTTTTGTTTTTTAATTTTCAGAGCTGAGGATCGAACCCAGGGCCTTGCACTTGCTAGGCAAGCGCTCTACCACTGAGCTAAATCCCCAACCCCCCAACTTGCATTTTTGTCATGGTGTTTTATCACAGCAATAGAAATCTTATATGTTTTGGAACACTGTTGTTACTTACATACAAATTTATAAGTAAGTATGGTTTCCCTCTCGATTATCATGTACCATCCCTTGTTAACTAAGCTCTGTGTTTCACATTCTAGTTTGCCTAGTATCAGTAACTGCTAAGCTGGCATTTCTTCTATCTCTGGGCTTGCTTTCTATCTCATACATCTCTAGACACACTTTCTCCCAGGCCTCCTCCCCTAAATTCATGTGGTTTCCTTCCCATTGAGTCCCTCAAGGTGGTACACCACTCAGTGTTTAAGTCCTGAGCCGTACATTTAAAAGATCACCTCGAAAGCTTTAGGAAATGCACACCGCCTTCCTTCCCCTCTGCCTGCTCCCACAGAGAAATGAACTCACAGTCTCCCAGGGAAGAAGCACTTCTGTTGTAGGAGAATAATAATAAATAAATAAGGTAAGACTTACTAACTTAACCACTCCTAAGAGTACAGGTCAGTGGTGTAAAGTATGGTCAAACGACATGCAACTGATCTAAGCTGATCGTCTTCAAAGGCTGAGATGCCTTGGTTTCATGATTACATTTTTTCATCATATTCTCATGTCCATTAATGGAAGAAATATTATCGTTTATCTCATTTAGCAATTGAAGCCTACTTGGTTTTAATTCTTTTTTAAGGTATGTCTGTATACCACCTGATGCCCTCAGAGGCCAGAAGAGGGTATTGGATCCCCTGGAACTGGAGTTACAGATGGTTGTTGGCCACCATTTGAGTTCTGTGAATTCAACCCTGGAGTCCTGGAAGAGCAACAAGTGTTCTTTACTGCTAAGCCATCTTTCCAGCTCCTGTTTTCAATTATTTACCAAACAGTTCTACAAAATTAATTTTATGGACAGTGAACTCATGTTCCCAATGAGGAAGTAGGGTTCATACTTCTTCTCATGTTAGATATCTTAACACAGTTGGGGGTATGACTTGCGCAGAAGGCTGATGTGGAGAAGGAAATGTTTTGGTCTTTTTCTCCTTTCCAATCTTTCTCATTCCTTACGTCCTCACTGCCTCAGACCTCCTTAATGGCCAGAAACCCCTACCTGAGGAGGAACACAGTAGTATTTTGATATTCTACCTTACCCTAATATTATTTATAGGTGTCAGAGAGCCTTCCCCTAGTCAGGATGTTCCTCTGACTCTACTTCCCACTCTGCATAGCTTCTAATGAATCCATGGCTTCAGTAATGGCTTAGTCAACTCTTCCAGTCTCCCCCCACCAGGAGCCCCCACTCTTACCCTGACCCTCCAGCCTCTCCACAGAAGGGAAAACAGTGTTAGTGTTTGATAACCTGGGGGTGGAGTTGTGGACACAGCAGTGAGAGGCCAACACGTACACCGATGCAACCCTGGGCCAATCCGTTTCTTTCCATGATGCTGGAGTATTTACATTTACTCCTTTGAACTCAACATATCACTCTGATTTATCCCCCTTTTCTTCAAATTTATTTATTTTTATTTTTGTGCGTTTGTGTTTTGCCTACACCTGTGTTTATGTGAGTGTGTCATGTCTCTTAGAATTGGAGTTACAGACAATTGTGAGCTGCCATGTGGGTATTGGGAATTGAACCCAGGTCCTTTGGAAGAGCAGTCAATGCTCTTAACCACTAAGCCATCTCTCCATTCCTGATTTCTCCTTTTTTTTTTTTTTATATGATACTTATTATGCTTTTGTATCTGGAATGAATGTAGGGCCTGAGGATGAGTGTGCTGGCTGGCTTATGTCAACTTGACGCACAAACTGGAGTTAACTGGTAGGAAGTAATCTTAACTGAAATAGGCATTTTCTTAATTAGTGATTGATGGGGGAGGGCCCAGACCGTTGTGGGTGGGGTCCATCCCTGGACTGGTGGCCCTTGTTTCCGTAAGAAAGCAGACTGAGCCCGGTGGCACACCCCTTTAATCCCAGCACTTGGGAGGCAGAGGCAGGCGGATCTCTGTGAGTTAGAGGCCAGCCTGGTCTACAGAGTGAGATCCAGGACAGGCACCAAAACTACACAGAGAAACCCTGTCTCAAAAAACAAACAAACAAGAAAGGAAGAAAGAAAGAAAGAAAGAAAGAAGAGAAGAAAAGAGAAAAGAAAAGAAAAGAAAAGAAAAGAAAAGAAAAGAAAAGAAAAGAAAAGAAAAGAATAGAAAAGCAGACTGAGCAAGCCATGTGGGAATAAGCAGCCCTCCTCTGTGGTCTCTGCATCAGCTCCTGCCTCCAGGCTCCTGCCTTGTTTGCATTCCTGTCCTGACTTCCTTGGATGATGAACAGTGATGAGGAAGTGGAAGACAAATAAACCCTTTCCTCCCCAACTTGCTTTTGGTCATGGTGTTTCACACAACAACAGAAACCCTAGACGAGGAGGGAAGAGTTTTTTCAGGAGAGAAGCTACAATATAAAGGGGCTTGAGCCGGAGGTGTAGCTCAGTGATAGAGCTCTTGTCGAGCATGCGCAAAGCTCTGGGTTCAGTCCCCACTATCACAAGTATACATACATATGTGTGTGTGTATATGTGTACATATGTGTGTGTATGTGATACATATACACAAATATATGTATGTATATATATATATATAAAGTTTGGGGCTCATTTGGCCAAATGTTACATTACTTTTGGTTCAACACACTTGTAACTTTAAAGGACTCTCTAATGTTTGATAGTCATTTTTTCTGCTTTGAAAATTTCATTATTTTACTGTTTAACTTTCTACTTAAAATATATTTTATTATTAAGTGAAGTACTTCTTTCTAAACAGTTAAAATTTCTCAGTGCGGGGCTGGAGAGATGGCTCAGAGGTTAAGAACACTTGCTGCTCTTCCAGAGGTCCTGAGTTCAATTCCCAGCAACCACATGGTGGCTCACAACCATCTGCAGTGAGATCTGGCGCCCTTTTCTGTACACATAATAAATAAATAAATACATACATACATACATACATACATACATACATACATACATAAATTTCTCAGTGCCATTTGTTGAAAGGGCTTTCATGTCTCATTATCACTTACTAGAGGTTTGTGTGTTGTAGGATTCACTTATAAGCCATGTCCTCTGTTCTGATTTACCTCCAATCATCATAGGACAGCGCAGTGCTTTATGCTGGAGCTCTTATAGTTCTTAATACGGGGGAGAGCTTATCCTGATGCATTCTCTTCTCACAATGTATTTTACATCTTGTCTAGTTTTCCTAAATAAACCACTTTTTAAATTTAAAAGTCACACTGGAATTGCTTAGTCTTTGTATTAAACTCATGTATTAATTTGAGGAAACCTGATAGGAATATGGGCATATGTTAATTTGGAATTTAAAAATCTCTCATTAAGCATGTTCCCCTTTTTTTAGGTCACCCTTTTCATTAAGGTAATTTAAGGTTTCTGTACTTTTGTCTCATTTCCATCATTAAAAAAATATTTATAGTCAATAGGACAACTTCATCTGTCCTGTTAGTAACTTTTACATTAGTTGGAATTTTCGTGTACTGTCTTTGTGTCTGTCTCTCTGTCTCTTTGTCTGTCTGTCTCTCTATCTCTCTCTCTCCCGTGTGTGTGTATGTGTGTGTGTGTGTGTGTGTGTGTGTGTGTGTGTGTGTGTGTGTTTAGAAGTACAAATCTTTTTGGTTCTGAAAAAATTTGTTTCCACTTTCAAAAAAATACGTTCATATTTTATCTAGTGAACTACTGAACAATTTTTAGTTTCATTTCTGGTTATAGTGGCCATTGCTGGCATTACACATAGGTATCACCAAATCTTTTATGCTTTTTAATTACAGAAAATTATGGAAACTTGAGAAATGGAAATCCTAATTTGGAGAATGGGAAGTGGAAGCTTTATGTATGACCTTTCTTGAAGATGTCCGTGAGAATTTTAACAACAGGGCAAAGGTCCTCTCCAACAAAGTATGGAAATAAAAATAGTTTACAAGGTTCACAGAGAACAGCTGGGGCCATGGAGGAAGAATGGATATGAGCAAAGCTGGTAACATGCTGGTTTGCTGTTTATTCTGCAGAGAATGAAAATATAAGTTTCATATTTGTCCTTAACATCTCAGCTCCTGAAATACACGGAATTCCTGCAAGGTTTTGTGGCATTTCAGCACAGAGAAGGACAATGTTGTGTTTGAGAACCACTATTTGTTCGTTTCCTGTGCGAGCCTGAATGGAAAATGGGAGGAAAGGCCTTGTATTTCAGTTCCTTCCTGATTTTCCCCACAGGGACAGGAATAGCTAGGTATTTATCCTCCACAAGTCGATACAAGCAAAAATCCATATCCATACTGACACACAGGACCCACTCACGGCACGAGCACTTTAACTACAAGCACAAATGTGTTTTCTATCGTGGTATGAAAAAGTTTGTCATCTACAAAAGCTCCTTTAGAAGTCATCTAAAACCTGAGAAGGTTGGTTTGGGACCTTTGCCCAGCAATGTGAAAGGACTATTTTCTTTTTCATTTTTAATCTCAGGCTTAATTTTTCTTGGTGTAAGGCCCAATCTCTCACCAGCAGTGAGTCAGAAAGAATGCTTGAAATAGTTCTTGTGACATTATCTCTGTCCATGCCTTGTTTCCCAAGGATGGTCAAGCCTATTTTTTATGCATCTAATTATTTCACCAAAACTGGAAAAATATTCCTATGTTAAAATAGTTCATCAGACTACATAAAGATGCTTAAATTCATCTGTCAAAAATGTGAGACAACAGACAGCATTTTGTAATGTCTATTGATGTAAACTTTAGGTCTGTGATAAAAATTGTAAGGCCTAATGTGATCCAGCAGTTTCTCAATCCCTTTTCCCTAACCAGGAATATCTACTTAATGAAGGCTAATCACTAATAAGTGAAATGCTGTTGTAATGATACCTTTCAAAACAGTAATATAAAAGTAAAACCATTCACAGAATGTGGCTGGGGACAGGCATGTGCTGTGTTCCTCAAATGGAGACCAGAGGACAACTTCTATATTGGAGTCAAAAGCCATCTGTTTGAGGGTACATGTTTATCATTAACTAGACTGAATGTTATATTAGATGGCAGTGTCCATCTTATGATGTAGGACCCAGTAACAGAAGCTATATGCCTGATCCCCCTTCCTAAAACTCTAAAAAGTAAATAAAAAAAAAGACTGTTTAGTAAACAGTATGCTTAACCTAAAGAAGGCCACAGCTTTTAAGAAATGTCACAATGAGGTCCTGTGAGAAGGTTTGACGTTTCTTCCCCAGTCTGCCCCACCTTTTTTAGGCCCTGGTGGCTAGAAGGCTATGGTGGCTGGTGATTTTGTACTACCAGAGCACTGTGCAGTGTTGCTGGTGTCCCTGAAGAGCCTTTGTTGACCACACACATGGGTGTCATCAAAAAGAACATGAGCAGTTGGACAGGAAGGACCCAAGGCAAAAATGTCGCTCTAGGTCATCGCCAACTCTGGCTTGAATGGAAGAAAGGTCCCTTGCTGTTGGCATATAGGAGTGTCTTAATATGTTTGGGCTGCTGCAGCAAAATACTGTTGGCTGAGTGGTTTATAGGCAACAGAAGCTTGTTTCACACAATTCTGAAGGTAGGGAGTTGAAAATGAGGTTGCCAGCAGACTTGGTGTCCAACGAGGGCCCACGTCCTGCTTCATAAGCAGTGCCTTCTCTCTGCATGGGCAGATGAAGTGAAATCTCATTCAGGAGGATTCCCCCTGGTAACTTTATCATCACTCCAAAGCCCCATGTTCTAAACCTACCACACCAGGGAGCAGGAATAGTCGGGAGAAAATGGATACAGCTAAATCAAGAGGATATTCCTCCTGAGGCTCTTGACGTTTTCATCTTTCCATTCTTGCTATGTATTTCCCTTCTATGCTACAGCCGTGAATTATAAGTAACATAAGTCAGGGGTTAAGATGTAGCTTGGCAGGGAGACAGGGTCAGGGGAGGGAATGCCGGGAGAGACAGCAAGAATGGAGGGGCAATTTAGTGCGGTGGAAACTTCCTAAAATATATGAAGGCAATCCTAATGAAGTCTCCAAACAATGAGGGAGACAAAGTCCCAACTGGCCACTTCTTGTCATCAAATGAAGCTTCCAGTACCAGGACTATGTCACATCCAACTGAGCTGTTGGCCAAAGGGGTCCCATGGGAATCTCCAAACAACCCAGGCTGTAGCCAAGATAGTAGGTTGCTCTCTGCAAATGGACAGCAAGGCCCCATTGCTGAAGACAACATCTACATAACTCAGTGATCATGGAGAGGGTGAGCTGGTGCCTACATAGAACCTTCACCCCTACATTCCAGTGTTTTTGGTACAGGAAGGTACTCTGCAGGCTACCAACAACCCAAGCCACAAACCCTTTGATCTACAATCTGTCCTGCTGGCAAAATATGCCAGGGCAATGGTGGCATAAAGCTTGTGTGAGTGACCAACCAATATTTGATTTGACTCCATGAGACAGAACCCATACCCAACACTGTTTGGGCAGCCAAGATCCAGAAACTAGATAGCCTAGAGACCTAGGGTAAAACCAAATACTACCGGTCTAAAAAAAAAAAAACAACAACAATAAAATGATTCTGGATGATATTCTGCTATATTCATAGATCTGTGGCTTATTCAGCCATCGTTAGAGAAGCTTCTTCCTGCAGCAGATACAAATACAGAGACCCAAAGCCACAAATCCCTCCCCTCAGAGCCCAAGGAATCCCACAGAAGAGGAAGCAGAAAGACTATAAGAGCCGGAGGGAATGGAGAGCACCATGAGAACAAGGCCCTCTAAATCAACTGAGCAAAGTTCATATGAGCTCACAGAGACTGGAGCAGTGAGCACAGGGCCTGCACAAGGTTCTCTGTGTATATATAATAGCTTCAGTTTAGTATTTTTATGGGACTCCTGAGTGTGTGAACAAGTGGGCATCTGATTCTTGTGCCTTCTCTTGGGGCTCTCTTCCTTCTGTTGATTTGCCTTGTACAACTTCAATGTGATGGTTTGTAAATGGAGGCTTTTCTGTCCTGCCCATTCCCACAGCCACTTTTAAAATAATCATTCAGAGGCTTAATATTAATTATAAACCATTTGGCCTATTGCTCAGGCTTACTATTAACTAGCTCTTTCAATTTAAATTAACCCATCTCTATTAATCTGCATTTTGCCACATGGCTTCATGGTGTTACCTGGTCTCTAGTACATCTTGTTGCTCCGGTGGCTCTCTGGCATCTCCTCCTGACTCTGCCCTTCTTCTCCCTGTACCTCTGCTTGGATTTCCTGCCTGGCTCTATCCTGCCTTACTATAGGTCAAAGCACCTTCTTTATTAACCAATGGTATAAAACATATTCACAGCATTCAGAGGGGTTATCCCACAGCAGTGGTTTTTGTTGTGTTTTGTTGTTATCACTTAGAAACCTGTTCTTTTCTAATGAGAGACAGAAAGGGAGTGGATCAGATAGAAGGGGAAGTGGGAAGGAGCAGGGGGAGTAGACACTGTAATCAGGAATGTATTGTATGGAAAAAGAATCTATTTTTAATAATAGGGGAAAGGGCATACAAAAGAAAAAAGAAAAGAAAGAAAGGAAGGAAGGAAGGAAGGGAGAAAGACAGGTAGCACAAGTTACGACTCCCCATTTGCTTATGAGCTGACAATGCATTCACTTAACACAGACGAGGCACCTACAACACAAGGCAGGGTATTTGCCAAACAAATGATGTAGCCACTATACATGATAGGATTTAGGAGGCTATCAATGCCTGGGAAGACATTACCAAAGAATCTAGACTTATGAAAGAAGGAAATTTGGACTAAAATAAGGGGTGATAGTACTAGAAGGATAAAGAGGCTCAGAGAACTCAAGCTGGAAAGGGACCTCCCACCTAGGTTGGGGACTCCCTAGGGCATAAGAAATTCATTGGGGGGACAGGAAGGCTGAGTGATGCTGGCCCTCTGCCCTGTGTTCCAACCCTCAGAACTATGTTGTATTACTCTACACAGCAAAGGGGCTGGTGTGGTAATGGATTTTGAGATGGAGGAGATGGTCCTCCTGTATCATCTGGTCCTCAATCTAAGTTCCTTGTAAGAGATGAGCATGAAAAAAGGGGTCGTGTAGAAGCAGAGACTGGAGTTCTGTAGCCACAAGCCAAGGAATGTCTGAAGTGATCAGAGGCCGAGAAAAATGAGACAGGATCCCCCCCCCCACACACACACACACATACAGCCTAAAATGGTAGCTCAGACTACACACATCTGATTCAGTCTTCTGCCCTCAGAGATGTGAGGAAATAGATTACTGTTCTTTTCAGCTACTGAGTTTGTGGAAATCTGTGACAGCATCTCTAGGAAGCTCAGCCATCCACTACCCATCCACTACCCATCTCCTGTGTCTGCTTTCCTGCTCTACCTCCTTTTCATAGGTAATGCTCTCCCATCTCCCAGATTCCCTCATTAGACCACCTGCACTCAGCACCCAACACCAGCCCATCCTATGTGTGTGTGACCCTCCCATAGGGCTGTCACAGGACGCCCAATTAAACTGGAATTTCAGATAAACTACAAATAATATGTGCATGATCTGGCATGTATTTATACTAAGAAGTGGCATGAAATTTGGATTTAAATGAGAATCATGTTTTATTGGATTTTTACCTCCCAAAATCTAGTGATAATCATCTGTTGTGATGACAGAGCCTCAGAGTCATAACTTAAAGAGAAGAAAATAAATCTGTCTTCACAGTTCTGAAGGCTGGGAGGGTCAGCATTAAGGTGCTACTATCTGGATATCTGGTTGGGGGCCTTTTGCCATGTTATATTATAGAATGGCAGAAGGCACCTGATGGCATGAGAGAGGGCATGTATGTTACGTGCTCAAGACTCTTCTTTGTCTTGTAAAAATATGCATGTCATCCTAGGGGCCCCAGCTTTGTGATCCCATCTAACAAACTGCTTCCCAAAAGCCCGACCTCCAAATGCCACTGATGCATGAGCCTATGGCTCACACTCCCCCCACACCACACCATAGTAGCTGATCGTTTTCTGCCCGGCCTTCCGCAGTCTGGGAACCCTGCCTGACTATTTTCCATGATGATGACTTCATCTCTGCCTGCTACTTCCTAGTTCTCATCCTCTACAGCAATCCTCTTCAGACCTTTCTTATGAGCACTGGGACAACATCTGCCACGATGGCCCTTAATGACTTCATCTGTATAACATTTGCAAAGGTGCAGAACAAGAGCATAAGCAACCTTTTATCTTAAAATAAATAACGGAGTTAGAAATTCTAATTTAGGGAATTAGCTCTCTGTTGAGTACTAATTATGTTTTTAATTTACTGTCTTACCAGCTGTGATCATAAACCCAAGTGCTGTGGTTAAAGGGCAAGTTTCTAGTCAAATAAATCACCAATTCAAATCAGCCAGTGAAAACATAGCATGCTCTTTTCTGTTTTTACAGTCCTAGAAAGCAATACATATGGGCTAGCAGGCAATAAAGCTGTTATCTGAGTGTGAGAAAATCCCATCTATTAGTAGTTACATTAGCTATATCTGCCTTTTGAAAGACTGACCATTTTCCCATCAGAAGTGAGGTACAAAGTAATGTTTGCTTTCCCAAAGACTTATCACAGCCATTCCTCCCATTCCTTCTTGAATCATGCTGCTTCATCTGTTATAACTCAGAGAATTACAACCTACGGTCAACACAAGCCACAGTGATAAATGTGCGGTTGGCTCATGTGAAAGTCCATATAGATTTTCCTCAGGAACAAAAGAGCAAAGAGTCATGGTGGAGAGACAGTGAGATGCGTGAGAATGTCCGCAGAGGTAAAGCTGAGGCCTAGAGGAAAACAACTGGATTAAGATTATGGTTGCAAAAGGGGAAACTGAGTCAGGAAGGTTTCAGTGTTCTATGAGCTACCTGAGACTCACTCAGTGGACAAGCTGTGGGTTCTAGAACAAAAGGATGCCTTAAGCACCATCAGCAAAATGGCAGGTGAACACAACTTGCCAAAATCTTGGTAATGTTCTCTACACAAAACATAACATATTAGGGCTAAAAAGATGGCTTACCAGTTAAGACTGTGTACTGCTCTTGCAGAGGACCGGAGTTCATTTCCCGGCATCCACATCAGCTGGCTCACAACTGCTGTAACTCCAGATGTGGAGAGCAGACACCACTGGCTTTCTCAGAACCTTGAATTCATGTGCACATACTACCTACCCTACATACATATAAACACTAAAATTATGTTTATATAATATACTAAAGGTCATTTTTTATCATGAGTCTTTTCAAGATGTTGTGTGATTGAAGAAAATTCATTAAGTGATACAGATAAAAATCAGAACCTACCAATCAAGGGCCCTGCACTGTATCTATCTACCCATATAAAATTTCCATCCCCAATAAGGCAAGGTGGGCACAAACCAAGAGAATTCAGGAGCAAGAATGGCTGCTAACATGGAGGAAAAGACACAAGGTTTTGAACGCCCCCATTAAGGTCTTTCTCCTCTTGTTTTGGTTTCAGTTTCAAGACTAGACCTGTGATAATTCAGGAAACCCAATCATTTTATTGCTCTGGTGACCAGGCAGTTAAGCACATGCTTTATAAATGAGGTTTCACTTGAGTAAAATTGCACTTGAGAATTGATCAGGAGGAGGCTCTTGGGAAAGATGCAGAAAGCAAATGTAGCTTTCTGGTTGTCATCCTCAAGCAGAGTTTCCTTTCTAGAGAATTCTCCAGCAGTGGTCTGGGGGTCAGAATATCTCTAAGGGCTGCCTGAGAAGACCTTGAGGATGGTCCTGAGGGTCGTCTTAGTATTGTTTGCCAACGTCTACAAACATGAAAGTTTGCATTCTCAGATAATTCCTAGCCAATGAAGAATTTGAAGAAGTGAGAATCTGGCATCATACAGGAAGAGCCTTGGATTTATTTTAAAAGGTAGAAAAAACATTGTAAATCATGGACGACTGTGCTTAGTGACCCGTCTCTTGTGGCAGTCCTCAAAATGAACAGAATCACACCAGCTGTGCCACTAGTCTTTGATGCTGTTGTTCAGAAGACAGGGAAAGGCCAGCAAGAAAGCTCAGCTGGTAAGAGCATTGCT
This sequence comes from Onychomys torridus, assembly GCF_903995425.1. Lineage (NCBI taxonomy): Eukaryota > Metazoa > Chordata > Mammalia > Rodentia > Cricetidae > Onychomys > Onychomys torridus. The sequence goes on from NC_050465.1 coordinate 49,399,387, forward strand.
GTCCAAGACTGGCGACCTGAGTCTGATTGCCAAGACCAGCGATGCAGGAGAGAAGCAACTTCAGGAAGTCATCTCCTGACCTTCGTGTGCGCACTGTGCGATGTGTGCCCACATTTACACAACACACACACACACACACACACACACACACACACACACACAGAGAGAGAGAGAGAGAGAGAGAGAGAGAGAGAGAGAGAGAGAATAAATTAAACTAAATAACCCCTCAAAGACTTGCAATCCAACTGAGATAACTCTTCCCATTCCAAAATTCCACAGGACTCTTCCCACGAAAGACAATATTTTGAGATAGAATGCATTAACACTTTAAAAACATTAAGCCCTCCAAAGGAAATGCCTAGGGGCAGAACACAATGTAAAACTTGAAGCCATAAACATGTATGTACAGGCTTATGTCAAAGTAGCCCTGGCTATAGGAATTAAAGGCCATCAGCCATGGTTCCTTTGAAAAAGGGCATTAGCTACATCAACCAGAACCCAATGGGAGCTTCTGTCCTGGGTGCTTTTGAAGGCATCTCCTTTGAGAAATTAAAACCCAGGTGAAGGTATAAGGTTAGAACTTACATTCCTCATGTGATGCAAAACCCTGAGCCTAGAAATGAGTATGAAAATGGGCCCTGGACATGGAGATGGTTAATTGGACCCATCAACTTGATTTGGGCTGAGAGATGACTCGATTAATAAAGCATTCTGGGTGTGTACGAGAACATCCCACAGAGATCAGCACATAAGACAGCACTGGAGGAAGAAGACCTGTCTTGAGTGTCAGCAGCAGCAGCATCCAATGGGCTGAGGGCTCATTTGGAACAAAGAAGGAAAAATCAACCAACCAACATGGAAAAGCTCAATTCCTCTGCTGCCACTACCCACGTCTACATGAGAAGCCATGCCTTCAGCCTTTCCTCTTGGGCTCACACCCACAACTCTCCAGGGAGCTGCAAAGCCCTCAGCCTCAGCCTGGAGCTCCATCATTGGTCCTTCTTGTTCTGAGGCTTCCAGATTGTTGGAAGGAGCAGCTACTAGTTTTTCTGGCTCTCTAGCCAGCAGACAGCCATTTAGACTTCAATCATGTACTCCAATGCAAGAAAGCCCCTTTGAAATTACATGTACATTATGCTGTTTATATTCCTCTAGAGAACTCTGACTGCTAAAGAGTTGACAGAACCTATGGCAACCATGAAAGAAATTAACACAGAATACTTTGGGGGACATCTTTACTACTCAAGGCACACCTAAAATACGATGTACCTGCTAAAGAAATAATAGCAAAAACAAAAACAAACAAAAAACAGAGAAAATGGTCCACTGAAGGAAAGTAAAGAGGCAGGAGAATTAGCACCCAAGTCTTAAGATGATTGAAAATAAGAAATAGTGAAATAAAATTAAAAGACAGCAAATTAGGAGAAGAAAGAAGGTTTGAGTATGACAGTACTCATGGTACTACAAAGGCTCTGCTTCATAATGGATCCAGACTGAAACTACAGAAGGAAGGTAGGCTTGAGCACTTTTGGATTGGTTATACTCCGGAATGAATTCCTTGCAAGGATTTTAGAAACTCACTTGTGTGAATCCCACTGAATTAGATAAAAAGCCACTTGATTGGAGCTAGAGAGATGGCTCGGTGATTAGGAGTACTTGCTGCTTTGCCAAAGGACCTGGATTTGAGTCCCAGTACCCACATGGTGACTCACAATCATCTGTAACTCCAGTTCCAAGGGATCCAATGGTCTCTTCTGCCCCCCACCCCACACCCACATGTTACACAAACATACATGCAGGCAAAACAGTCATGTCCATAAAATAATTAGAAAGCTACTTGGTAGATTTAATTAGACTGCAATGCATAAACTTTCTGCTGAGACTTGAAGGAGATGCTCCACATTAGGTCTCAGGCATTTGAAAAGCTGGTCCCCAGTTGGTGGCTGTTTGGGAAAGATTAGGAGGTGTGGCCTTGTTGGAGGATGGGCTTGAGGCTTGCCATCCCTAGTGCATTCTGCTCCCTGTGTGTGGATCAGAGTGTGAGCTATTAGCTGCTGCTCCTGGGCCATGCCTGCCTGTATCTCACCCTTCATGGTGATAGACTCTAACCCTCTCTAACTGTAAGTCTTTATTTTTTTTAAGATTTATTTATTTATTATGTACACAGTGTTCTGTATACATCTCTGCAGGCCAGAAGAGGGCGCCAGACCTCATTACAGATGGTTGTGAGCCACCATGTGGTTGCTGGGAATTGAACTGAGGACCTTTGGAAGATCAAGCAGTGCTCTTAACCTCTGAGCTACCTCTCCAGCCCATCTAACTCTAAGTCCTAAACAAACCCTTCTTCAAGAGTTTCCTTGGTTGTGATCTTTTATCATAGTAATAGAAAAGCAGAATTCCAGGCCAATGACAAACTCTGTCTCAGGTGAAAGTAACTTAAGGGGCCAACCCCAAAGGTTGTCCACTAGCTTCCACAAGCATGTTATGCACATGCACACACACATGATCATGTACATTACCTACATGAATGCACACACGTAGGAGCAAGCTAAAAAAAACTAAACATGGCTCAATGGCTGCACAGTATTTCCTCACAGATATAATACTCTTTTAATGGTTCTCAGTACTATGTGTTGGCTTGCTCTCCTAACAGCCCTACAACAAGTAATTGTGCCCTTTCTCTATGTCCTTAAGCTATGTTTATGACATTTTAAAGTCAAGAGGCAAGGCTTTGTATTTCTAGTATTCAACTGTATTTCATTTACATTCAGTTAAATTTACCGAACATGCATTATCTGTGAGGTTACTTTCCTCTAGATGTAGTCTTGCTTTTCCTCTAATTATGAAAGTCATCACATGAACTATAGAAAATCTGGTGTGTGTGTGTGTGTGTGTGTGTGTGTGTGTGTGTGTGTGTGTTGTGAGTAGCTGTGTAAAGGAAAAATGAAAAAGAACAAGTATCAGAGAGTTCCACTATTATTTACATTGTCCTTAATGAGCCATGACAACAAAAACAGCAATCTGAAGGCTTTCTGGGTACTTAAAGTTTTCATGAAGCACGTTTACTAGGGGTGCAAAGGTGACAGAATGTTGGTTTAGTCCATTTGATGGACAGAATATATCTGTGCTAAACCAGTAAGGAGAATCAAATGACCACCTCCCTCGACTTGCTTACAATTCTCATTCTCGATTTGAGGAAACTTTGTGTCTACATTTGAAAGTTGTACTAAATTACCAAGATGCTCAACAAACCAATGGATACACACCTAAGACAGCATCTTTAACTAACACCGGTTCTTTATTCCATTTTTAACTAAGAAAACAGCTGTCCTGTGATCAAACAAACCAAATGCATACTTGAGCAAAAATTCCCTCTGAGAAAGTGAACTTTTTGCCTCTGAAGAAGCTAAGTTATGTTGTGCCTGTGTCAGGGTTAACACTGGCTTCACATTTGTCTTGTGCACATAGATAAAGTACATTGCCTGTCTGTTCGGGTTCTGCAAAATTGGGTAAGATAATGTGATATACTAAAATTTAGAAACAAAGAAAGAGATGTAAATAAAACAGGGGGGGAGAGAGAGAAATCAAAAGCAGTAGGCCCTCCTGTTAACTCTTGGTTTAGTTCTCTGGTGCAGAACTCCACCTACAGGGCCAGTGTTCTAATTTGAACTTTGTAGCTTTGACAGACACCATGACCCAAAGCCATGTGGGGAGGAAAGGGTTTATTTGGATTATACTTCCTGGTTTCGACCCATCACTGAGAGACATAAAGGCAGAAACTCAAGCAGGTAGAAATGCTGCTTACTAGCTGGCTCACTCAGGCTCATTCTCAGCCAGCTTCCTCATATAACCCCGGACCACATGCCCAGGGGTCACACCACCCACAGTAGGCTGGGTCCTCTCACATCAACCCACAGTCAAGAAAATTCCCCACAGACAAGGCCACAAGCCAATCTGATGGAGGCCATAGCTGCCCTCAGTTGAGACTCCCTTGGCTAACTCTGAGCTGTGTCAAGTTGAGGCACTGTCTGTGGTGTATATTTGTACCCTGAATAATCAATCCTGGGGGGTGCCATTCACAGAGTCCTGATTGTGAACTGAGCATTTCAATTCAATGACGCAAAAGACAGCAGGGACTTCAGAAAGTACAAGTGACGATGGCTTATTGTCTGAAGGAAGTTCTTTCTAAAGAGACAAAAGTGGTAGTCGAGTGGATAGCTCGGGGGAAAATGAAACACTGCTTTGGAGGAGAAACAGCCACATACAGCACCAGGCCAGGCTGGTGCCATCTCCAAAGTGGTGAAAGTTTATTGTCAAAAGGAAAGCAACGAACGAGGGTCAAACAAAGTAATCTGAGAAAACCAGAAATCACTCCAGCTCAAAACCTAAGTAGTTACGAAACAATGGTGAGGAAGAGGAAACTCGGAAGGAAAACAGGAAAAACCACAAGCTGGTCTTCACTTTGCACCAAGTTTTTCTTCAGCTTTCACTTTGCCTGTCACTTGAGCTTTCAAACTATTGACCTAAACAAACCAGCAGAAAATACAAGAAACCACAAAGATAGGTCCTGACCTCTTGTCTTCCAGCCTGGGCAAGCCTGTGGAAAGTCAGATTTGCTACACCCAAGAATGATGCCTGCCGTCCAGGACTGGTTTCTTTTTTTCTTTCTTTTTCTTTCTTTCTTTCTTTCTTTCTTTCTTTCTTTCTTTCTTTCTTTCTTTCTTCCTTCCTTCCTTTCCTTTCTTTCCTTCCTTCCTTCCTTCCCTTCCTTCCTTCCTTCCTTCCTTCCTTCCTTCCTTCCTTCCTTCCTTCCTTCCTTCCTTCCTTTCTTTCTTTCTTGTTGTTGTTTCTTCGAGACAGGGTTTCTCTGTGTAGCTTTGCGCTTTTCCTGGAACTCACTCTGTAGCCCAGGCTGGCCTCGAACTCACAGAGATCTGCCTGCCTCTGCCTCCCAAGTGCTGGGATTAAAGGCGTGCGCCACCACCGCCCACCTCAGGACTGGTTTCTTAATGATAGCAGCTTCTCTGTCTCTCTTAGCTTTCTTTCTGAGGCCAGTACCATGGATGTTGTCAGACAGCATGCCCAATTCTTGACTTTATGTATGGCACATGGTATCTGTGGGTGCTTTGTAGTCACTGGATTTTTCCAATGTTTGTTCTTGTCCCAGGGAGTCTTTTTGCACCTTTAGATGCCACAGAAACTTCCTGAACAGTAACTCCGACAGGACGAGTATGGGCTTGGGGATTTATGCAAATCCAGATGTTGGATCCCAGCTCTAAGTTCTAAGCAAATGGCACTTCACAAAAATTGCAAAGCAAGTTTACTGGTTAGGCACCAAAGGATGACATGCTGGTTCAGTTTGCTCTATAGGGCACTTCTATGTTAAACCAGGAAGTTTTTCCCTCTTCTAAAAGCATGACATGAACAGTGAACGAAGATGGTCTGAGTGCCTGGAGCACAACTGGATCTCAAAGTACAGGAAGTATAGAGCAACACCGAGCTGGGAGCCAACGTGCCCAAGTTTCCAAATACTGACTCTACTGCTGTGTGACCTTGTGCAGACCATTTCAACCCTGGCTCTTGGTTTCTTCATCCCTCACATGAGAGTAATGAGAGCCTTGTTTTGTGGAGGAATTATAAGAAGTGGGGGAATTTATAGACAGACAAAGAACTCGAAACACATAGTTTCTGCAAAAATCTCAGCATCATGATGACTAGTTGTGAATTAGTTATTTTACCTCTCATCGGTCTGTTGGGAGGCTTACCCAAGGCAGTCCCAAAAGTACTCCAGTCATTGCTGTTGCTCTTGGGCTAGCTTTCACAGTACTGGAAGATGCTATGTAAGCTCCTGGGGGTGAGGGTAGTAATCAATAGCCTTACCCAACTCTGAAGCCTGTGAGCTATAACAAAGATCACCATGGCAAGACACACCCATGTGTGCCATAGTGGCATGAATGTTATGGTGTGTGGTGCTTTGAAAGAAAATGTCCCCAAAGGGAGTGGGGCCTTGTTGGAGGAAGTGTGTCACTGTGGAGAATGGGCTTTGAGGTCTCTTGCTTAGGCTTCCCTTAGTGTGACTGTCAGGCTCTCAGTTCCAGCACCACATCTGCCTGCACGCCACCATGTTCCCCATCATGATGATAATAGTCTGCATCTCTGAATCTATAAGTGCCACCCCAATTCAATGTTTTCCTTCTAAGGGTGGTCATGGTGTCTCTTCACAGCAATGAAACCCCTAAGACATGGTGGTAGCCAACACCTTTCTGATTGTACTTCAGGCCCACTCCACAGGAGGAAATGCAAGCCTGATCCTGTAAATCTGGCCAAGAATCCCTGGTTGGGGAGCTCACAGGCCCCAAAGGTGAACTTACTACTATTATTTTAAATAGGCCTCTAGTATCAAACTGGCCTCTAAATTCTCATTTCTCTTCCCATAGATTGGTGCTGCTATCAGATTTCGTCAGACGAGTTTCTTTGTACAGTGGAGATTAATGCAGAAACTCACAACTGGCCAGAGTACAGATAAGTGAAGTAGATTGTTCAGCCATAAATGGGACACTACATCACCATCACCCACCATGGCTCGGGTACCGTGGTACAAGAGAGGACAGAAGGATTATAGGAACCAGAGGTCTGAAAGGATCAGAGGGAAACAGCATCTTCTGGACACAACAGGCCCACTGAACTCACAAGCACAGTGTTTGCCCGCACAAGACCTGTATCAACATCCTAACCCACAGCAGGGAGGGCCACGTGAGCCCCCACCCCTAAATGAGGAGCTACTGACAGCCAACAGCTTATGCGGAAGGGAGAGATGGTTTGCTTTAAGGGTGTGGCCCCCTGATAGGTGAATCACACTCCAGTGGGAGATCCCACACCCAAGAACATATGCGCAACAGGAACTGGACTTGAAGGTTTTTTAAGAGAAAGAGAGAAGGGGCACAAAGTTGGAGGGGTAGGGAGGAAAGAGATGGATGTTGGAGGAGTTGGGAGTGGATCTTGGAGCTGTTAGGGAGAGGAATTGTAGAAGAATATGATGAAAACACATTGTATGCTTGTATGAAATTCTCAAATAATAAAAATATATTTAACAAATACTTAGGTACTCAAAGGTGATACTTTAGTAATTATTCTTACTATGATTATCAGTGTTTACTATGCTGGGTGGGGGTTGGGCCTATAGCACAGGCGGAGCATGTACTTCGCATGCAAGAAGCCCTGGGTTTGATCCACAGCACCACCCCAAAAAGGGAAAAGAAAAAGTGAACCAAACTGTGCCAGGTTGTTTACAGTATATGGCAGAGTTCTGCACTTTTCATACCAATGATTTAGTTGTAATAATTAGATGGTAGCAAGAGTTGGCTACAACACGGGATTTTCGGGATTTTCGCATCTGGCTGACAAAAACCTGAACTGAGAAGGGTTACAGTAGCACAATTTTTTTTTTTTAAAGTACAAAATTGATTAGTCTTTTAAGAAATGTCTTAGTTTACAACTCCCCATCTCTTTGAAATACAAAGTATCTGAGTTTTCGCTGTTCCTCATGTGAGACAGTTAAAGACACAGTTACTTCCTTCACAGTGGGTTGGATCAGTTGCCAGGTATACAGCTAAGTTGAATGCTGGTATTTTGGAACAGTATCGGTTGTCATGAATATATTTGGCATCACTGGGAATTTAAAAGGACAGAGGAGAGAGTGTCACGATCCTCCAGGCTCTGGATGACACTGTTCCTACAGACAAGTGTTGCTAAGACGTTATATAAATGTTTTCATTTCCATGCTGCCTATGTGGGCAGGTCAGTGTTTGGTTAGCAATGCAGAGGTTAAACTACAGCCCTACTGCCATCCGTAATAAGGCGCACAGGGATGGCTGAAGACAAGAAGCCTGAGAATCTGGTAAGATATTCAGCAAGCTGTAACTTTTATGTACCTTCTAGCCCTCTGATTTTGAGAGTAACTCTGTGGGGTTAAAAAAAAAAAAATCCCTATTTACGTCATCCCCCGGGATGTATTTGAATATTATGCCCAACTAGAAGATAGTGGTTTACATTTTCAAGCTCGTTTCTGCTTTTACTCAAATTTTCAAGCCTAGAAATTCCCTGCTGACTCATTTAAACTAAAAATGTGGAATTTTGGAAACTGCTTGATCTGGGAAGAACATCCGTGGCTCTGGGTTCTTGGTACAGCATTTTCTTTTTCTAAGAAGTAATACGATGAGGCCCTCAGTCCTGAATGACCAGACTTTGTCACCTTGCCTTGGTTTCATGTTTTCATTGGGCCTTCAGGGGTCAGGAGAGGCATCAGTCATTTCCATACCAATAAAAACCCAGGGCAGGAGAAGAGAAAGCCAAAACAGAGCTATAACATTTGTGGTCTATTTAAAATTTATTTAACAACAATTCCAATACACATTCAGCTCAATGTGAGCATTTCCCAGGTGATTAGGGGGATTTATTCGAGTGTATAGTTAAAGAACAAAACAAAACCGACTTATAGGTCACAGCAGATGAAGTCTAATGATGATGCACAGAGCTCAAGCTGACAGCTGCTGTCTTCTTTATAAAAACCTGCCCACTTCTCTAAGTGTACTGAGCCCTTTGTGAACCCCAGGTCTGTGATCCTGGTTGGTTTTATTGACTTGTCTTATTGCGGGGTAAATGCAACTGCAGGAAGGTTTTACTGTGATTTACAGTTCCAGGGTATATAATTCATCATGGTGGGAAAGTATGACCGCTGGTCACATGTCCAAAGTCAGGAAGCAGAGGGTGATTAATGCTGTACTCAGCTTGGTTTTTTTTTTTTTTTTTTTTTTTATGCAGTCTTGGCTCCCAGCCCATGGAATAGGACCACCCACATTCAAGATGAGTCTTCCACCTCAACTAACCCAATCTAAGCAATCCCTCAGGACTCCCTTAGAGATCTCTTCAATGGCTCTAGATCCTGTCAAGTTGATAATATTAGTGGTCACCCAGTGCTCTTATCTTAGGACATTTGCTCGAAGGAATGTCCAGTTTATATACAAAGGTATCGGAGGGCCACGGCTATGGAACAGCCCAAGAGCCTGGGCTGAACTGGTACTCTTTTTATTTTTCCAAGCCACATACTGTGAGTTTGATCAATTGTTGTCACCAAAAAAGCCAAAATCAGGGTAGAGTTGACAGGCCTTCTTGAGGGGTTTGGGGAAGACAAAGGATTTAGCAGAAAGGAAAAAGGAAATAGGTAACTATGCAGCTAAAGGAAGTCACTGGTGAGGGACTGTTCCTTAAGAAATTGCTCTTCATATAATGGAAAAGATGGCTCAGTGGGTTAAAGGAGGTGACTGAGCCCAATAACCTGAGTTATTGGATCCCCTTAAGCCACATGATAGGAGAGAACCAACTCCCACTAGGTGCCTTCTGGTCTCCACGGCTGTACTTTAGCACACATGCCTGCCCACTCCCAATAACTAAATACGAAGAACAATAGAAAAAAGAAAAAGAGCCCTTCAGTAGCTTAAGAGACCAACAAAAGAGAGGAAGTTGGTCAAAGCTGGGTCCAGAGCCACACGTCCTCATGAATGGCAGTTTCCAAGCCCTTGTGATTTTGTTCTCCACTGACTAATGAGAGACTGCCCACTTTCCTGGTTGGGTGTGCAGATTTCAGGGGAGCCCTATCTCTCTGCATTTCCTAAGGCTAAGGCAAGAGGTGGGTGTGGAGTGAGCTGCAATGAGCAATGGAAACTTAGCCCTTGGCAATTGGTGCCAGCAAGCTAGAAAGGCCTGAGGACTGGGAGCCTGGGGCAAGCCTGGCCCAGGAGAAGGACATAAGGAAAAGGGGGGTCCAAACAGCTGACCTTAAAACGAAGTAAAGAAAAGCTCCATGAGGGATCTCTGTAGAGAACTCACAGAAGGGCCTGAGGCCAGCTTAAATGATGGCTTGTTGGTTCCGTTGACTGGGGAGAAAGATGGTCAAGAGGGTGGATGGTGACACAGAAAATTTAGAACTAGGGTTCTAAATTCCAGAAGCCCCTTTCTCCTTCTCATTAGTAGGGCAGATATTTTAATTGACTAACAAGGTTACAAATGTTTGCTACATTAGTCTGTGCTTCATTCAACACAAGCAATTCACCAGGGCCATGCCACTGGCTCTCGAGCAACTTCTCCCTTTTCCCAAAAATACATTCTGAAAGTCCTTCTTGAAGTGGGAGACTGAGGCTCCTACCAGAAGCTGCTGCCTCTTCCGACCCCACCTCTCTCCATCCTCCCAGGCATCTGGTCCCTGCTCTGCCCTCAGGCGAAGGCCCAAGCTCTGCTGCCCTTCCGGGGTCTTCTTCACTCATGAGGATGGCAGCCTCTCACTGTACTCCTGCTCGGCATTCCGGGTGTGTGTGTGTGTGTGTGTGTGTGTGTGTGTGTGTGTGTGTGTGTGTGCGCGCGCGCGCGCGCGCTGCCATAACAAAGGACAGCAAACTCGGAGCCTTGAACCGTTCTGGAAGCTGCAGGCCCAGGATCAGTGTGTGGCTAGGACTCATTTCTGTGGAGGGCTATGGAGGGAAGGTCAGTGCCAGGTCCCTGCCCTTGGCCTCTAGATGGCATCTTCTTGGTGTCTTTAAATGGCAAACTTCCTCTTCTCACAGGGACACCACTCCTTTACTGGATCAGGGCTTGGCTCGCTAATCTTATTTCAACCATTATATCCACAAAGACCTTATTTCCAAGCTGGGCAGATTTCCTTATGCCAGTAACGCCAGCACTAAGGCAGGAGGATGGCAAGTTCCAGCCCAACCAGGATGACATAAGAGGAATCCTGTCTCAAAACAAAACAACAACAACAACAAAATCACCCTCCACAAACCCCATAAAAATCAGAAAATGAAACAAACAAAATATTTTATCCCCAAATATAATCATATTCTGAAGTACCAGGGCTCATGACTTCAACATATATATATATATGTTGAAGTCATGGGATACAATGTAGTCACAATGCTTAATAGAGAAGACTCCCTGGTATTCCTTATGAAACACTACCCTATTAACCATCATGCATTTGCTCATTTATTTATTACTTTTTAAGGTTTCTCTCTACTTAAATATCAACCCCAGAAGGCCAAATACTCTATTTTGCTAACAGAAGTATCTCACAGTTCTGAGCTTATTGCCTGGAGACTAGCTGGCTCTTGGTGACTATTCATGGGTGGATGAAGACAGATTGTGAGATCATAACAAATTATACACTACATACACATGTGACAGAGGAAAAATGTTTATATTGTTAAGAACGAGGAACTACATAGGTTGCACATTTCCCTTTTAAGTCACTGAAACATTTTATTAAAGTTTAGAGAAGTATGCCATAAAATGCTAATAGCAGGGATCTCTTGGGATGGGGTTTTATTTTTATCTTTAGGTGATTTTTAATTTCTGTACAGCTGATAGATATCTTTACTTCTGTAAGAAGCTAAATATAGTAAGTACTATTAATCTTGAATAGATGATATCTTGTCATCATTTTTAATTGGCTATCATCCACTTTCCTTTTCTCTTTCAGTGGAGAATGGTGAGGTGATTTCTTGGAGCCCACTGGCACAGTCGAGATTTGTAGTGTCAGATGTGTTTGTCGTCTTTGTCCTGACTCTCCTTCAGCTATGGGTGATGCTGGGATCCTCAGGACAAAGGGCAGTGCTGTTCTCTGGCCTAGACTGGACTTTGGGTCTTTGGATCAATGGTTTGGAAATACCAGAACACAGTCAGAAACACATCCAAGGGTGTGCTTGTCCCTTTATTTTCTTTCATGCACAGGCCAGGCAATGTCCAGAATCTCTCACATCGTTCTGGCAGAAGCCTGGCAGGTGCCTGGCAGGGTGGAAGGAAATGGATGGGAAGCACTTGCCAGAGCATCCAAACTTAAGCAGCACCTTCAAAACTTAATAACCTGGATAACAGTTTAAGTCGACTTCGTTTTCCTTACAGTGCCACATATACATACACACACACACTTGGCACCTATGTACCCTCCCGTTGACCCCCTCCTTTCCCCACAATCTGTCTCTCAGTCATGTCTACTCACTTTGCATAAATCATCATCTTTTAAAAATGCAAGAAACTATCATGAGCAAGATAACAAAAACTTTAATAAAGGTGAGTATTACTGACATATCCTTTGTTTCAGGTTGCATTAATGGTTCCAAAAAGCGTTATTCCAGCCCACAGCATGAAAGTAAGGGCCCATAATTCATCCAAATCATTACAGATTACTTCTTAATTACTATTAATTGATGGTGAGCCTCAGAACTAGCATTGCTTACTTCCCGTTTAGCTTTGGTCAAGTACCTGCTATGAAACCAGTTAGACTGTGTATTTTTCTAACCATGTTTATTCCTTTTCTCCATGTAAGACACCCAACACCAATGCTGACTCATTATGGCTCTCGCCTCACTGAGGACTCTGAGGGTCAGATTTTTCTATTTCTTTTATAGAAACAAAATGCCAGCAAAGCATGATTTCTGACTCAAAGGAACACTAAGCAGGGGTGACAGATGTTGCAGGCTTTTCCTGACACTTCTGGAGAAGGGCACAGAGACCTTGCATATCTTGCTGCAAAAACACACAACAGTGAATGACTCCATCATTCTACTACCTTTGTATAATGTGTTTAGCATGTTGCTGGCCCAGGAGAGGTTTGCCTGAGAATCTGACCATTACAGGTGACTGTCATGGATATTAGTTTATACTCAGTGTATGCCCACATGGTAGTTGTTAGAAGCAGCAAAGATAATCTCATTTAGGACACTGTCTTCTATAATGGCTTCTTTCTCTGTAGGAGTCCTCATTTGCTCAAACACAGATCCTAGGTTGTTCTTCAGAAAGAATTATCAGAAAAATGTAAGGTTCTTAGCATGTAAGTCTGAAGGGTTTTTTTCCTATTACTGTTTTCAGTTTGGTTCAGTGTGTAAGGAGACATTATAAAATGGAATTAACTGATCGCACCTGTGTACCCACATTCTTTCTACCTACTAAAAACCCAAAGGCTGCTGGCTTGGTGGTACATACATGTAATCCCAGCATTAGGAAGGCTGAGCAGTGAGGCTCACGAGTTTGGCTACACACTAAGACCCTCTCTCAAAACAAACAAACAAACCAGACCCCTAAAGTCCACAGGGTCAATGTTTCTCTGGATACTGCACTTAGATCTGGTTCTAATAACTTTAGCTTATCCATTGTCAAGTAGTGAATAAATAACATCAACAGACTAGGACCTGGATTAAAGGTTGTTTTTTTTTTTCTCCAATAAGGAATGAGGCTGACCACAGCTCCTCTTATTCCTCTGTAATTTTAGACTGTTGTCTTTACTGGAAACATGAAACATATTGGCATTACACATCTGTGTCACAGGAAATTTGGTTGCTTTTGAGAGAACTATGATGTGTCTAGTAGCCCCAGATGTCCCAAACTTGGTAAACCTGGTACCTGACATGCAGTGAAGAAGCCACCATGGACATTCCAACCTCAGAGTCGAGGCATGGAGAGGAACGGAGGATCTAAGCTCTAGTTGGAATGGATACTGCTGGTAAGCCAACTTGGTCATTTCCGTTGCTAAATTGGTCCACTCCAGCTGTATCCTCTGTTTCCTAAGCAGTGATGTGTGTCTTGATTCATTTCCTGACCCCAAGCTATGAGCTTATCATAAAATGATGGTTGTTTTAAAGAGATGCTACAGAAGACTAGAAGCTAGAAACAGAGGCATGAAAGAGGATACTGGAAAAAATGGCTTTAAATGGTTCTCAACTTCTGATGTTGGTACATCCTATTCAACTTTTTAATTCATTTATACAGGCACTCAAAAAATGTATTAAGCTAGGTATAGATTTAGTGATAAGGATATGCAAAATGAACAGAAGACTTGTGTTCTCAAAATTTAGTTGCCAGAGAGCTGTACAGACATGAAAGCAATTACCATACAATGTGAGAGCACATTGTTCTACAGTTTGACTTTGCAGAATAACTCCTTATAAGCAAGAGACAGAACTGTCTTGAGGGAACGAGAGAAGCACTCCAGAACAAACTGCTCCAGAAAAATCCCCAGAGAACGAGTATAGGTTTACCAGATGGCCACGCTGAGCCGCTATCCTGGATTCCCAATTTTGGATGCAAAGAACAGGACAGAACTGGATTGAATAATTGAATTTTTTTAATCACCTCTATGGCTTCGGTCTTCCTCTATTCCTCCCCTGGTTATTTATTGAATAACAAAGATATTTTTTCATGGGAGTAGCCTATTCCATCTGTGGGAAAGACATTGAAAGACACAAGTCAGAGAAGAATATTGTCCCTTTCTACCTAAGCACCCAGCAGATGTCCTGTGACTAAATTTGGGGTCACAGTCTACACCTCAAGAAGTCAAGCTTGACCACTCATCCTTGGAAAGCCAATTAAAACAGGCAGGCTCACACCACAGAGGAGTCTAAGCTAACCTAGGTTGTTGGGGTTTGGGGGTTTCTTTTCTTAAAAAACAATATGCAAGCCGGGCGGTGGTGGCGCACGCCTTTAATTCCAGCCCTTGGGAGGCAGAACCAGGCGGATCTCTGTGAGTTCAAGGCCAGCCTGGTTTTCAACGTGAGTTCCAGGAAAGTCGCAAAGCTACACAGAGAAACCCTATCTCGAAAAACCAATATATATATATATATATATATATCTGCCAAGATAAGTTCCCCGGCCCCTGCATCCACCCAGATTGCTGTGCAAGTGTCTTCTGATAGCATGATTCTAGAGGTGCTTCAGGGAAGGCTTAGTGCTAGGACGATAAAGATTATTTTGACAACAGGGCAATAGAGTCATTATAAGAAAAAGCTCCTGCCCGAAGTCTCGGCTGGGTTTCTGAGACGACAACCTGGCTACAAAGAAATCAAACTGTTCAGTGCTGTCAAGTTTAATGAAACTCCTCTTCCCCCTCCAGCACTGTCTTTCTAATGTCAGCTTATTTGAAGAGGCTGCTGTCAAAAAGGCTTCTGGAAGAACCGGGAGGGAACATGTCAAATCATCGCTAGAAAATGTTTCAAATGTGAGAGAAACTTGTATCACTCGGCCGAAGATTCCCTTTAATAAATAAGTTCAGAGGCTGTAGAGATGGCTCAGTAGTTAAGAACACATACTGTTTCAGGAGGGGACCCAAGTTTGGTTCCTAGCGCCTGTATCCTAGCAACTCACAATCACCTGTAACTCCAGTTCCAGGGAGCTGACACCTTCTTCTGGCCTTCATAACACCTGCACTTGGGTGTACAAATACACACACACACACACACACACACACACACACACACACACACACAATTAAAAAATAAGAGAAGAGAAGGGATGGAGAGATGGTTCAGCAGTTAAGAGTACTGGCTGCTCTTTCCAGGGGACCCATGTTGGATTCCCAACATTTAGGAGGCAGCTCACAAGTATCTGTAACTCCAGTCCCAGGAGGTCCAATGCCTCTCAAGAGCACTGTACTATACAGATATAATGCCCATGCGCATAAATAAAATTGAAAATATAAATATAAAGGGGGGGTTGAGATATCTTAAAAGTCCTAAGATAGCACACAAGAGAGATAAACAGTGAAGCAGATAAATGGAGGGAGGAGATAGTAATAGAACTGTCCCAACAACAATTGGAAGTTGTAGCTGCCTTGTTTCAAAACAGATTCCAAGTGAGTTTATTTCCTGGTCAAGTGTAGAGGGTGCCAATCAAACACCAGGGCACAGACACATATTATAAAAGTCCTTGGAGCAAGGAAGAGAGCTGGTGGTATTTGATTTAGGAAATCCTGGGCACTGTTCTGTCCCTACACATCTAAGAAGAGCTACCAATAGGCTGAGAAGGATTTTAGCATCTAGGAAAGTGAAACCAGGTTGTGGAATATTTGATCACACTGTGAAACCCCGAGACTGTGCTAATAAAATCAACCTTGGATCAAGGAACAGAGCCAGTGACTAGTGGACAGGAATTAGTCATGGGGAGTACGGAGGAGCCAGAGACACACAGGAAGAAGTAAGGAGGGACTTGGGAGATTTTAGGTGTTTTTTGGGTTGGGAAGGGTGGAAAGGTGCTCTCTTGCTGGGTCTCTTGCCAAAAAGGAAAGTCAGCTGGTTGCTTCTTGGCCCCTGAGAGCTAGCAGGCTTTCACCCCAGCATCTGACTCCTGAGTCTTTATAGGTAAACAGAATGATAGAGACTTAGTTAAAAACTACATTTGGCAGCAGTGGCAAGGCCAGTGCCAGTGGGACCAGAAGTCCTGCCAGGCCATGGCCTGAGTAGCATGGCACTGACTGAGTGGTGGTGGTGGTGGTGGTGGGGCTCAGACGGTAGTTAAAATATCAGCAGATTCGGGTGCAGCGGCTGTGCCAGAGATGAAACACTAGAAGCACACAAATCATATGAGATGGAGGAAAGTAGAGACCGAGGAAAGCAAAAGAAAATACTCGGTCTCTCTTTAAATGCCAGCTTTTCCTAGAGCTGTCCACATAAAATGCCCCAATAATAGGAACTGTATCACAGATGACATTGGGGCCAGAAGTCACCTGTCTAATGGGCGCCTGTCCTGATGGGATGAACTGACACTCTTTTTCAGAGCACTATTTCAAATAAATTAGCATTCTCATCCCTACTACGAAAGGAAAGAAGAAGGGAGGATGGTTGAGGAATGCATAGACAGCTTATTAAGATGTGCCTACCAGTACCATCACATTACTAAAAAAATGGGTTACGATTATTTGAATTTAAGAACGAGAGAAGTCAAGTTGTTCTACATCATGCCGGGTGTGATAATTCTTTAACGTTTTTGTTTAGACTTTGAGAATATGATGGTAACTATAGATTTTCTACTTAGGAAAAAATATATACATGTATCACTTACCCACAAAAGCCTACTCTGAGCCGTAAGTCACATTTTCACTGCTGTGACAAAACACTGGAGAGGAGGTAACACTGAACCGATGGCATGTAAAACTATGCTACATGGATGTCCCTCTTCCTTTCTTTATGCTGTGTGGAATAAAAGACACAACAGCTAGAGACTGTCTCCTCAACTGAACAGGTAGTCAGCAGAGGTGAACCAAAGAATTTACTGCACTCATAGAAACACAACCTGTTTCTCTTCAGACTCCAACTTTCACCTGGTAATCACCAAGGAATTACTGTTTGGTTCAGTTACGTCTCACTCTCCCAGAAAGACAGGGAATTTTTTTAAAACAATGTTTTCTACTATTCCTTGAAAGTTAAATATTTTCAAAGAAATGGTTCACAAGTTATTTTGGCTTGTGCTTTTAATTATTTAATTTTCAGGGCCCTGCACATCTGTTTATGTCTGTTGTTATGTGCAGGAACTGTCTTGGAACTTGATCTTAGACATCACCTCAACTCATCAGAAGACATCTAAAATGGTATGCAGTGATATTTCTAGCGTTTCAGACGATATTTTCACCAGAGAACACAGTAACTAGGTCTTTCGGAAATGAGGCTTCATTGAACACTCCCAATCCACTGTGGTTTCCCACGTTTTAATTTTTTTTTTTTTTGTCATCAATACTTAACTAAATACTTTAAACAGAATTAAATTAAAAATTAATCCCCTCTGCTCCCTTGCCTTTTGAAGTAACCTCTTCTTCCTGTTTAAAGGCTAACACTCCCTTGGGTCCTTTTTGTGGTCTTCTATGTGGCTAGAGGGTTTGCAAATGCCCATACTTTTTACAAATACATTGTATCTCCTTAATTTCTGTTCACTCTTCCTCAAAAGTTGTTGCTATTTCCTTTAACTACTTGGACAGAATAACTAATGCCACCTTCTACTTTTGTGATATACCTGTTTAGAGTTGAGCTCCACGGATTTTGCTCAAATATCTCTTCAATTTACCCACATTTGAGGGAAGTGACATTAGTCCTCTGAATCTGTGGCTTCGGCCTCCATGGGTTCAGTGAGCAGTGACCTGAAAACATTTTAAATAACTTACATCTCTACCAAGCACATACATTTTTTTCCTTGCCATGACTCTATAAATATTACCATATTGCACTTATCTATATGGCACTGACATTTGGTGTTATAGGTAACTCGGGTGACTTGAAATACATGGGAGAATGCACACGGGTAGGTTCTATGTAAATACCATGCTATTTCATACCAGGACTTCAGTTTCCTCTAACTGTGGCATCTGGAGGATCCTGAAGCCAATTCGTTACCAACATTGAGGGGCAATGGTGTCTTAGTTAGGGCTACTATTGCTGTGCTAAACACCAAGACTGAAAACAAGGTGGGGAGGAAAGGGTTATCTGGCACACACTTCACATCACTAGTCAGCACTGAAGGAAGTCAGGACAGGAGCTCAAACAGGGCAGGAGCCTGGAGGCAGAAGCTGATGCAGAGGCCATGGAGAAGAGCTACATTCTGGCTAGTTCAGCCTGCTTTCTTATAGAACCCAGGGCCACCAGCCCAGGGATGGTCTCACCCACAGTGGGCTAGGCCCTCCCTTATCAATCACTAATTAAAAAAAAAATGCCTTGCTGGCTTGCCTACAGCCTGATCTTATGGAGGCATTTTCTTAATTGAGGTCCCTCCTCTCAGATGACTTTAGCTTGTGTTGAGATAAAATTAGCCCATAAAATTAATATGTGGTTTTCATTAAGTATAACATGATTTCTGGGAGCTGTAGACTTCTACACACACTTCCCTCTTTCCACAGCTATATTCCAACTGAAACCTATAGGAAAACAAGAGTCACAAAGTGAACTTTCCCCAAACTTCTCCACTGGAAATGCCTCCATGTCACATAGGTCTTTTCTCTCCCCTTGCTTCTGCTTCCCAGAGTTTATCTATCCCAGATCTGGATCCCAGACATTCCTGCCTTCCTAGGGACATCGTTTCACTCACTCCCCCTTTCTTCTAAGTTAGGAAATCTGTTATACTCATAGGCTCTTACCCTTCAATATAAAAGTGTGATCAGTTTCCCTTTTCTTCCATCTTAAAAAGAGAATTTTTTGTTGTTTTTGTTCTTTGAGACAGGTTTTCTTTCTGTAGCCTTGCTGTCTTAGAACTAGCTCTGTAGACTAGGCTAGCCTTGAACTCATAGTGCTGGGATTAAAGGGGTGCACCACCACTGACCAGCAAGGAAATTTCTTTAGTCATACACCCTCTGCCTTCTTCTCCCCTCTCTTCCCTCCCTCATCTTTTTCAAATAAGGTCTCACTATATAACCCAGGCTAGCCCCGAGCTCATGGTCCTCTCTCAGCCTCGCCTCATTCTCTGTTGTGGTTTCAATGGGAGATGTTCTTTATAAGCGCCTGTGTTTGAACCCTTGGTCCCTAGCTGGTGGTGCTGTGTGGGGAAAGAGGTGGAACCTTTGGTGTATGTCTAGCTAGCAGGGTGGGGTGTTGGGGGAGGGTCTTGGAAGGGACACTCTTCTGGCTTCCGGAAATGCTCTGCCTCCTGGTGCACTAGAATGTGAGAGGTGGCAGGCTGAGAGCTCCCGCCATCACGCCTTCCCCACCACGACAGACTCTGCTCTCTACGGTGTGAGGCGAAATAAATCCTCCATTGCTTCTGTCATGTATTTTGGGGCAGTGACAAGAAAAGCCACTGATGCACTTTCTCATCTCCTACCTGTTTCTTTCGCTACTCCTCACCATCAAACTTGCTCATATACACCACCACCACCTCCCCTCCCCCCTGCTGCCACCAACCACCCAGCTGCCATAGCCAAGGGCAGCATCCCACTCTGTCCATTAGAGGAAGAATTCCTGTTCACCGAAAGCTACACAATCAGCTGCAGCTCATCTTCACAGCCTTCCCTTAATACCACCCAAATCCCCTCATCCTCCAAGTGGCCTCCTTCCTTCCCTCCCACGGGACCTCCTTTTAATATAGATAGCCACTCCCGCAGCCATGGCTTTGACTACTTCCTGTGTTCTCTGATTTTTATACCATTTCCTCCGTCGTTTCATTGAACGGGTTTATCTTACTCCTTTACTAAAACCATGGTTCCCAAGTTGCTCCACAGAAGTAACCAGGAACCCAAAGCAGCATTCTTAGCATGTAAGCTGTAGGAAAACGGTCCCCCGATTACTCGTCTTTTGTTTTAGTGTAAGTACTATTTTTGAAAGAGTTTAAGTTGGGGTATCACAAGATGGAGTTAGCTTACAGAAGCTCACACCCAACTTTCGGAGAAATTCATTGCCATAGGTCACTTAACAACGTAGAAAACTATTTTCTTCTCCAGTCTTATGCTTCCTCCTTTAACTGTCTAGGAGGGAAGCGTCAAAATCTACCTAGACCCCTAAATCAGAACCTTAGCCTCTTTGTTTGCATTCTACTTTTTTTTTTTTTTTTTTTTTTGCCAGAGCTGAGGACAGAACCCAGGGCCTTGCACTTGCTAGGCAAGCGCTCTACCACTGAGCTAAAGCCCTAACCCCTGCATTCTACCTTTGTGCCCCCTCCATATCTGCTAAGCACTTCCTAATTCACCTCATACACGTGGAGAAGTCCGTCTCCCCTCAGCCACCGCTGCTATTGTCGGGTCTACCGATCTTTCCCTCCTGTGAGAATGAATATGCTCCCTTCACCGGTCCTTCATTCCCTTCCTTCTTATTGTCCAGGGTGACCTAGTCACAGCTGATAGTGACTTTCCAATTTCACGTGAGCCTTCAACAACTATTTCCAGTATACCACTCAAACTCTTGACCTCACTGGCTTTCGGGTCAGATAGGTGAGTCTGTACCCCAAGTTCAGCAGTGTGAACTCAGACAGCTAGATGCTCCACACTTTTTGCTTCTCGTTTACCTGAATGCACTGGGAGCCTGGACTTCAGGAACAGAGGTTCAGTGAGAGAAGGTGTTTTTAAAAGCCCACGTGAAAAGATTACTCTTAAACTAAACACCACCAAATACCAAGTCTCTGTCACCTTCCCCAAGTGTGACTTCCTTCCACTGGTACTTTGGGATAATCACATTAAGTTGTGTGTAGTGATCTAGATCACCTGGC
The DNA here is from genome assembly GCF_903995425.1 of Onychomys torridus. Taxonomy (NCBI): domain Eukaryota; kingdom Metazoa; phylum Chordata; class Mammalia; order Rodentia; family Cricetidae; genus Onychomys; species Onychomys torridus. The sequence goes on from NC_050465.1 coordinate 49,420,381, forward strand.
ACCCCGACTATTCTGGCTCCTGCCCGAGCAGTTATGTAACCTTGGGAAAGTTATTTAATTTCTGCATCTCGCACTCCCCTCACCCACCCCCAGTAAAATCCGGGAGACGTAACAACATGGGATTGCTTTAAACTTAGAGTTAGGGAACTCCGCTGGCATGGCGCTTGCTAAATGTTAATTGTCCTCTACCATCCCCATCAATTAGAACTGTAGGTACCCCACCGTGTGGTTCTCAATGTTGTAGGAGAAAACTGCTCTCTGTATTGCTAGTTAAAGAAAGGAAATCTGGGAACGCCTGTCGCGGGATGGGAGAAAACAGGCGAAATGGGAGCTGCTGGCTCCCAGTTGTTCTGAGCTGGGAGGGACGAGTTTGGTCCTTATTTTACGTACGAGGAAGTTGAAGGGTGACGTGTCCTCAGGCCTCATGCAATGCACAGGCTCCACTCTTTATTGAGAGTGAGACGAGAGCCCCGGGGTTGCTATGGTTAAGTTGCAAGCGAAAACGTAACACTGGCAAGACGGGAGCATCTAGCTGTATACAACCGGCTAAGTCCGGTGCAACTTACTTTGGGTGAGCCAAGGGAAGCTGTCAGACATGGAGAAGCCCAGCTGCTGACAGAACCAGCTCTCCACCAAGCCTGGCCTTCGGGACCCGCCTCGAAGCGCAGCCTCGAGCAGCGAACTGTCGCAGCTCACCGCCCCCCCACCCCCACCCCGGCCCCGGCCCCGGCCCCGGCCCCCGGCTCCCCAGCTGCCCACGATGAATGGAAACCCGAGTCCGCGCCGCGCGGCTTGAGGGATGGGGCGGGGCTTTGTGAGTCACGTGCCTGGGCCGTAGGCGGGCGCGTGGAGGGAAGTCCGAGTCTGATTGGCTGCCCGTCACCAGGTGACCGCGGGACGCGTTCCGGTTGGCAGGAGCCGGCTAGCGGCCTTCAGTCTGGAGGCGGCGACGGAAGGAGGAGGAGCTCCGGCCGCGCTCTCGGCCCGCAGTGGCTGCGTCTCCCAGCGCTTGTCGGGTCCCCACCCCTTTTAAATAAGCCGGGCTGGTCGCCGCCCTCGCAGACTAGTCCGCTGTGGGGAGGCGGCGGCGGCGAGCCGGCGGGGGTGCGGCCGAGGCCGGAGCCCTGCCCCGGGCCGGGCGGCGGGGCGGGCGGGCGGGCGCGCGGCGGGCGCGGCGGCGAGTGCGGGCGGGCGCAGCCCCGCTCAGCCCGGGGCTGCCGGCGCCGACCGCGCCATTGTTGGGGGAGGGGGCGGGAGCGGAATCCCGGGCGAGCGGAGGCGCAGGCGGCGGCGGCCGCCGAGCGGAGCGGACGCGCCCCATGGGGAACACGCTGACCTGTTGCGTGTCCCCCAATGCCAGCCCCAAGCTGGGCCGGCGCGCGGGGCCGGCGGAGCCCGACTACGAGTCCGAGGTCTACGAGGCGGCGGCCGGGGACGCGGTGGCGGTAGCGCCGGCGCCCGCTGCGGCCGTGGAGCCCGCCGAGTTGGATTTCGGAGCCGGCGAGGGCCACCACCTGCAGCACATCAGCGACCGAGAGATGCCCGAAGGTGAGGAGGCAGCGTGCGCGTCCGGGCCGCGGCGCACCTCTGGCCTCCACCGTCTCCCAGGGTCCGGTTGGGAGGCGGCCGCTGCCTCGGGTTCCTTCCTGCCCGGAGTAGGCTGGCGCGGGCCTGGGCATCGGGGATGAAGGCTGTGTGACTCGGCGTCTCCACCCCTTATTCTTTCTCTCCCTCCCTCTCCCCTACGCCCGGTCCTTGTTCCCTCTTCCCCGACTTGGGACCCTGCAGCCCGCACCCCCCTTCCTCTTTGTAATGCTGGGTACCGTCCAGTGGGACTTCATTCAAGACTTCATGTGTCTGTATATAAAGTGCCCCCTTTTCTTAACAAAACTCCCAGGACCCTAACCTTTGGAATAGCCATCCCATCTCCCTGCCCTTACTTAGCCAGATGGTACCTAAGGTAAGAACTTAATGGTTCCTCTTCCCTGGTACCAGTTAGGTAACTGATAGTAGAGCAGTCCAGACCCAGCCTATTTGAGGGTCTCTTATTTACGTTCAAGTAGAGGTTGCCACAGAAATGAGCATGGTATTAAATAGGATTTTTAAAGTATCTTCAATATAAGCGCTTTATTTTTTCCAATTAATAATTGGAACCCAGAAAGACAGGAAATTGGGAAAGGGGGCTTCTGTGAAAGATGTCAGTGTTTTCTTCCAGGGCTACGTTAAAGTCCCGTTTCCCTTCCCCCCACAAGGAGTTGACCCTCGGTCTTCTGCTTACTTTAAAGTTCTCATTTTGATAAATACATCGCCACTTGAAAAACTTCATTTACTTTACCTCTTCCGAAGGAAGAGGGGTGGGTGGGAGAGAGTGTTGGCCAGACGTTTCAAGGGAGTCAAAGGCTAAACTTTAGCCTTAAGTTGGTCGTGTGAAGGTTTGGGAGTTAGAATGAAGTCCTACAGGTGCCTGTAGTGTTTATTTCCATGGCTCTTTTTCCCTCCCCACCTCCTGCCTGGAGAATTTTATTCAGTGCTGAGCACGTTGAAGGAAAAGCCAAGTTCGGGGCGCTGAACCACTGGAGGGTGGGCTGGGTGGGTGGGTAGGAGGGAGAAGAGGAAGTGCTTGATGCTTTATAATTAGAATTTTGAAAACCTCTGAGTCTAGGGAGAAGTAATATAGGATAACAGGATGGTTCTTGAAGGCTACGAACTTGTAAGACAAAGTATCATCAGTAGTTTAAGCCAGATTGGCCTGTTTGTTTCACTTAAATGCTACAAATGATTTCCTTTCTTTAGAGGAATGTCTTATAACCTTTTCACTTTAGTTGGACTGTTGGTGTCTTCATGTTACAATAAGTTAAGGCCCATGATCGATACACTTTTGTAACTTTTTGTAATATTTAAATATTATAAAAACACAAAAGTAATTGTATCTTTAGACAGTGGGTTGCTTGCATGCCTATGTGTATGTGTGTTTTATGAAAACTTCTGTTTTAAGGTAAGCCTCTGGGTTTACAAACCAGTTAGTATGTGGGTAGTATTGAGTGAGAGTCCAAATAAGACCTTTTTATAATTCTTGAGGGATTACAACACAATTTCATGTTTGCTCATTTGTCCCTTCCAAATACAAAGGAAGCCTGTATGCATTCTCACTATTGCTGATGAGCATGCAAAGTTAAGCTATCACTGAAGCTGCTTCTGCATGAAGTGTTCTAAGGACTAATGTGGAGGGGGTGGGTGTGCAGGGTTGGACTCTTGAGAATGTACACTCTATTTTAATCTGTACAGTAGAGCTCTTGGTTCTTAGTCCTCCACTGTTTTAGTGACATTGCAGGTGACTGATGCAAAGGCAACATTTGCTCTAGATCTCGTATTATCTGTCTCATATGTGTTCCTCTCAGTGAAAATGAGTAAAGGGGAGGAAAGAATGAGACCTAAACCTACTGATCGTGTAACTGGGTCTGTTCTGGTAACCAAGAGTTGAAGCCGAGAATACTTCAGCAGGGCACTACGGAAGGCTGGAGAGAGGCGTGTGAGCACAGAACGACAGGGAATGCTCAGTCCGAGATTTGGGGGAATGAGTTTGTAAGCACTGAATGTGAGCTTCTTAGTATTCCCATTAAAATGCCAGTGTTTCCTCTGAGTATCATTTCTAGGTCTGGAGGACTAGTTTAAGGGTATAATATCTACTTACCCAGAAAGTACAGGCTCCTAAGCCTGATCCTTAGTGCTGCCAAAACTTTGTAAAATTAAGTTCTTTGGCACTCAGTAAAGTGATAAGAAATTTCAGCATTTAACTAACACCAAATATATACAAACACATTGAAAGTTTGCTTTTAATATCTTTATTTCAGAAAATTTTACATCAGTTTCCTTGGAAACTGAGAAATAGCTTGAAAGTAGTCTATTTTATAGAGGAGAATTGAATTGTTTTGATTTCTTAAGATAAAATCTTGAATAAATGATGCTCTGCTTCATTCTCTTTTGAAACATTTTAGAGCATTCAAAGTCACTTCTAGGACTTCCACAGTACATAGATTAGTGTTCCCTAATCCATTGGCTCTAACGCCCTGTCTGATATAATGGCTGATGACATCAGTAACACAAAACAGGGTGCTGAGGCGTCTTACATCTCAGCCTTTTATGCAGTTTTCATGTTCTGACTTTAGGAGCTGTGCTTATGGGCTGGCTTATTGTGCTTATTGGTGGTCTCTCAAGTGACCCTGCCCCTTGGAAGGGGGTAGTAGGGAAGGAATTGACAATATGATGTAGGAGAACCTCCGAATCTTTCCCCTTTCTAGTAGCTATTAGCCATTCTTTAATGTGTTGGTGAGAGAAAGAAACACATTTTTTATTAATATTTTGGTATTGCGTCTTCTTGGACCTTCCATGTTCCTGTAGATATAACATTTCATTTTATAAAAATGAGAAGGTCTGTGTGTGCTGCTTCCTGGTCCTGGAACAATGCTTCATCTCCAGAGCCTGCTGCAGGATGTCTTCCTGTGCCAGTGCACACGGCTCTATGTATGGCATGCTTTTTCTTAACTGCTTAGTAGACCATGGAATAGCTGTAGTATCGGATACACCTGTCGCTTCTGGTTAGACGTCTTTCGTAGTAAAATTATACCTACTCTCATAAGGGAAAAACAGATTGTGATGATTGGTGTGGTCTACCTCTTGATAGAATTCAGATGGTATGTTTGTTTAGTATTACACTTTAGTGCCTTAAGATGTGCCACTGGTGTTAAAGGCATTTAGTTCTTACGCTAGTTTGATGGTACTAGTCATCTACATTCCTGATTGAGATTTTGTGATTTTAGTAAACTGTCTCATGTCTTTAATTCTGAAAAGCCACTGCTCTTGGAGGCCTGTCAGTAATGCTGATCTCAGATGACAAATCAAGAAACAGCATAGAAATAAGAGAAAACTGAAAGATACCTGACTGGTTTGAGTACCCTGAAACGTGTTTATTGACTATCTTTGAATGGCTAGACAGTAGTCCAGATATAGACAGTGATAGACGAGGTAGTCCCCTCCTAATCCTGATCCTTCTGTTCCAGGGACAGGTGGGACTAGACAGTACGTGAGTCATCAAGAATGTAATGAGCTGGTAGGAAGAAAGTCATAGAGGGTCATGATTGGGAAAGGGACAGTTTCACACTGGGGTGATGAAAGCTAACTATTGTCTTTAAGTAAAAGGTGAACTTTCCTAAAAGGGAGAGGAAGCAGTAGGGGTGAGGGAAGCTGTCCCTGTAGACAGCTCCCTTGAGAGCTTTTCAAAGATTTATTTATTTATTATGTATACAGAAGAGGGCGCCAGATCTCATTACAGATGGTTGTGAGCCACCATGTGGTTGCTGGGACTTGAACTCAGGACCTCTGGAAGAACAGTCAGTGCTCTTAACCTCTGAGCCATCTCTCCAGCCCAAGAGCTTTTCATATGGGACCAAGCATGGTGATGACAGAAAGGATGAGACACAGTATGCTACAGTAGAGAGAAGGGATGTCTAGAGAGAGACGATGGACTAGACCTTTCTGTGCTGAGCTGGCCTTGACACCAGTGGGAACGTTGGTTGTAATGGGAAACCACTGGAGGGTTATAGACAGGGAACGAGTTCCTTGTGAAAAAGACCGTCGTAGCGGCTTTGTGAGAATTCACTAAGACATGTGCAAGAGACCATCTGGGAGACCGGGCAGGGACGAGGGAACACCAGTGGTGACTCGACAGAAAGCAGTGTTGCCTAGGGACTAGCGTCGGCTGACTTAAGGAAACTGAGTCGTAAAATAACAAAGATGCATGGGCAGGTGACAGACAAGTGGTCCTTAAACTTCACACGTCAGAGAAATGGGAATGAAAACTGCAGCTCCTTCTTCGGGGGATGGAGGAACTCCAAAACTTGACAGTATGTTGGTGAGGTTATAAGGGAGGTTATATTGCTGATGGAAATGCAAAATGGTTTGACTCCATGAAGGGGAATTTGGCAAAATCTAACGACATTGCTAGTTTATTTAATCTAGAAACCCCACTTTAAGGTGTTTATGCCAAAGATATGAGACAACATATTTTCAAAGTTCTGGCTGTATTATTTTATTATGAAGATACTGACAGCAACTCATATGCAGTAAGGGACAGGTAAGGTAAACTGGCATATCCACATGGTTGTACAGTTGTATCTATAAAAGTAAGTATGATCCTATGGAACCATAAGTAAATCAGGTCTCTGGCTAGAGGTATCTTCAGGGTATATTTCATGAAAGGGGTTGTGGGGTGAGGTGTGGAGGACAGCAAGGAAAATAGGTATTTGCTTATTTTAAAAAAACACTGAATTCTTGATCTTGAGTGATTGTTTATACTCTTTTATCTAGTGTTGACCAAAGCATGTACATATTTGCCTAAGAATTACTTTGATATGCATTTTCCAACAGAATGGCGATATGTACTTGTTTGCTTTTGCAGGTGTGAAAACTTTGTAATGTGTTGTGTATGTCTTGTATATTTCATTTTACCCTCTCAGTGTTCTGGGTTAGTACAGGGATTGTAGCTGATTGCATATGAGAAAACAGCTACCAGGAAATATAAATTGAGTTTTCTAAGTTTTTCACAACTAAGGCATGGTCGAGCAGGAATGTAAATTCCAGTTGTGGGACATATCAGCCTGAGAATATGACTCAAAAAGGGCTTCTTTGGATGCCGCCCGTCTTCTCTCTTCTTCTTGGGCTATTCAGCTTTGATGTTCCAGCAGTAACATTGAGGAGTATACAGTGAAATGGCGAGAGTAAATGTGTAACCTAGAAATGATTTTTAAATTTAATTGAATAAAGTGCTCTCAAGAAGTAGACTAAGGAAGAAAATTTCAATATATGAATGATTGCAGCCATTAAAGTAGAGGTTGAGAATTAAGACAGAGCAAAACTGAGAACTGGTGCAGGGGCAGGGGCAGAAGTGGATGGGGTCATTGGAGGCTAGAGAGGCTGGGCAGCAGTGAGCTCTAGATTGAGGACCCTCAACTGAGGTAAGCTTGCTCAAGACTATCAAGTAATAATTACTTAATGATGCAAAATGTGGGCTCGGATAGATTCATCTGGCAGTGCAGTTGTGAATCTTGGAATGTTTGTATTCAAAGCCATAAAACTAATGCAGTATATGTTAAGAGGTGATGGAGCATGTCAGTAAGTGGACTGAGTTTTTAGACAAGTACCCAGAAACTGCTGACATACTCTATTTAATTGTGCTGTATGGAGATTGCTATGTTGGAATCAAATCCGCCCCCTCCCCCCATGTGCTATTTCTATCGGCCAATTTCTTGGTCATTGCCTTCTTTAATATTTTGATAAGGAAAATTTTGTGATGGGTTATGATTGTGTAATGTTAACATTTTAGCTTTCAGCAATGCATTTAGTTATTCTAGGTTGAGTGTTTTGTTTTTGTTTTTGTTTTTTTGGGTTTTTTTTGATAATTTTGACATGTAATTAAGGTGGCTCATAAAACTTACAGAATCTTGGTCTGGAGGACAGTTTATTTGCCTACCGTTGCTTTTAAATTAAATTGTAACTTTAATTGATAATTTTAATGTCTTGAGATATCTGTCCTAGTTGAAAACATTCCTAGAAGTTTCTCTGTGAAGGATGAGTCCTTGTATGTGTGTACATGTTCATAAGGGTACGTGACAGTCAGGAAAGGGTGTTCCTCCTCAGTCCTGCTCCCCCTATTTAAGACAGTCCAAACTGATTCTCAGCTGAGTTTCAGGGATCTGTCTGTCTCTACCTTTCTATCACTGGGATCACAGATGCAGTGTTACATGCCGCTGTTTACATGGGTGCTGGAGATCAGTCTCGGGTCCTCCCCCCTGAGCTGTCTCACCAGCTCCTCTTACAGGTTGCTAAAGAAACTCCCATAGAAGATGCATGGTAATTGGTGTGTTCTCATTTTCCATAAATTTCCTAAATCCATAGGTGTGTGCAGAATGTGTGTGTATGGATCCTACTGCTTTGGTTCATAGTTAGCTATATTGCCTCTCTGTAAGAGTCAATAGAGTGATATGACTTAACAGCATCTCCATAGGCTCTAGGAAAGCAGTTAATAGGGAATACAGAGATAACACAGTTTGTCTACAGGGTCACTGTCTGCTGGCTGAAGTTTCCATTCTATTAAAAATAGCAACATGTGGTATTTATAATAAGTGGAAAGTGCACACTACATGGCAAACTTTGGTAGCTGTATAACATTTGTATTTTCTCAAAATAGCGTTTTATGTTTTCACATGCACACACGAACACAATCCCCCACACGCATACATGCCCTCAGGGCACACATACACAAACTCTCACCTAATGCAGCATCACCACCAAATCTCACACCACCCTTGCCAATCAAGACTTGCCCCACAGCCTCTGTTTCAGGTCCCTTTCTGCTGTTTCAATGGTCTCTCCCTACCTAAGCTTAGTGCTTATGCAAGTTGACATTGAAGCCCTGTCATATATCATTCCTATAGGCTTTACATAAGTGATTTTAAAAACTCATCAAAGTGGAAATATTATAATACTATGGGAGAGTGGCCAACCTGTAGTCAAATATATGCAAATTATTTTTGCCAGTAATGTTCCTCATTCACAAACATCAGGAATCTTTTTAAGTATCTAAAGCTAAGATAGAAATGAAAGCTGACATAATTGGTAGTGTTACACCAGTGTGCCTTTACTTCTTTAGAAAGCTGTGTAATGTTGTATATTGAGCCATGAAAATTACCCAACTGTGATCCCATGTTTGAAGATCTTTCTTAAGGAGATAAAAGGCATTATTTAAAAATACAGTGTACTGAAAAAAAGTACCGTGTACTTATGAAGGCAGAGTGTTATGTCTAAATCCCCAGTACTGGATTGGCTAAACTAGAATGGGAATAACACTTGCCGTAACATTATACATTGTTCAACAATAAATATGTTGAAGGTAGAGATGTTTTCCTTTCATACAGCACAAGTTGTGAGCTGAAAAGAGGTTTTGTTGTTGTTTGTTTTCTTGTGGTTCAGTGCCTAGGGCCTTGGTGGTAAGTATCTATTGCTACACTGTTTTTTAACTAACTTTTTAAAGAAATCCATAAGAAACATAACTGAAAGATTATTATTGTGAGTGTATCTGTTGGTTTTTTAATGAAGCATTGCTTCAGCTTTTGCTAATTTCTGTTGTTGAGGAAGACTTTTGTCCATCTCATTTTTAGCGTGATCCTTCCTACTGATGAACTTTGTTGTTGACAATTATCCATCAGTGGACATCTATCTCAGAATCAGTGTGTGTATGTGAGGAGTCCAGAGGGAGGTAAACTAGGTTTAGCTTGGCCTGTGAATGGTGTGATCTCAGAATACATTGGGTTCTGCTCCCCTCTATTCATTTCTGCTGGGAGGCTTTCCTCCAGTGAACCACTGCGTCTCTTAACTGTGCTCCTACAACCTTTCTCCTCAGGCTTTTGAGAAGTCTTGAGAGTTGTGATTGATTGGCCATCCCTGGGACATATACCCACTTCAAAACTTTTTCTCCAAGATATGTTGTCATTGATTTTATCACAACCTTGGATCTTGCCTTTAGGTCCATAATAGTACATCTTGACTTGGCTTTTTTTTTTTTTTAATTTATTTTATGTGAATGTATGTGTACCTGTGTGTATGTAGGTGTACCTGAGTGTATGTGCACACATGTGTATCTCAGGAGGCCAGAAAAGGGTGTTAAATCTCCCGAAGTTGTTGTTACAGGCCCTTGTGAGCCACCCAACATGCAGGCTGAGAACCGAACCTAGGTCTTTTACAAGAACAGATGCTCTGAACTGCTGAGCCATCTCACCAGCCCCTCAGTTGTGCATGCATGTTTTAAAATTAGTCCACTTTGATTTTAATACTGAATTTTCTTGTACTTGTGGAATTCCTTGGATTTTTTTTTTCCAGGTCTGAAGATCTAGTACAGGGAAACACTCTGCTGACTGAGCTATATATAACTTCAGCCCCATCTACTGAACTTTTGTAATTAAACTTTATCATGGCACAGGGACTGTTACAAAATATGACTATTTCTATAAACTTTGTAATAGTGTCATCTGCAGATTACATTTGAATTCAAATGGTGATCTGTTTTCTTTTTAGAAGGAAGTAGTCTCTTCAGAAATGAGCTTTAGATTAGAAACACAAGCTCTCTGCCAGTCCCTCCATGCACACATGGCATTGTTTTCCACATAGCTAACTTTATGTCACACTTAAAGATGCCAGAAAACCTTAAAAGTAATTTTATGTGGGGGTATCTTTCAGAATAGTTTTCTTCAGCTGGTGCACACCTGTAATCTTAGCCTTCTTAAGGCTGAGGCAGAAAGATCCAAGAGTTCAAGGCCAGCCTAAACTATACATAGTGAGGTACTATCTCTCAATAAATATTGTAAAAATAAAATAAAGTAAGTGATTCAAATTCCCGTTACAAGGGAGTCCTGAATTACGTTCATGTGAGACTCTGCTTGTTACCTGGAGGAAGGAAAAGGAGTTCTGTATATACGTTCGTGAATGCTGAGGTAGACGGTAGTGCTGGTGGAGCGGGGGCTTTTAGAGTTCTCTTTTGTTACTGCTGTGTACGAACAAGTGCAGGTGCAGGAGGGGGCCAGAAGAGAGCATCAGGTCCCCTGGAACTGGAGTGATAGGCAGCTGTGAAACACCCCAGGTGGGTGCTAGGAGCCGAACTTGATCCTCCAAAGAACAGTATGCTAACAGTTGGGCCAACTCTCCATCCCAGTAGAGTAGAATATGTCAAGTGTGTATTCTATAAAAGCCAAGGGGGTAGTGGGTGCCCTGTGATTCACACTAAACACCCTTTTTCAAAGAGGAGAGTACTGGTTGGCAAGGTTTGGGAAGTGTTGCCATACCATTTCTCTGCCTGGATCTTGTTCCAGGTCTGACAAGATTGGTTAAGTGGCTTTGAGATGAGCATTGCTTAGGAATGTCACAGTTTTTGTTTTTCTCTTTCCCATTATAACTTCCTTATCCCATGTGATGTTCATTGTGGTTAGTTGAGAGTCTGTCTTGTGCTGGGCAATGTAGCACATGTCTTTAATACCAGCACTCGGTAGGCAGAGGCAGAAGCAGAGGCAGGCAGATGTCTGTGAAATCAAGGATAGCCTGGTCTATAGAGTGAGTTCCAGGATATCCAGGGCTACACAGAGAAATCCTGTCTCGAAAAAACAAAAACAAAATAAATTGAAAGAAAGAAAGAAGAGAGAGAGAGAGAGAGAGAGAGAGAGAAAGAAAGAAAGAAAGAAAGAAGAAAGAAAGAAGGAAGAAGAAAGAAAGAAAGAAAGAAAAGAAAGCCTGTCTTGTGTCCTTGGTTAAATAGAAGATTATCTCATCTTACTCTCAAAGTAGACTTCAGCAAGAAGTGAGTGATTGCAATCTTGGAAATTGAAGCTAAAAGCTAAAAATCAATTTGTATTCATGGAGGTTATGTGGATTAGGCCTTTGAATTTTTGTGTAACCCTAACTCTGCATGATGGATTGCTCCCACATAGACAGCGACCTAAACAAGTTCTCTTGTCTAATGAAGTTAGAACTAGCCAAGTGGTTAGAGTGTTTATTAAAACCAGTTGTCTTTGCAGTAGCATATTTGATTTATTTTAGATAAGTAGGGGTGAAGGGCATATATATGATTCTATTAAAGTTTCATGAGATTACGTGGGTATACATTTAGAGAGTTTAAGCCATAGCTGTTAAATTCCACATGAATGGAGAGATGCTGCAGTTTCCAGTAGAATTTTTGTTGTTGCCTTTATTTTCCTCATGTTCATGTCTAAAAACCCTTCTCTAAAAGTTAGAAGTGTTAATCACGATTTTCAAAACCACCTATGTTTCTTCTGAAACAATCATATCTTTCTCTTTCCTTCTGTAGATTTAGCTTTGGAGTCAAACCCTTCTGACCACCCCAGGGCAAGCACAATTTTCCTCAGCAAATCTCAGACGGATGGTAAGAAACTTTTTTCCCACTGAGGAAAGCCTGAAAACCGCTTATATTCAGTATGATACATTACTGAAAATATTTCATGGAATTTGTATATTGACTTAAACTTCTCATCTCATTATCTTTGATATGTGATGATATGTTTGCTTTAATATCACTCTTTTAGGGAGAGCATGTGGATTTTGTAGACACATTCCCATCTTGTTGCCTGCAAATATGTGATTTAGAAGTGACATGGATTTACAGCTGTCTGCCTCTTTCCTTTTCCTTAATCCAGTAGTGTGTTTTAAAAGATGAATGATAGAATTTAGGGTTCTGTTAGATTTTTAGGTGAACCACCAAAACAAGTATGTTATACATGGTCATTTTGACCTCATTTCATATAGTACCACCCACCCAGTAAGCCTTGTCACACCTAGATATATGTGACTCAAAATTTTCAGGCTTAAAAAAAAAAAAAAAGAAAATTTTCATGCTATTTAAAACCTCTTCATCTTGTTGCAACAAAACTCAGAGCAAACATATCCTAATGTTTCCTAGGTCTGCTAGTATGTGATTTTTCAGTTGAGAATCTGAACTGTGGAATTTTTCTGTACTGTTTTCTGTAATGTTTGGTTAATGTCTTTCCCATTTTTTTTCTAAAAAAAAGTTAACTTTCTGTTGATTGTAACTGTGAATATAAGAAGTGAGGATTCTACAATAATACTGGAAATAATGCAATAATGCAGCCCAGTTTAAAACAGGGGAGTGGTGGTACTTCTGGCCTGCATTTTTATAGTTTGTGTCTATTTTGCCCATCTTGAGCTATATATTCCCCCTGCATCTCCCCCCTCCCCCCGCCCCAGCTGAGGACCTAACCCCCAGGCCCCTGCACTTGCTAGGCAAGTGCTTTACCAATGAGGTAAATCCCCAACCCCTTGTCTTGAGCTATTGATTCTGGTTAGTACTATTGTATCTCTTTATGCGCTGTGGGCTTTTCATATATAAAGGGTGAGGAAGCAATAAGAAAAGCTATCTTAGCCAAGAGGTGGCAGCTCATACCTTTAATCCCAGCATTCAGAAGGTGGATCTCTGTGAGTTCGAGGCCAGCCTGGTCAACAGGACAGCCAGGGCAACACAGAGAAACACTAAAAAAAAAAAAAAAAAAGAAAGAAAGAAAAAGAACAGCTATCTGTGCCCCTCTCTTATTAGTGGGAAGGAATATGTGTCTAGAGTACAGTTTAGTGCTCACAGGGGAAAGAGTGTGGGGAAAGAGTGTGGCTAAGTCTCTTTCTGGAATTTGTATGCTGTGGAGGTCGTGTTCAGTTAGGTTAGCACACTCATTGAAGTGCTTATTAAGCTAGGCTTAGTGTGTAGATGTATGACATAATTTTGATTAGCTGAATCTCTCACCTGCCCTAATTTATTTTGTCATTTTCTTTTGTATATGAAAATTCTCGTTTGTGCCTACTACATTATATGATAGGTAAAAAAGTAAAATTTAGGTTTTAGATTTACTTCATGGAGTTTATTTTGACAAATTGGTTTTGTTAGAAACTATTTTTTAAAGTAGAACTGAATTTTATCTTACTTTGCATGTTGGTAACCCATCAGAGAAGTAGCAACTACTTTTATTTTTCTGTGGCATTTGTATCAGAATTGATCAGTTAATTTTTTTTATTCTTAGTGCGTGAAAAGAGGAAGAGCAACCATTTAAACCATGTAAGTAAATAGTTGGAAATTTAAGAAATTCATAGTTTGGATTAAAAGTATGTTTGCAGTAATGTCTAGAAAATATAGTGAGAATGCAGTGCTGTTAGTGTAGACTGTTTCTGCACATTTTCTAAAATTCTTTTCTCAAATAATAAATTTACTTATGGAAGTCTGACATAGTACTATTTTTTAAATCAGGATTCTGACTTTTTACTTACTTATAGTTATATAACATGGTTATAATACAGAGACATGCTTGGATTTTTTTTTTCCTTTTTTATTCTGGTTCCTTTTAAGATTTGCTTATTATTTATGTGTATGTGTATGTGCCTGCAAGAGTTTATGTGTAATTTATGGGTCCAGGTGCCTTCAGAGGCTGGGAATCAGATCCTGGAGCTAAAGGGAGTTGTGAGCCGCCTAAGGAGAGTGCTGGAACTGAACCTGAATCCTCTACAAGAGCAGTGAAGAGCTCGCTGAACCGTCTCTCCAGCCCCTTAGTCTCATTTGTAATTGAAGAAACAAACCATTAATTTTGGTACTGTCTGCTGATTTCCCATCATCATAGGTGAAAGTTGTTTTCCATTGTGACCATTGTTTCTCGCTTGCATTTCCTCAGCACACATCTTATTTTTGTGGAATCGTAAGTCAGTATTTTTGTTATGATTGTGCACATTGTTAACTGCTGGGTCATGTTGTACTCCTCTTTCCACACCTTAATTCTTTCTCTCCGTGGTTTTGAATCTCGATTCTCTAGGCCCTCTAGGTGAATCCCTTTTCCTAGCTCACATTAGCTTACACAGCCAAATACAATGTGCAGGCTGGTCTCTTGGCTTCCCATTCTTGCTTTTGGTGTAGAATTCATTTTCACTTGTCTGTTTCTTAGCAGACATCCTTTTTACCCCAAATATTGTCACATGCCTGTCCAGACTCTGCCCATCTACTGAAGTCCCTGCGTTCTGGTTTTCTCCTGTAGGCCTTGCACAGCCTTTCCTAGTACAGTGAGGCTGGGTTTTGCTTAGGCCTGTTCCCTGCTTTTCCTGGGATATGGCTTTGAAGTTACGGGGGTCTCGTATCACGGCTCTCTTGTGTTGGTTCCTCCATGGCCTAGATTCTCTGTTTCTCTTTGTCTTCTTACACTGTACTGGAACACCTTTTCTTGGGAAGGGACACATAGTGTTTGTAGTTTGTAGTGATCTGGCCTGGAAAATTCCTCCTATGGACGGAGTTCTAGGTTGAAACTAATCTCCATAGTCCTTAGGATACTTTTCTGTTACAATCTCAAGTACATAGTGTTTTTGTTATTTATTTTACTTTATTTTATTTTATGGTCCTGGGGATTGAACTCAGCTCTTCACACATGCTAGACAGGTGCCCCTGGGCTATGTCCCCAAGGTATAGTGCTGCCATTAAAAATTTGTTGCCTCAGAAGCTTGCAGTGTGTAATGCATTTCACACAGTATACCCCTTTGCCAAACATCTTTATTTGCAAGTGTTCATTTCAATGAGTCTTGGTATGGTTCAAACCCTCTGGCTTCTGCTACACCAGCAATGTTGGACCCTCACTGGGACTCCTCTTGGATCTCCTGTTGTTGTTCTATGTGATGGAGATATCCTGCAGCTTTGGGTCTGCACTCCAGCAGATCCAAGACAAGGCTTTTTTTCTCTTTTGTTTTGGGAGTAAAGTTTCCAGGGCGGAGGGCCGATGCAGAGGGATGGTGAAATGAATGGATTTGGGGTACATGATGTGAAATTCACAAAGGATCGATAAAAAAGTTTTAAAAAATCTATTGCTGTTGTGTAATATAGAGACATTCCCCTTTCTGGAGGCTTTAAGTACTTAATCTCCAGGATTCTGAAATGTTATGATTTGTTATGGACCTTTTAATTTTATTCAGAGCCAGTAGGTCTGCAAACAGTTTCTTTTAAGTTTTGTGGTTTTTTTTCCTTGTGTTTCTTTGATATTTTCACTACTTTTTTTTGGTATTTTGTTATCCAGATGTTGGGCCTCTAGACCAGGCTTTCAGTGCCCTGTCTAATGTCTCTCTCTCCCCTTCCCTTTCTAGTTTGTCTTTTTGTTCTCGCTGAGTCCTTTGCTTTGTGTTTCAACCCTTTCAAGTTTTCCCTGAGTCTTCATTTGCTTCTGAATTTTTAGCATTCCTATTAATTCCCTTTTCCTGTTTGTTGTCTCAACCTGCCTTGCTGGAGGCCTCCCTCAACTGTGTAGCTCTTGGCTTTCTGTGACTGGAAGTAACATATACTCTTAACTGAAGGGTCACATTGCAAGGATTTGGAGGCCAAGCTAACTTGGGGGGGGGCTCAGTATCTCTTTCTGGGGTCCCAATCTACAGGGCAGTTGAGTTTCTTCAGAGAAGGCTGTCTCAGATTTCTGCCTGGGAATTACAAGTTTGCTTGCTTGCTATAAACTGGCTACGTGAGGCAGTTCTGCTTCTCAGTATACTCTTCTGCCCTTGCATCTCCAAGACTGGTCTCTCTAACCTGTCAGCGTTAGCAGCTCTGCAGACTAAAGTATATGTAAGATGGGACCAGGTGGACCCAGCTGACTTTGGCTTCTGGTTCATGTTTTAGCTCACCTCCTGATGTGCTGTGGCTCTGGGTTCTGAGTCTGCTCATACTCCTGTACCATTAGGTCTCCATAGGCACCAGTGTTGTGCTGCCATGTCATCTCCTTTTGGTGTTTGAGACCAAACTTGGAAATCAGATGTAGGTTCACTGGTCCAGTGGGCTATCCTGATCCTCTTGTCTTCGTCTCTGGAGTGTTGGGATCGTAGGCATGCACCACCATACCCAGTTTAATTTTTATCTTCTGAAGTATTAAAAATCCTCTGTCAGTTTTGTTTCCTGCATCTTGATAGAAACTTTTATTCCTTTAATTCAAATGAAATGTCGAAGAAGTAAGATTGTGGTCATTCCATGATGTTTAAATGAATTTAGAATCCATATTTAAAGGCTGGAAAGATGACTCAATGGTTAAGAGGGGTTCCTTCCTGCTCTTCCAGAGGACCCAAGTTTGGTTTCCTACACCAACATGGTGGCTCACCACAATCCACAGCTTCAATTCTGGAGGCTTTAAGGGTCTCTTCTGACCTCTGCAGGCACCAAGCATGCACATGGTACACATGCATGCATGTGCTGACCGAAAAACAAACATGCTATTTTTTGTCTCTATTTTAGGAACCACCTGTTAGTAGTGAGCATTACTGCCTTTTTAAAAAACATTTTGTAGGCTTAGGTTTATTAGTATAGTTTATGGAGGTTATAAGCCAGCAAAGGTAAGGTTAACCACAAGTGGAAGTTACTAAGTTTTTAAACAACATCAGGAGAAAGTTCCCTTTGGCATATGTTGGAGACATTTCTCAGAGATTGACTTCTGCCATTGTCCAGTTTCCAGATGGACAAGTTGGAGTAGCTGGACATGAGTGTTGTGATTGGTTAGTGGCGAGATTTTGTTAAGGTTTTTTCTCCCTGGAAACTGGGAGTGTGGCCTGAAGAGGGCAGCAGTGGTGAGTAGATGTGGCTGCTGTTGTGAGCTGAATAGATGGATAGACTCTGAACTGATGGGGTAGTGTTTGGTGTTTCTAGCCTGTAAGTCACTGATTGGCTATTGAACACCTAGGGGCTAGAAGACTGTATCTAATGAGATCTTTTACTATTTCCAAAGACAAGCCAGTATGCACGCACAGTTAGAAACCATGTATATGGAGGAAAAAGGGAGGAAGTGTCACCAGAAGGATTAGATTTTATTTCTGCTTCCTTTTAATTCCCACCCAAGTTTCTTTGTCAAAACTGATTCTGCTACCATGTGTGAGCTCTATTATTCCTTAATATAAGTTGCACTTCCTTAATTTGAAATCCATGATGTTCCAGAATCTGAAATCTGAAACGTTTTGAGTGCCAACCTAACACCTTAAGTGGAAACTTCCAGAACTCATCCCATGTGATGAAGTAGCAGGCAAAAACTGACAAAATTACCTTTAGACTGTTTGTGTGAGTGAGGTACACAGACAAAAGTGTCTGTGCTAAGAATTGGCTCCTATCCCCAGGAGAGAAATATATATGTGTATATGTGTGTATATGAATATTCCAAAACCCACTGTCTTAGTTAGGGTTTCTATTGCTGTGATGAAATACCATGATTAAAAGCAGCTCCAGTAGGAAAGGGTTTATTTTGCTTACACTTTCCCATCACAGTCCATCATCATGGAGGGAAGTTAGAGCAGGAATTGGGGGGAGGGAGAGGTCAGAAACTATTGCAGGAGACCATGAAGAAGTGCTGCTTACTGGCTAGCTCTCCATGGCTTGCTTTGCCTGCTTTCTTACAGCACCCAGAGGCGGCACCACCCACAGTGAGCCAGACCCTCCCTCGACAACTGTCAGTCAATAAAATGCACTGCAGGTTTGCCCATAGGCCAGTCTAATGGGAGCATTTTTTCAGTTGAGGTTTCCTCTTCCAAAATGACTCTAGCTTGTGTCAAGTTCACAAAACACTAGCCAACACACCTACAGTATTTTCTGTCCTGAGATGTTTTGATTTGAGATCCTCAGCCTATAATAGTGACCCTAAAAGGTGTCTTCTACTGGAATAAAAGCATTTCAAGGAAACTCAATTTCATTTTTCATGTTGTATTTATCTTTTGGGCATATAAAAGTATATAGTTTAACATACAGATAATGAAAAGTACTCATGTTAACTGAATATAAGAAACATCACAGCTTTAGATATAATTAGAACACTTCTAGTTTGAAAAAAATTAATCTTTCAAATAGTACTTTTCAAAAAACGTAACATCTGGGACGTTTTGATAGGGAGCAAGTGACTTCAGAGTGAAGCAGATGGAACCTGTTTTATCGACCACGTAGGTAAAATATCTAGCAGTTTTTACATGCTCTGCCCTTCATCTCATCTTCTGCCTATCCCATTTCATGTGTTTATGAGCAAGTGCTGACGGGCAAAGTGATAGTATGATAGAAATCATTAATGATAGGAGGAAAGGAAGGCGCATCTGAATTAGTGGTTTTGTGTTTCTTTTTTAAGAATGCTGTTATTGGTATTTTGTTTTAAAGAATGTTGCTGTTGATCTTTATTCAGTGACGCTATTTGACCATGGACCATATGGGTCTTAACATACTTTAGGCTGTTTCATTGTCTGATATTGCTGTATTCTTGCAGTCTTTGCAAATGAATGGATACTTCTAAAGTGTTTTAAAGATAGTTGAGAGGGCTCAAAAAGTTTCTTTCCAGTGACACTGTAGAAAGTTCTTCACTAGTTTATATCTGTAGTAAGATTTATCTCCCAATTTATAGTTAATTTTTCAGTTTTAGAGTTGAACCCAGGGCCAGCATACTAGTCAAGTGCTCTACCAATGAGCTTCATCTCCAGCCTTAAAATTCTTAACTAATAATTCTTCAAATATTTGGACTCCATACGCTGTCAGGATTGTGTGCTCAGCATTTGGTGGTAGGGGGTGTTTCGAGTCCTTTTCTGGAGAAGCTTCGATTTGTCTGAGGGGATATTCTGCAGGCAGTTTAGGCGTACCAAAGAGAAACCCTCTGTGGTGTGGTTGTTGGCAGAGATGTGCTGGAAAGTTGAACACTTGAAGTTTTCATTTCAGGAGCATGATGGCACTGTACTTACACATGAAATGAAAGTTAATGCTTTCTGTTCTCAGATGAGAGGAAATGTTAGCCTGTGGCCAGCCACACCAACTCTGACTTGAGAACACTTTGAGCCACTAAGATACTCTGTATGCGCCTTGTGTTTACTGTAGGAAGATGCTCTTGTGCCAGTATTCAAGGCATTATATTTTATTAAAGTACTGTATAGAAGTAGAAAGCTGCTTTTGTTTAAGAGAAAATACTGAAATCTTACTTAAAACTTTTTATAACCTTTATAAAGGAAATTGATAAGAGAAACTTGCCAGGTTTGATGTACAGGTATCATACCAAGAGCTGCATTTTATAACCCACTCCTCAAACATGATCTGTGGACATTAAAAGCCTCCAGTGGGTTTTTTGCAGAACCACACATGCTGTTACACTCAGGCAGTTCATGTACTGTAAAAAATACCTTAATGCTTTATCATTTGACATTTTAACCAAGGAAAAAGAACACATTTTATAGGTTTAACTTACTGTGACATTCTCTTCTATTTCCCTTCCCCTTCAGGTATCTCCAGGGCAGCTTACTAAAAAGTATAGCTCATGCTCAACAATATTTCTAGATGACAGCACAGTCAGCCAGCCTAACCTTAGAACCACAATAAAATGGTGAGTACACTAGGCTGCCGAGCTCTGAGCCACAGAGCCTCTGCTAAAAGCATCCCAGCCAGTTTGGTGATCTCAGTCATTTGATTATCCTGTTAAGCACCCACTTCAAGACATTGGGGTCAAGTAGAGACTGATTTTTAAGGGACTAAATGTAAATTTTCAATTTCCATTTTATCTTAAACTACATGGTGGAAAGGAGAGCCAGTTAGCAAATAAGAAATCCCAGGAAAGTATACCTCTGTTGGGTGCATTTATACTGTGAAAGTACTGTTGAACATAATAGATGTTTCTAGATTAATTACTTTTCCACCAGTTACAGGGTGAAGACAATGCTTACTGCTTTGTAAACTACTCTTTGAATGAACAGTCTGTCCTCTACTGGCACCATAGTACACAAGCAGCCTCGTATAGAAATTATAGTTGAAAATAACATTTGAATCACCCTAAGATGAGTTCAGGTCTATAACAGTGACCAAAAAACGAAACAAAACAAAACAAAACTTCCCCACTACATTGGTGTTGTCCAATAAGTAAGTGTTCCTTGGGTTTGTTAAGTTTTGATTTTTCTTTTCTTTCTTTTCTTTTTTTTCCTTTTTTTTTTTTTTTTTTCGTGTAGTTTGGAAAATGCTTGTTTAGAGTATTAATACCTTTATTCCTAATTTTACTCCTTAGTCTAAATAGTAATCAGCTTATAAACTTAATTTTGTTTCTAGTAGCTTTTTAAATTTTTTTAGCCAAGTATCAGTAGTTTCTTCATTTAAAAACTGTAAGTTCTCATTTATCATAATATATCTTTCTTCTCATACTTAGAACAGTAGTTGAGATTCAATGGTGTTTTAGCAAAGACTTGACCCCTGTTCTCACAGTCCTGAATGTGCCATCTTTTAGGTAACCATCAGGGCTTGGTGTTTAGAAGAGCCTCAGTCCAGGAGGAGAAAGATCACTGAAGTTTCATTAGAGTCCTCAGATGATGTGGAATTCAAGTGATTCTGATTCTTCTATATGTAATTCAGTACATATTTTCAGAGTAACCTTGGTCAAACAAATAGGTTTCATGACCCTCCCCCAACCCAGTGTAACCTTATTCTTAGGAATCCACTTTTTAAAGGATAGTTTTAATTTGCTTTCTTTAATTAAATTTTAAAAATAAATATATTTACTTGGTAAAATAAACATTTACCAAGAAAATTAGAGCAAATTGACTTTTAGGAAAGGTTTTGAAAACTGTTTATCATAGGCAGTGATGCATGACTTTCAAGGAGATTAAAAAACCATTTTGTCTCACACACTTTTTCTGGTACACATGCCTGCAAGTGAGCAGGGCAGCTCATACCTGTAATCCCAGCAGATGGGAGGCTGAGATGGTAGGATCCAGGAGTTCCAGGTCATCCTTAGCTACACAGCAAGTTAAGGGCCAACCCCGGCTACGTGAGACCTTGTCTCTAAGAAAAGAAAAATACATGTCTGTGAGCACATGCATTTTTCTCATTTTTGCCTTTTTCCTCAATTCATTGACGCTCTCAGGCTTGTTTAAGAAAGGAGAGGCACATGAGGCATTAATTATATTGTCAGAAAGTGTCCTAACAAGTCCTTTGATCTTAACCATATCCCCTTGCCAAACTTTGTGGCACACTGGACTCAACCCTGGAAATTCACAAGTAACCTTGAGACCCAAGTCTTGCCCAGTGCCAATTGCTCAGACTTTGGTGTAGGCAGTGTGGGAGCCACTGCTTAATGAGAAGACAGAACTGCGCCTGCCTATGTGGTGGGACCTGAGATGCGTCAGTTCTGAACATGGATTCCCTCCCTTCTATGTCGATGAGGTTGTTGTATGAACTGTCTCATAAATCTTAGTGGTCCTTTTCAGAACCAGTTTTTCTGTGTGGTTTTAAAGTCACTCTGAGGGTAAAACTGAAGCACTGTAGAAGTATCCATCTTTGATGCCAATAATGTTACAAAATCCAAATTTTTTCATTTAAAATATGTACAACTACTTCTAAAATTCAGATTTGCCTTCCCTCAAATATTTGAGTTTCATTTTAGCAGTCAGGGCAGGTGGCAGAAAAAACAGTTTGTTCCCTAGCTCACGTCGCTGGTGGCAAAGTGAGGAGTGTCGTAGTGTCTAAAGGGTTGTGTCTGCTACGACTGTCTGACTTGAACTGGTTGGAAATCCTGCCATGGGCACTGCGGTGCTGTGCTGCGGGCACTGCTTACTTCAGGAGAGCCGGTCCTGTCAGCAGATTTGCTAGGTTTTCTGTAATACTCTACAGAAGTGGTTTGAAATGCCTTTAGTCAGTATGCAGGACTTTTCATTGCTTGCAGGGAGCTAATGACCACGGTGACTAGATGGATAGGGAAGTAGACGTCATTTTCAGTCTGCAGCCTAAGCAGGAATCCCTACTGTTCCCGTGTAAACACATGTACACTACTACCACCTGCGCAGGACAGAAGGTTCTGTAGAAGAAGGGCAAGTGATAGGAGCGATGTGTAAGCATTTGCACATGTCAGAGTCAACAGAAGCGTGCCTCTTGTCCAGGTGTGGAAGGATTCAGAGTGCTAGGAAGTGTCCTTTATGGTACTGGTCTAACGGAGCTATCAGGGCTTCTGGGAAGCTCAACCCTGCTTAAAAATGATGAAATGAACTGCTTCAAATATTTCTTTTTCCTTCCACAGTGTGACCTTAGCAATATATTACCACATAAAGAACAGGTGAGCTTCTTAAAACCTGCCTTACTATTCTAGCTAACTACCTCGACTAATACCAAATATAGTACCAAGATGTAACCGTAGACATCAGACATTGTAGAGTGCTTTTATTACAATATTGAAATGAATCTTTTATTAGCGTTTCTTGTTCTTAAGACCCTCTGAAGGCTCTCTAGTTATTGAAGGTTCTAAAAAATATGGCCTTATTAAATTGATACTTGCTGGTTTATATATATTAAAATTAAAAATATACATTGTAACCAGCACAGGATTTTTCAAGCTTGATTCTACTAATTTTTTAATTTCTTGTTGTGGTATCTGCATGCATTGTAGGATGTTTAACAATGTTATAATTATCCACTCTCATTGCGACAATCAAAAATCACACCATTCATTTGCATTTTTACAAATCTCTTTAATGTATAACTGTGTAGAAAGACAAGTAGATTTTCATGTTTCTCTGTCTTCACTTTGAATTTGTTTTAAAGAAGCTAGAAGGGGACTGGAGAGATGGCTCAGCGGTTAAGAGCGCTGGCTCCTTTTCCTGAGGACCTGAGTTCAATTCCCAGCACCCACATGGCGGCTCACAACTGTAACTCCAGTTCCAGGGGATCTGACACCCTCACACCAGTGCACATTAAATAAAGTTAAATAAATTATTTTAAAAAGAAGAAGCTAAAAGTCAGTCCTCACTCACAAACACGTGAGGGAAAGTTATTTTTAAAGCTTTCAGACTTTTTGATACTCTGTAGTATTACACTAAAGCTCCATAAGGATGTTTTATTATAATAGAATTTTCTCTTTCTCGTGAACTTTTACATTGTACTCATCGAGCTACATGAATCTTTAGTACATAGTTCTATGATACATCCTGTCATCTGGAAAATAATGATTCCCCTTTCTTTATAATGTTAAAAGCTCATCTTTGTTTTCAGTGCTTAGCAGAAAGTGTGAGCACTGGAAGGCTGTCAGGCTTACACCAGAAGGCATGGGTTCCCAGTCTTGGCTTTTAAAAAGCTTGACAGCTTGAATTTTATCATGACAGATTGTATTTTCCCCAAAGTGACAGGCCCACTACATTGAATTTTGAGAGTATGTGTAGTCACACATAAAAATGATAATTGGTAATAAAGAGCGGGTTGAGTTCACAGGTAAATCACGAGTGCTACACGTGAGCCTTCCCCGCCTCATTCAGAACATTAAAAAGAAGGTCAGGGTCAGTGATTGGCTGTCCTGTATCCAGAGGCATGGAAGCTGAGCAGCAGGTTTGAGAAACAGAATATGAGAATGGCAGTGGAGGAGGGGCAGGGCGGTGCTGCAGAGAGCCACGGTTCGCTTCGCTCCAGGAACTGAGGGTGCAAGCGTGGGCTTTACCTGGGCTTTACAGTGGCCGTGCTCAGCCGTGCTCAGCCGTGCTCAGCCGGGCTCAGCCGGGCTCAGCCGGCAGTGCGCAGTAGGATGGCGGACAGTTTGGGGCCCGGGCCTCTGTTAGGCATGGGACTCCCTGGTCCACAGCCGCAGAGAAGCGGTGCTTAAGGAAGGGGTTCATTTGTTTGAGCCTTTCAGTAAAAAACTGATGTGTTAAAAGAGAAGGCCGTATGAATTTGAATCCATCCTGTTTATAAAGAGCAATGCATGATTTAAAAAACAAAGTGCAAAGAACTAAAGAGAGGCAGAACCTGTGAAATTTCAGTTCCGTTCATCTTCATCCACGTTCTGAGTGACTGACAATGTGGTTACCGGCACTGCCTGTGGAGGGTGATGGTGCTTCACTGGAACCACCCTCAGGATGCTGCAGTGCTGAATAGAAAGAGGTTTGCAGACAATCGGGGAATCGTAAACTGTTTGCGTTGCTAGAGGCTGGGCTTCCCTGTCAGTCTCCTCTACATCACAGTTGTTAACCAAGATACTAACAGCCTGTATTACCTGTTAAACTTTACAGAGATGCAAATAGATCCCTGGACATTTTCGATGAGCGATCACATCCACTCACAGTAAGTGCCTGTTTGCTTTGTTTTTAAGTTGTATTTTCCTTTCCTAGAGCCGTGCTTACTCCATGCTTGCTTGTTTTGGAACTGATTACTAAGAGAAAGTTGCTTCTAGCTGGGGTAAGGAGCATTGATTCATGGCTGTGATAGAACAACAACAGCTTCGCTGCTGTGTCAAGTAGTGAGCTAAGGGAAGTAAGTGGATTGTCTAAATAGAAAATGCAGCTTTTCCACAGACCATCTTCAGTAACATCAAACAGCATAAATAGTTGAAGGAAATCCAGCAGATTACACGTAGAGTCTCTCAAGAAAATTCGGAAACTTTCAGTCAGTTAAAATGGCATAAGCCAGGTTGGTTTGGGTATACCTGTGATCTCCGTACCTGAGGGCTGAAGCAGGATAGTGATTGGAAGAACAGCCTGTGTGACAAAATCAGACCCTGACTTGAAAAACAGCCAAAACAGTCAAACAATCAAACAAGAACCTATACAAACTTAAGAAGCCACTTCCTCGAGCGTATGCTGACCACTTTTGATACATAAGAGGCACACATGGCTGGTGACTGTTGTGTGGACAGTTTAGTGTTAAGAGCCTATGGTTATAGGAAACATAAACTTTGAAAAAAACATACACTCTTTTTTTTAATTGTGGCAAGTATGACCCCTGTGACACTTTAGGATTAGTAAGGTTTCAGCATAAAAAGAATTGGGAGAGTCTGTGGAAAAAAAATGGAAGAGTATAAAATTCCCGAGCTTATGCTTGTATGTCTCTTTAATAAGTGATGGGTGGGTGTGGGTAATTATGGTACAGCCGTTTATTACTTAACAGTGGGTACATCTTCAATATGTGTTAGGTGATTTCATTATTCTGCCAACATCATAGAGTACTTAATCTAAGATGGCTACAGTATTATTTGTTGATATTTATGGAACTGATATGTATATTTGGTCTATCATTGCCTGAAATGTCATTCATGCCAATTGACTATAAGATCCCACACTTTATATTGAAAAAGCCTGGAAGTCACTGGGCATGATGACACACACTTTCAATCCTGGAACTCAGGAGGAAGAGGCAGGTGGATCTCTATAAATTTGAGGCCAGCCTGATTTACATGGTGTGTCCCAAGACAGCCAGGGCTACAAAGTGAACCCTGCCTCAAAATAAGCATACAAACAAAAATGAAATAATAAACTAAGTCATACCACCCAGGCCAAAAAGATGGCTCAGCAGGTAAAAGCACTTGCTGCTAAGCCTGAGAACCCGTGTCTGACCCCCAGTGTGGTGGAAGGAAAGAACCAGGTCCTAAAGTTGTCCTCTGACCTCATGTGTGCACCTTTGCTGTGCGTGCCCACACATACATATACAAATGTACACAATAAATGCATAAAAGGCAGCCATAGTACCCAGTTGAATTATCTCAAGGAATATGTAGCACAATGTGGAGACTGCTATCTTAAGAATACTTTAAAAATTTCCTTCAGTCAATATTTACATTGTTTTTTTTTTTTTCTCTTTCAGAGAGAGAAAGTTCCAGAGGAACACTTCAGGCATGACCCTGAACACAAATTTATTTACAGATTTGTTCGGACACTTTTTAGTGCCGCACAGCTGACAGCAGAGTGTGCCATAGTGACGTTGGTAAGCTAGTCCTTTCTTAGCAAGCTTTCTTAGGAAGCTGGTAGCCAGATAGGTTTAACCTCTGAACGTATCATAAGAACTTTAGTAAGAACAGCCTTCTTAAGGAATGCAAAGACACATATTTGAATTTAGCAGTCATTATGGTTTAAAATGTTGCCATTGCTTTTATCATCACAAAACGATATCCAGTAAAGGCAGTTAGAGAGTTCCCCTCATACCTCATTGCACACACACACACACACACACAGGGCATGTTGATGGGGCTGGAGTAGGAAGCAGTGACAGACCCAAGTGGTTCACTGAACCGGTTCAGTGCAGTTTAAGGCACATGCCAGGCTGGGTCCCCAGATGCTTCTGGTGTGTGCTGTGATTGCCCAGTTCTCTGTTCTTGGATGATGGCTGCCAATCCACCTCTGCTGATTACTTGTGTCTGCCTAGGAAGTTGCCTGGGATTGTAGGACCAGTAGTTCTTAGAAAGGCTTTGTGAACTTGCTGAGCTACGAGTGTGGCCTTACCTTTATATCATCCATTCAGAAGGCCTGAAGATGAGACCATCATTTTGAATAGTGGATGCTGTTCAAGTGGTTGGGATTTTACTGCTCCAGTAGCAAATGCATAGTGAAAAGTCAAGTGTATGGCCTTGAGAAAGAGTCCCTAGATGAATACCTACTCCTTTAGCATCCACTTAGACTCTGAAGAGGAGATATGTGCTGTATGCATGGGTAGAGTCCCCAGTGGGCACTTCTGCTGTGGAGGTAGGTGATGCAGGATGAAGATTGGGTTGTAAACAAGAGAACTACCATTCCTGGAAGAACAAAGTGGCTTTGCCTGGTCCTTTGAATATACAGGACTGCAGTTGGATTTGAGTCAGGGGTAAAGAATTAAAAGTATGTGTTGAAATGCAGAGGACGTTTGCAATAAAAGTGGACAGCCCTCACAGCTCTACCATCAGTATTTGGGAGATGACTGTAGAGGAGGCGGCCGAGCACACGAGGAGGAAATCCAGGAATGAGCAGTAGACGTCAAGAGAAGAATGTTCCCACAGTGGCAAATGCTGTCAGAGGCCACAAGCATGCGCTCTGGACAGCTGCGCTATCCCATGGTTGTATCACTAGGGCAGAGAGGAGAGCAGATGGGGCCGAAGTCTTGGCTTCAGCATGTGTATTCTAATGAAGAAGGCCACAGGTATCTTCGCAGGTGTTTCAGAAGACCTCCTTAGAGACGTGGCATCGGAACAATGGTCTAACTGCAAAGAGGAAGCCAAGGAGCGTAGATAGGTACTACAGGCAGTGGGAGCGACGCCAAGACTGTGATGCAGGAACATTGCTGTGCTCGAGGAAAGCAGGGTGGCCATGTGGTAGGAGTTGAGGGCCAAGGGAGTTAGGGAGAGGAGATGCCAGGGACAGCCCCACAAGGACATGGTTTCCACGTTGACTAGTTACTTTTGGAAAGTCTTGAGCAAGGGGGAAATGACCTTAATTTAGGAGGCTTTCCTGATTGGAGAAGTAGACTGTAATTGGAGGTCAGAATAGAGGCCAGCAGAGTGTTAGCTACCATACAGGCAAGCAGTGAAAACTGGCCCAGGAGAGAAAGTTGTCAGATTACCTCTGAAGAGAGCAAGAACAGGCATGGCTTGCAGACTGGAGTAGGATAACGTCGAGTTTGGGCTTCTATGTGTAGGCACTGGAGAGCTGGAGTAAAACACACTTGTGTGTAAGCCTGGCAAGAGCTGTTGGAGACCAGTGGTAGCAGCCAGGGCACGACACACGCGTGTGCACTAACAAGTGGCTGGAGATGACATGGCAGAGCCGTCTAAACATTCATGTTGAACCAAATCTCTGGCAGAGGGAGTCTTTAAAACAACCATTTTGGGAAAAGTGCTGTGCACAGTGATGTGGGGTTAGCCCTCAAATAGAACATCTTGTCTCTAGACTGACGTAGGAGGACAAGTGTTAGACTGCGCGTCAGGAAAGGACAGCCAAGGTGTGCAGTGCTCGCTCCATTGCTCCCTGACTCTCTGAAGAACGGGGGAGCTCTGAGAGAGACTCGCTCCTCGGATACTTGGCAGTGCTGAGTATGAGGGCGGGAGGTAGTCTCACTGAGAATAAATGTGTAATATTTGGTGGACAGCATTAGTTAGTCTAAGGGCCTTAAAACAGTGACTGACTGTTCAAAGTAAATTTGTTTCCCTTTTCATCTTGATATAAATCACTTCCCTATCATTTGAGAGGTACCTTCCACATCAGAGCTCAGCACCTACCACAAGTTCAGGGCCCATCTGAGCTACATAGTGATACCCTGTCTCACAAAGCAAGGAAGGAGGTGTTATATGCAAATACTGCCAGGTATATACGTGTGTGTGTGTGTGTGTGTGTGTGTGTTAGTTAAGCATCCTTGATCTTAAAACCAATCTCCCTTGGATACCAAGGAATAACCGATCTCTCTAAAGAGAGATTTTGAAGTAACAACTTCCAGCTTCCTCTACAATCTTCACTCAGTTAACCTCACCCAGTTGCTTCTAGCAAAGGCATTTGATGTCTGAGATCATTCGTGAGAATGACTCACAGACTACCTGACCGGTTTAAGAGTCCAGGGATAGACTGGCAGCTCTGCTACCACCTTAAAGCCAAGAGAACTACAGATTATATAAGAGAAAATGGCCTCTTGGAAGTAATGGTGGAGAGGGGAAGCTGAGTTGTAAGGGAGCACCATTGAGTGCAGGTGCTTCCTTAGAAAGGCACTGTGCTTGTGGTGCTGTCTGCCCAGTAGCCACTGGGAGGCTCTCTTGTCCTCGTTCCACACAAGGGTTCCTGTGAACTGGAAGACGTAAATG
Source organism: Onychomys torridus (assembly GCF_903995425.1). Classification (NCBI taxonomy): domain Eukaryota; kingdom Metazoa; phylum Chordata; class Mammalia; order Rodentia; family Cricetidae; genus Onychomys; species Onychomys torridus. The sequence continues at coordinate 49,449,501 of NC_050465.1, forward strand.
TGCTCAGGGTGACTTGATTTTATAAGTTTGCTCCTGGCATACCTGTAAAATCATGTAAAATTAACACGGGAGAGACTTGGTGTTTCCTGAACAGCCTGAGTCTACGCTGGGCCTGTCTGCTGCTCTGCAAGCGTGAAGATTGTCCATTTCTCAGGACGCCTGTCACTAGGGGACAGTCCTGGCTCTGATGCATGAGCAGGGTAGGCAGCAGAGAACCTGACCTCCTGCTGAGGTCTCTGTAGCACGGCCTGGTCAAACACAGAGGAGGCCTGTCACTCAGACTCAGCACTTAGACTGAACCCAATCACAGACCAGCGCTCTACTTTTGCAGGTTTACTTGGAGAGACTTTTAACTTACGCTGAGATTGACATTTGTCCCACCAACTGGAAAAGAATTGTTTTGGGAGCTATTCTTCTTGCCTCCAAGGTTTGGGATGACCAGGCTGTGTGGAACGTGGACTACTGCCAGATTCTCAAGGACATTACCGTTGAGGACATGTGAGTTTGTGAGGTTTTAGTGAACTTCCTAACCAGTTTTCTAGTATTCCCATAAGTTTTACATAAAATTAAAAGAATGTTTTTAAAGGCTGTTTTGAACAGCCAATGGAAATAGACGACATAAAACTACATTCTTTCTGTCCAGCTGTATAACTGTTCATATCTTCTGTCACTAATTGGTAGGTGTTGGTGTAGTATTTATAATAATGTTTGATAAATTTTTCTTGTGGTTTTGGTGTCCTTTGCAAGGATAGCATAGCACAGTATATATCTTGCTGCTTTTTAAAGTCCACTAGTTCTGTTCCCCTTTTAAGGGCACACGCCTGGCTGTTGAAATGTGTCCGCCTGCCAGTGTTCATGCCTTAGAGCCTCTGGACTTCTGTAAGGTTCTAGCTTTAGCCTGAGTCTTTGATCATGTATTTAATTCTGTTGGTCCTACACCTTTTTTTTTTTTTTTAATTTCTTTTTTTTTTTTAAATCTGAGCATCTAGAATAGAAACTATGAGGTACAAAAGTAAAAAGAAGTTCCTGCCTCCTCTCCATGTGGAGTATTTGTCCTTAGAAATTAGTCTGATGTGTCAAAGCTCCAGCATTCCTCTCAGGCAGGCAGTCCTAGAAGCAGCTCAGGGACATTACCAGGCAGTGGGCACACTCCGCACTTGTCCTGTCCTCCTCTGCAGGCCCCCAAACTGTCGAGAGCTCAGCCTTAGTGATGGCCACCAACATGGTGCTGGAACATACCAAAGGCCTCCAGTCCAGTACTCAGGCTGTGACATCTGCAGAGGAGCACCGGAGGTTTCCTGCAGACTTGACAGTGGACATGTCTGTGGGTAGCACTTAAGATAGCGTAGTGACGAAGAAGCCCTTGGTTATATTGATTATCATAGGAAGAGAAGACATAATGAGGGTAATAGAAGTCACCCATTCCTGTAGTTAGGAATGCCCCTCAGAACCACCAAACTGTTCGTAACCGAAGTGACTAAGGGACCACTGTTGGCAGCAACTCGGGTGTTTGGTGAAAGTGGCCACTTTGATTGTGGCACTGGCAGCCGCCTTACCAAAGGATGTGACAACAGAATTTGAAACTTCTGCAAGTTACCAAGGCCAGAGTGACTTTGATTCCTGTGTCAATCGTACAAACTGGCTCCTGGAAAAAAAACAAAATGTATAATCATACATATTATAAACGGCAGCTGAAAATATGTAAAACTTAAACTCAGCTGCCAGGGGCTCTGCTTGTAGTTGTAAGATGAGAAAAGGTGCAGAAAGTATTTGAGTTTCCTGGACACGAACCCACTGCTAGGGCAGTGGTGGCGATCTGGTACTCGCCAGCCACTCTTTTGTTGTGAGCAGAGCAACACCAGGAGCCGCATTCCCAACAGTCGCTTTTTGTTTATGGTCTTGGAGAACTGAAGAGCACGGCAGACTATGCATGTCTCCTTCCCCTGCTGCTGGCGACTTGGAGTGCCTTTATTATTTTTCATCTAAATTAAAAGTTAAAAATCAGTATCAATCAGATTTTCCTTAAAACTTTCCACTCTGCATATGTCTTGTTAGGATATATTTCTGTTCAAAAGAATAAGTTAACTAGGCAGCTGCTGCTCAGAAAATGTGCTGTGCCGGTAAATAGTGTGCATTCAGCCATGTGAAACAACAAAAACAAAAACCCAGAAGGTGCATATTCTGTTGGCATAATGCTTTTCTTCAGTGATTAAACCTCTATTAATAGACGTGTTAATCCCATGAAGGACTGTGTTTCAACACAGTTAAAATGTATTAGTGGAGAAAATATAAAAGGGACAGAGAAGTACATTTGTTCCTGTAGCAAATTAAGTCTTGATTACCTGATTATTAAAACATTATCTGATTTACATTTCTATAGGCTTACTGCCATATGAACAGGAAATTAATTTTGGAAGTAGACTGTTTAGCTTTAATTTTAGCAAATGAGAAAACCATATTTTACCTACTTTCCATATAGAATATCAAACACTTTTTGAGGCAGTGAAGAAAATATTAAAAATTTAGAACTAAAAAACCAAGTAAGTATGTTCTAAGACAAGCCTCTGTCATGTTTGCTTAAGTATTTGTAATTTTTCTGTAATTTCTGCAGGGATTATGACTGGTTAGGTTTACTCTAATTTTGTGGGTTTCTTAAACCTTCAGCAAGGTCAGTATGGTCACATAGCACAGAGGTGGGGGCTCTCTGTCCACACTTCCCATCGTATTGAGCTCACCCCTGTGTGCACATTCTGTCATGGCTGCGGCAGCAAATGCTGAGTGTCCTGGGGGCTTTATTCCCAGCACCAGAACCGATTTGTTGGTACAGTGCTCTACCAGGTGTAGTGTACTAATGTGGGTTTGGGGTAGCCAAGACATCTATCTTTGATCTCTGCTTTCCAGAGTTTCAGATGAGTATCTGACTGTCACAGTGACAGTTTGTAATATTAAGGGGAGCAGAAACTTACATTGTGCCCTTTGACATAGCCTCGTGCTGGGGCAGGGGGAAGGGATTTCCTTTCCCATCTAGTGTGGCTTATGTATTTTTTATTTATTTATTTGAGATGAATCCTTGTTGCCTCAAGAGTTCCCCCTCAGAGATAATAGCGTGGCTCTCGATGGATCCATTTGTTGCCGTGGTGATATGCTCACTCCTTTTGTTGGCCTTCTCTACTTCAATAAGCCCCTTCCTGTTATCAGCCTGGGGAAAATGTCTGCAAGTTCTTCAGAGCTAATAAACAGCATACATCATTCCTTTCATCTGCTCACTATAGCAGGCCTTGTGAGTGAGCGTGGAGTACGACCATACAGCTGCACTAATGGAACTCTGAAGAATGAGCCTGCAGGTCAGCAGCACAAGTGCATGAGAGGGCTATAACCTTTCCCCTCTGCCCAGACTCAGTGCTGGGATGCAGAGAGGACCACGGATGCTGGACCTTGTTTGAGCATTAGGGTATTAGTCCAGCTGGGCAGCCTTCATGTGTTCCAAAACAGAATTTAGAGCTATTCTAGAAACTCTGAATGATAGTTGTGAAGATAGTCCAGTTGACTAAAATTGTCCTGTGTGGGTTTTGCTGTGTTCCTTCTCCCCAGGAATGAGATGGAAAGGCATTTCTTGGAGCTACTCCAGTTTAATATTAATGTTCCTGCCAGTGTTTATGCCAAATACTACTTTGACCTTCGCTCCTTAGCAGATGACAACAACCTGAATTTTCTGTTTGCTCCTCTCAGCAAAGAAAGAGCGCAGAACCTAGAGGTAAGACTGCATTCTGCACTAAGTGGGGTTTGCTGCAAGCCCCGACCAACATCTGTGAAGACAATGGAAAGCCTTTAAATGAACACAGTGGAGAGGTTATTATCTCTTTGGCATCATATTTCCTGGTCCTTTTGTGTTCCTATAAGTATCTACATTATATAGAGAGGTAGATACTGCCTCCTGTGATCACAAGTCAGTCTTTTTAATCAAATGAAATGTAGTTATAATAGTTTCCCTATTGAAGCTCTGCATTCCCACATAATCATATGTAGATAAGTTCTTGAAATTATATTCTTAATTATTCCTACCTATATATCACAACTCTGCTGCATTTCATTCGGTTGACAAATTGTCAGTTAGATACCATAAGTTTATTAGCATTAGTGGCTAAACTGAGAGACCTATGTTTGGGATGCAAAATGCAAGTATATTTCTCATTCTGGATACAGGAACTACATAGTGTTTTCATAAAAGTGGTAACAGGCACCAGAGAGATGGCTCAGAGGCTTGAGCGTGGATCCGAGTTCAAATGCCAGTAGTCACATCTAGTCTCTCGACTGTCTATAACCCCTCCAGCTCTAGGGGATCAAGCACCTTCAGACATCCATGGGTAGCCCTCCCTATACACATACATAAGTAAATGTTTTTAAAAACTGAAAGTGGTAACTTAAATAAGGCAAAGTAATATTTAGGAGGGCTGGAGAGATGGCTCAGAGGTTAAGGGCACCGGCTGCTTTTCCAGAGGTCCTGAGTTCAATTCCCAGCAACTACATGGTGGCTCACAACCATCTGTAATGAGATCTGGTGCCCTCTTTTGGCCTGTAGGCTTACATGCAGGCACAACATGTATACATAATAAATAAATAAGTCTTTAAAAAGAAAGTAATATTTATTTCTTAAAGTTTTTAGTAACTGTCAACAGTGATTCACATACTTTAGGATGGAACTTCCTTAAGTACCTTGATAATTTAGAATGTTTTTCTACTATTAATGTGCAGGTGAGATAGTCATTAGACTCCTGCCATCAAATATAACACTGGCCAACTTTTGTTAGACCGTTGGAACTGAGTAAACACTAATTGTTTTCACGGGTGTGTGCCCATGTTTAGGAAACAGTTATACAAGTAACATGATATTGATGTAAAAAAGCCTGTCACAACATCTCCATCTTTGAGAACTCAGTTTGTATGTGTGTGGTATGTGCATGTGTGTGGTGGCCAGAGGCTGACATAGGTGTTTTCCTCGGTCACTCTCCACTTACATTTTACAATAGGGCGTCTCATTGAACCTGGAACTCACCAGGTTGCTAGATGGTTCACTGAGATTTTTACCACTTAGTAGCACTGGGATCACAGGCCTGTGCCACCACACCTGGCACATGCCAAGGAACCAAACAGCCAGCATTTTACCTGAAGACATCTCCCCAGCCCGAGGAACCAGGTTTTTAAGTAACTTAAGTTGCCTGTGTTCCAGGCCTTGAGTCCTGACCCTGAAAAGATTAGGAAACTAGCAGGAAGTAGCATCCCAAGGTCAGAAGGTAGCCCAAGTGGCTGCATTTGTTTAGAATCCAAAGGATGGCTCAGTATACCAGTAAGTCTCCTTGGCGGTAGTTTGTATTGCTTTTTTTGTTTTGTTTTCCTTAAGGTTGCATCCTTTTGAAACCTCTATGTTGTTTGATTGCTTTTTCCTAGGCCATTTCAAGGTTGTGTGAAGACAAATACAAAGACTTGTGTAGAGCTGCTATGAGAAGATCTTTAAGCGCTGATAATTTCATTGGTATTCAGCGCTCTAACGCCATCCTTTCTTAAGAGAGAGACATGAGGAGTGAGAACACCAAGGACTCCTCTTTGAGAAAGACTGGAGAAATAGTACCTCCCCTGGTCAGAGACCAGCAGAGGTGGGACTCCCCAGAATGGAAAGACCTCAAATTCAAGAGACTCTGAACAGTGACCGCTGACTCCATAGGAAAGAATGGGACCTTGTCAAAACAACCACTCTCTGTCCTTTGTAATGTAAACAGTTACAAAAACCACTCCAAAGCAAAAGCTCTGAGCACACACAGATATTGCTTACCATGTAGGCCAATGGCTGTGAAATATGTGAGGTTTTTAAATTGTTTCAATTTTTAGACTTTCGTTTGAGACAGGGTCTTATGTAGCCTGGGCTGGCCTCAAACTCAATGTATGACTGAGGCTGGCCTTGAACTCCGAATCTTCCTGCCTCTACCTCCCAAGTGCTGGGATTACCATGCCTGGCTCAGATTTTTAGAATTTAAAGACACTAACCATATAACTTGTGTTTTTCTTGCCCCACTCCCCTCCAACTGCTGCATATGCTTTTAGAATTGATTCAGTATTACCATTAAAACATGAGACTCTGTCCCATTTTTGTGGTGCTGGGAATCAAACTGAGGACTTAGCATGTGCTTGGTGAGTACTTGACCACTGAGCTACACTCCTCAGCCCCAAGCATGGGATACTTAACACTCATGAAACCACCTAGGAGCACGTTGTAGCATCATTAGGTATTAAAAGCTCTCCTCCTGTGTCATCAAGCTGCTAGTCATTATTGGCAATCCGTTTAAATTACCAGAAAGCTGCTGGCTAACACCGGCCATTCACATTCTTTGCACTGCTTGCTGGCATTTTGGTGTTGGAGCCGTAAAAAGAAAGTATCAGTTGTTGACGGCTTCTGTTGGGTCCACGCTGCATTTCCTGTGAACTGTTAATGGTGCTTCTCGTTTTCTCATTGTTAAACAAGTGTATTAAAAGATATTTTCATAATGCCAAACAACACAGTGGTCTAGTGATCATGAGCAAATAGCAAAAATACAAGGTGTCCCCCAAATTAGTGATGCTTCTTTACACTTAATGCTCTGTGTCTGGGCCCTCTGGGGACCCTGCAGCAGAAATAGGAAAGCCACAAGCCTTCACAAAAACAGCACTTGAAAGTTTTAATTTTACCAATGTGAAGTAATTGAGCTTCTAATTATTTTTTTGTTTCTTTTGAAGATTGCAAACAAACAGTGAACCAAAAATTGAAACCTAAAGGCTTGATATTCCAAATTTGGGGGATTAAGTTGAAAGAAAAGAAAGGTAAAACTTTTAATTAATGTCTCATTAACTTGTAGCATTTATGACTCTACAGATGTCAGAGTATAAACTTGCCCTGAGATGTGGGGGCTGCTGTGTATCTCCATGGAAGCTCTCCTTTTCTTTAGTAGTTCTTTGCCAGGCTGGGCTCCAACCGCTTTGATCACCTAAGTGTCTTTACATTAAGTTAAGGGAGGTTAGGAAGAACACTTGTTAACTCACATATAATACATGAAAAGGAATCAGATCCCCAAACAGCAGGTGAAATGAGCAATTAAAAAAAAAATGTATCCTGCACGTCTGCCTGGGTGCGGGCATCTTCTGAACTGCACCCAGGAGCCCTAAGCACAGGCTTTAAAAGGTGGGGAGGAAATGATTAGGAATGATGTCAGCAGCGTCTAAATTAGAAATAATCAACGATTGTGTTTTTAACTACGTGCATTCTATTTCTTCTCACATGGAACCTTGGGACTCTTACGGAAACAAGACCTGTGGGGGCCAGGAATACTTTCTCTTGCGGCTGCAATGCCTCACACGCTCTCAAGGGCTGCCCGGTTCATCACTTTTAAAGGACAGACATAAATGTTAAGGAAGGATGTATGAAATACTACAATCTACCACCTCAAAAAAACATTGTTTATGGAGTTCAGAGCTTAGAGATTCAAGTATTGATTGCAGTTTTATTTTGAAAAGAATGCTACAACTTAACGTGGTTTTTCTTTCTCATGTTTATATTAAAAGAAAGGCTAATAAATTCTATTTTAATTAAAATATGGCTAGTGTGTTTGTACCATTTCTCTGTCCACAGGGCATTGTACCCCTCTAGAACCTTGGTCCTAAAAACTTTCACATAGTTTCCAACTGACCAAGCTGCTTTGATTCATGGTCTAGTTCAGTGATTGTCTTTGCTTAGACTGTGTCCTGTCTGAAGATAATGTGTTATAGCAGGAGTCTTGTCTAGCCACTTAGTACTTAGTGACATAGTGGAGTAGATGGCACACTTGAATAGTTCGTCATGGTAAATCGGGAAGGGTCATAGTAGATGAGATTATAGGTATACACCAAAGAGAAAGAAGTCGCTGGAATAGTATCAAATTAGAACAGGTTCCTCGGGTGATAAAACAGAAGGATGGGAATTTGAATTGGAGTTGCTTCCAACATGCTTCATGATGTTTCAGGTTTGCATTTCATGTGTAAACCCAGTCAACCTAAGGGTTTTGTTTTGAGCCAGGGACTCTTAACTATGTATCCTTGGCAGATCTGGAAATACTGAACAGCCCCTCCTCTGCTCCTTAGTGAGTTCCCTGATGTAAGCAATGGTTATTAAATCCTGCTCATGCTGCATTTATTTATTTACTTTTTCAGTTTTTTAAGACATATCGTTCAACAATGAACCCCTTTGTTCTTGACATAGCGTAACTGAACTGACACTTTAGGAAGAGGAAACCTATCATAAATCACATGAGCCAGTCAGTGGTGGTGCATGCCTTTAATCCCAGCACCCAGGAGGCAGAGGCAGGCAGTGGATCTCTGAGTTCGAGGTCAGTCTGGTCTACAGAGCTAGTTCCAGGACAGCCAGCATGGTTACAGAGAGAAACCTTGTCTTGAAAAAAAAAAAAAAAAAAAAAAAAAAACCCAGAATTTATAGCATAGAGAGATGGCTCAGTGGTTAAGAGCCTGTATTGCTCTTGTAGAGGACCCGAGTTCAATTCCCAACACCTATATCAAGCACCTAATGGCTCTCTGTAACTCCAGGAGCTCTGACATGGTCCTGACCTCAGGCATAAGCACATGTTTGCAAGTTAATATTTTTTAAAGGATGTACATCTTCTATATAGAAATGCTGACTGCATGAGTGGACAGATGTTAAGACAATGATCTGGGGAAGGGACTGTTGACATGAATCTGATGCTTTTAATAAGTTGACACCATGAGTACCCTGAGAGTTGGCTTCTCCCTCCTTGACCTTAACACCAGAATATGAGTCATTTTGACAATAGGAAATTGGATCAACTGGAAATATAAATGTCACTGAAGGTAGGTAGGGTCTCTTGACAAATGAGGCATGAAAACCAAATCACCGGAAGGGTGCTAACTAGCATCTTCTCAGGGTTCTGTACTCTGAAAAGATAATAAAAAAGAACACCTACCTGGACTCATGCATTCTGCTTTTGTCTTTTAAAAGATGGGGGTGATAGTGGCCTGTTTGGTTTTTTAGTTTTAACCTCTAATAATTTAGACTTCCAACTATTTAAAATTTTTATTTATTTTTGAGACAGGGTCTCACTGTGCAGGAGGCCTCACTGGCCTGGCACTTGCTCTATAGACCAGGCTGGCCTTGAACTTAAGAGATCCTCCTGCCTCTGTCATCAGAATGCTGAGATTAAAGGCCTATGCCACAATGACCTCAGAGTTTTAACTGGTGTCTGATAATTGCATTATACAAAAAAGATAGGTCTGAATGCAGGTTTAATCTCAGTAAACTACTATCCTTGCAGGCTGAAGTGGCTGCTGCTTAGTAATTCCCTGTGTTTATCGTTAGTTTTCTTCAACTGTATCAGAGTCCAACCCAGCCCATCTTCTCACATTTCCTGTTCTTTTTTATTGTTTTGTTTTTTTATTCAACAATACAGAACTTTGGTTTTATGACAGCTCAGCTTGGTTTAGTTTCTTATATGCCTAAACCCAGTATCCCCTGGTTCAAAGATGTCAGTATTACAACACAGGTATCAGGTTAGACTGTTTTCATAAGCTAAGCTATGCAGGCTAGCTAAAACCTTTCACAGCCCAGTCTATCCTCCAGCCATGTTTAAAACAACTGGTTTGCCTGCCTGGTCCTTCACCCAGAAGCTGCATTCTTAAGATAGCACTATTTGGAAAGAAAACACTCAGCAGAGAAACATCCCAAGGTAAAGGTGCTAGTTTCTATGTAAACTGTGTGTCTAGTGTGGGTCAACAAGTCCAGCATACGCTCACCTCCAGTCTAACTGCCAGCCACTTTAACCTAGCTGGAGGCCCGATGCCGTGCCAGCAAATGCCACAAAGGAGAGAACAGGGAGGGCTGTTTCCCCTGGTGCCTAAGAGTAGCCTTGGTTTCTTGGGCTCTTTTCTCTCAAGCATTTTAGGTGGGTTTGCCAGAAAGGGGACATGTACTTACTGTGAAATAAACTTTAGCAATCTCACCTTGTGGTTTGCCATCTTCGGGGTGCTGGAAGGGATGCGAAGTTGTATCAAAGAGGAACCCTGAGTCCAGTGGAAAGTCAGCAGTCTTTTAAAAGGGAGAAGTTCAGATAGTCTTTAAAGGTTTTAAAATGCCTAGCCTTATAACTGCAGTAAAAATTGGGCAGTTTCAGTGTGACTAAGGAAATTAACTGGTAATCCCAGAACCAACTAGCCGGGTGAGTATGATGGCTTAAACACCCTGCTGCTCCATTTCCTTAACCTTCAAGTCTGCAAACCACCTGAAGTCCCAATGGTTATTCTCTAGTACAACTAATTCCTCCAAAGGCTGAGATTTTTTGTGCTCCACCCCCTCCCCCCCCCCCCCCCCCCACTCCTTACCAGGCTCAATCCCCTGAGGGCCTGTTGCGGTAGGATCATCCCAACTTTGTCACCTGTAATCTTTTTGGCTAATGTCCAACTTGGCACGCTTCATGCTGGTTACCATAAAAGCCCTCCACTGGCGCCAGGTCCAAGGAAATGCAGGCTTTCAATGGCTCACAGGCTCACTGGCTCCTTAGCTCGCCTGTGCCAGCCCACCCACCTTCCCCAGAGCAGCTGCTTAGCAATTCCGTGACTGACTTAGTGCAGCCATTGAAATATATATATGTTTCTTGATAGGGTCACCAAACCAGCTACCTCTCATCAGCTGAAAGTCCATGAACAATGAGCCTTCTCTAAAAGCAAGATGATTATCATGAACTCTGGGTCCCAGAGCACTAGTGTGAAGTCTGATGAAGTCTAGAGTTCATAGTAAAGGGCCAGCATTGACCTTTTAGTCGTTAACATGTACCATGGTTAAGACGTTAACACATATTTGACCCCAGCAATTGAAGCAGAGGCAGGTGGATCTCTGAGTTTGAGGCCAGTCTGTGGACAACCATAGTTCTAGGACAGTTATCTCTACATAGAGAGACCGTGTCTCAAAACAAAACAAAACAAAAGACTATTAGCATTAGGGGAAATGGGTAAGGAGCAAACAAGGACTCAATTATTCATGCAATTTTTTAAAATGAGTAATTTTAGATTTATATAAAATTACTCCCAAGTTTAAATATCTTTATAGAAAACAAAACCACTGAAGGTCCCAGGGCTAACTAAATCTCCAATCCTGGGGCTGAGACTGGAATGCATTTCCCAGGAAGAGCCCCAGTTGATTCTTATGCAAACCCCCAGTGGAAGGCGCTCTCTCCTCTCCATTCTGCACTAGGAACAGTGGCAGACTCCTAGCTTTTCTTACCTTTACCTGATTTAACCTTTTAAATCTTCTGAACCCCTAAATGTAAGTACTATTCTCACACATGAGAAATCTGAAATACAGGTTAAGTGTCCTGGATCTGGGCAGTGGAGCTGGGATTTGAACCAACAATCAACCTGTATCCTCAATCCACACACACACAACCGTTCTCCCTGAAAGCATGGCTTCCATCTTGACAAACTAAAGAACTCTGTAAACTGAGTCATTAAAAAAAGAAAGGGTGTTATTGCCAGTGATTTGGGAGGGCCCACCTTTCCTCCAACCTTCTAAGGACCCTCTGCTCCAGCTTCTGGTTACTCTTTCTCCCTTTCTCCACTGGATGAAAGTGAGCCAAAAGAAAACAAGGTGACATACCAGAGTCTTGGGCATGCATGTGACCTGTAGTTACTCTTCAGTAGAATGCTGCTCTATGTTTCTCAGACTGCCTCTCCTTCCCTCACATATACTGAAGTCCATGGCAATCATACTGATACTGGACTAAATAGCCATTATTACATTTCTGTCCTATACAATTAAAGCCTTAAGTACCTATCTTTCACCTCGCATTTCCCCAACAATGCCTGAGATTATCTCGGGAGAACATCAGAATATGAGAAGAATCTTGCCAAGGCAGGAACCCACATGTAGAAGTTAGTCCAGCAAGAAGCGTTCTGACTCAGTCAAATTATCTGGGAATGGGAAGGGAACTGGGTGTCATTCTCAAAAATTTTGGTCCCCTCTCTTGGATCCTGACTCGAAGTAATTTGAGCTCAGCACCTGCCCCTCAACCCGACACACAGAGCATGCAGCTCATCGGATAGACACAATGCACACATGCGATCAAACAGAACACAGTCAGACCAGGTCTCTGTTCTTCACGGAGCACCCTTCGGTTCTTCAAGCAAATAGTGACTCGAACAGCAGTGTAAGCCAGAGAAACCCAGGAAGCACGGGTGAGGCAAAACGTGTTCCTCTCGTGGTTGCAATTTGGTCCATTATACTGATGAAAATTCAGTTGCTTATACTTGAAGGATATCTGAGACGTCTGATGATCAAGTTAGAATCTGCATCTCAGATACTCTTAGACACCAGTGCATTTCTCCATAAACAGGAGAAAAAGACTCTACAGCGTTATTATATTTTCTTCACCATTGCTTTAATGCATTTTAAAAAGTTATCTACATGAATTGGGAACAAAGAAACAAAAATAGACATTTCTTTGTTTTTCATAAATAACTAATCTCCATATTTGATAAAAATCTTAAACCATTATCTTACTTTCCCACAAATATAATACAAAAAATTTCCAAAATAATAAGGTCAACAAGTTAATTATCTTGAGACTAACATAACCACATACAATTGCTGTTGTACTGACTTCCAGGCACAAAACAAAACAAAACCTCTCTTCAAGATACTCTGGGTTTCCTTTTGCTAGTGTTATGGATTCAGAATTTTAATCATTGCCAGTCAAAATCTATAGATTTCAAGCTGATTGTCTACAAATAAAATATTGCTGGCTCTGACTTGTGAGTTCTGGATTTGGCATGACATCGACGATTCTTACTGCATGGGATAGGCACTACATGTATGCAAATCATACACATCACTGAATGCCCTGGATTCCAATTACTGACTCGGTATGTGCTTCATCTGGCTCAGTAATAAATTCACCTGCACCAACCCGTATCAAAAGTCACTAAATCTCTCTCTCATATACATATAATATATATTACGTATATACATACCCACAAAACATACATACTATACATAGTTTGTAACAACATGAATTAATATTGTCTTCAAATGATGTACCACAAACAGACATTATTATCCTGATTTAAAAACACACACACACACACACACACACACACACACACACACACACACACACCCTGCAACTGTCATTGAGCTACCAGAAGCTTCTGAGAGTTTGACCAGGGTTGGTTACATCCTGCCTTCCCTTCACCCTTCTTTGATGTCTTGATAATTTTTCTTTCTGAGCTGTCTCCCCAAGCCAGGCCGTTTCTTTCCCAGGATCACTTGATTGGACTTCGGAGACAAGAAAGGACACAGAGAGGCATCAGGCAATTCCTAACCACGGTACCTCACACCTGCCTAGATCTGTGATGTGCTCGGTCCTGTTTGCCACATTCGGGTGTTAGAAAGCACTTATTCAAAGCTTTGTCCCCCCTACCCGCCTTGGTCTTTCTGTAGAACACAAAAGTGAAAGGAGCTTCCTTAGCAGGGGTAGCAGTTCATTAAAATATACAACTGTGCTCCCTAGCTCTGGGGTTCTAGTGCAGGTCACGGATGCTGTTATTAAGGTTCGGTGTCTGATCCATGACGTTTTCTCTTGGCAGCCGGTGTCAAGATTAGTGCTGCCCTGGCCCAGGAGGAAACAGCCTAATGAATACCAACTTAGAACAAGTACCATCGGCACATTATTTAAGCTTGTACGTGCGCACAATTACACACAAGGCATACACACAGGCACTGGTCACTGGCAACGGTCACATGAAACTATGACAAAAGGGTTGCAAGAATAAACCAATAAGGCACCAAGAAAAATGATTCTCATCCAATTTAGACAACTTCAAAGTGTGAGGGAAATAATATTTTTAAATAATAAAAAAAATTTTTTAAAAAATCAAACCAAACCATCCTAACATTTGGCTATTGGAGTCACTGAGGTCCCATGTCTTTCTTTAGACTACCTAAATCCTCACCCTCTGACCTGGGAAGCATTATGAAGCTCCAAGAGGTGGCCAGAACATGCACACTGGAGCTGACACCCGGCCAAGCCCTCCCCAGCGACACAAAGCTGGCGGGGCAGAAGTTGCTAAGCTGCCCCCACAGCTTTTCATGTCATTCCATTTATTGTTATCACAACAGAAATGCAAAGTAGAGGAAAATGTGTGCAGGGAAGAGGGGGTGACCATCGTAGAGGCAGCTTCCCGCACCCCTCCCCTAGGGCTGGCCAGAGACGGATGTGAGTAAGGCTTCAGGGAGGCAGGTGGGCTCCCTCTTTGTCTCCTTAGGGAAGGAGAGAAGAAAGGAGGAGGAGAGCAAGGATGAGAACAGAAACAAAGAGAGACTTCTGAGGCTTCTTCCAAACCACCGCCTTGGCATCCCAGCTGTTTGAACTTTCCTATTTTTCAAAGGGAATTCATTGCTCTTTTTCCACCTTGGCATGTTGCTGAGAGGGAAAAAACAAAAAAACAAAAAACAAAAAAAAAACCCTTTTTTTAAAAAAATGAATTAAATCACTTTCCTCCACTTCATCCCACAACTTTTAGATACACTGTACATCTTTTCTAGATTCCTCCACAGTTTTCTTTGTGAAGAAGGAACAAGGCAAACTCAGGCTGCAGATTCCGGGAAGACGGGCTAAACAAGCCAAGAGGTCAAGGGGATAAGAAAAGGGCCTCATTTGAAAAAACCAGAAGTGGTGTTGAGACAGGGGTCTATGGAGCTTCCCGGAAGAGGCTTCTTTCTGAATAAAGAGACTAAGGCATTGACAGAGTTCTACCGCTAAGTGTGCTGGGAGTTTTGTGGAAGCCGCTAAGTGTTTGATTCAAGCATTGGTGTGTAAAGGTAGCACATTTTACACACGTGAACAGCTTCTGAGCAACCTGAAGACTTAAGTCTTAAGCATTTAAATGCCCAGTGGGAATTATGCATTTCTCCACTCAGGGCCTGGGAGGTAAGGCTGACTCAAGCACGTCTCTCCCCGTCTCTGTCTCTCTCTCCTCCCTGCTGTTTTTCTAGGGAAGCTCTGTGAAGTTTTCATTGCTTGGCCATTTGAGCTCCCTAAGTTTCGTCCTCACTCTGTCTCGGTCCCGGCACTGGCTGGCTGATGTACATTTCCCAGTAATGGCCCTCACACTCTCAGTGAATGAATACAGATTAGGAAAGCAAACAGACTTTTCTAATAGCAGAGAAACTGTGTGTGTGGGGGGGGGGGGGGGGTTGTCGGTCACAATACAGGCTTTCTCAGAAGAGCAGGAAAAGAGAGCAAGCAGGGGGGGTCTCTCCCCCTCAATAGCATTACACTGCCCCATAGTGCAAAGCTTACGTTATGGGCCTTTTTTTTTTTTTCAGCGACTACCAGAGCACAGTGTGACTGCTTTGGGACTATCTGGCTTGAAAGTAGCCCGAGTTCAGGGACGCTTGTTTTCCTTCCTTGGAGCCAATGTTTGTTCTCAGGTAACTAGCCTCCCTCCCCAGCTGCAAGCGCTCCATTGGAGGGTGGGTGTGGCTTCTAATCACCGCTCTCCAGGAGGACTCAGAAAAGCAAGAAAGACTGTTTAACATGATAAAGGAGCTGGGGTGGGAGGAGCAGATAAGAAGCAATGGGAATTTACTTTAATTACTGGAAGCATATCCGTTTTTTGTCCTTTAATCTAAAAGAGAGCCCCCTTTAGCAAGGATTCCTAAGTACTTCCAGAAGACAGGAGTGGGTTTACCTTTACTGAAATTTGTAGCACAAGTTGATTTTCTTTAAAAATAGTAATAAGGGGCCACTGGAGCTTATTAAGAACCACCCATTCCTCCCTCTCGGGCAGAAAGCTCACCACCTCACCAGTTCAGAATTCACATCCAATCAATCGCTAGCCCTCAGACTCTCACTCACTGTGGCAAATGTGTGCGTCCAGCTCTATAATGCCAACTCTAAAACTCAAGGCGTGACGCTGGCTCTATTGGGAATGAATGAAAATGACCCAACTCCGGCTGAGCAAGGTTAAGGAGGCTGACAAAATCTTTAGCTTCCCCATCCCTGTCACTCCGGGATGGTCCTAACCATCATGCTCCATTCCCAGAGAGGACTTGAGGGGGTTATACACAGAACTAGTGGACGGCCTCTGGCCTCTAAGTGTCCTGGACATTTAAGCAGTGGAAGGAAAAACTTTAAAAAAAAAAAAAAAAAAGGACAGTCCACACCTTCCCAGTCACAGCAGCCTTTCACTGTTCACATTTTAAAAAGAAAGAAAAAAGACACACATATAGGAAATATATTTTCCTAATTTAGACCACACAGTCCAAAGAAACGTGAACCAAGGGTAACCTCAGTACAATGCCCGCTTGAGGATTGTGAAGTCCCCAAAGCAAAGGTAAATTTTGTTGCCAAAATGCAACAAAGTTAAAAATTAAAAATACATATAAATTAAAAACAGGGTTCTTCTAAAGAAGGCAGTAAGAAATGCAAACTAGAATACACTGCACGTGAGCCGAGGCCCCTGGTAGAAGACTGCGGACAGGTACTCTCTTGACACCGACCCCTTTCCCTCTCCAAGCCGCTCAGGGAGGGGGCATCAGCACCAAGAAGGTAAACGGAAGTGACCTTCACAAAGCTACCAAGCAAAACAACGCCCTCCTTCAACTCCAGCACTGTCCCTGGGGCCTCGGCCTCCAGGCCTCCTAGACGTGCGACAGGGACACTTGCTTGTGGTATGCGGCGACGGCGGGGCCGGGCGGCCCGGTCCTGCCGGTGAGCGCGGCGCTGGCCTCCGCATAGTCCCCTGCGGCCATAGCGCCACCGCTCTTGTGGCCCCGCCCTGAGCTGCAGCAGCAGCGGCTGGTGAAGCGCCGCCAAGACTCCAGGGTCTTGCCCGACCAGATCCAGACTCCCGACGTGATGCCCACCACCAGGCACATGAAGTACTTGAGCATGAGCACCCAGTATTCAGGTTTGGCGCGGGGCTGGCCAGCGTCGGGTCCTGGACACGAGCAGGTGAGGGCCGCCTCCCAGCTCTCCCGGTAGTGCTGCTCATAGAGGTAGCAGGCCACCACAATGCTGGCTGGCACCGTGTAGAGCAGGGTGAAGATGCCGATGCGGATCATGAGCTTCTCCAGCTTGTCTGTCTTAGTGCCACCCTGCTTGATGACACTCCGTATGCGGAAGAGCGACACGAAGCCCGCCAGAAGGAAGAGCGTGCCCACCAGCAGGTAGAGCACCAGCGGGCCCAGGACGAAGCCACGCAGTGAGTTCAGGTTTTGGTTGCCCACATAGCAGATGCCGGCCACCGGGTCACCGTCCACCGAGCTTAGTGCCAACGCTGTAATGGACTTGACGCTGGGGATGAGCCAGGCAGCAAGATGGAAGTACTGGGCATAGCCCGCAATGGCTTCGTTGCCCCACTTCATGCCAGCCGCCAAGAACCAGGTGAGCGACAGGATGACCCACCAGATGGAGCTGGCCATGCCAAAGAAGTAGACCAGGAGGAAGACAACCGTGCAGAGCGCAGGGCCAGTAGTCTCATAGTGGATGTGGCTGTGCTCGCGGCTGCAGGCGACGCTGGCATGGCCCACGACCAGGCGCACCAGGAATCCCAGAGACACACACAGGTAGCACGCAGACAAGAAGATGATGGGGCGCTCAGGGTAGCGGAATCGTTCCATGTCGATGAGGAAGGTGGCGACGGTGGTGGATGTGGAGATAAAGCACAGCACAGACCACAGGCCAATCCAGAAGGTGGCGAACGTGCGCTCATCGGGGCTGAAGGACGGCTGGTAGCAGGGCACTGCACAGTTGGGCACCTGGCCTGTGCGCACCTTGTTGTAGAGAGGGTGTGACTCCTTCAGGATGGGCACGAAGGGGTCACGGCAAGTGCATACAGATGGACCTCCGGAGGGACACTCACCTCCGGAAGATGGCGCCCCTGGTGGGCCTGGGAGGGTGGGCTTTGCCGGGAAGGACTTGGGGGAGGCGGTGGTGGCTTCGCTTCGGTTATAATCCATGCACAGAACCTCGGCGTCGCCACCCAGCACAGGGAGGCGGTCGCAGCTCATGCGCTCCGGCCAGGCGAAGCCGTACTGGCGCATGAGCGGCGAGCAGCCGGCCTTGGCGCGCTCGCACACGGAGCGGCACGGTGGCAGCGGCTTGTGGTAGTCCGGCAAGCAGATGGGTGTGTACATGGAGCACAGGAAGAAGCGCAGGTCCGGTGAGCAGTGGATCTCCACCAGCGGCCAGAATTGGTGCACCTCCAGGCCTGCCTCGTCCTGCGTGTCGTGGTTGAACTGGTTGGGCATGTGCGTCAGGTTGTAGCCTATGCCTCGGCACATGGGCACCGTGATTTCCTGGCACACCGGAGCCTTGGAGGCGGCCGCTGTCCGGCCCACCAGCTGCGCCAGCAGCAGCAGCAGCAGCGAGGGCGGCGCGGACGGGTCGGGCCGAGCCATCGCTCCCTTCTCCCCCTTGCCTCTTGCTGCCCGCGAGGGTCAGCGCTGACCGACGAATCCGCAGCCGGGGCTTCCCTCTCCGGAATCTTGAGTGTGACGCCGGGGCTGGCAACCTGTTGGTTTCTTTTTCTCTTAAAGAAATCCGTCCAAAGATAAAACTGCTTCGGGAAGGCGCTGCCTCCGCCGGCAGCGCTCCACGCCAGATAGGGCTGGAGAGACGATTAGGGCTCAGATCCCAAGGACAGAACTCTTAAAAGAGAAGGTAGGGGGAGAAGAAAAATCGCAACCACTCCTCTCCGAGCAGCGCCAACCACTCGGTCTCCGTACGCGGTCACCAATCTCTAGATTAACTCCTTTCCTCGCCCCCCACCTCCTGGAACCAAACTTCAGACTCTCCCCCATCCCACTCCCCGCGCCCGCCTCCCTTTCCTGGCCCGGCCCTGCAGGCTGTGCCTGGGGCCAGAGAGCTCAGTCACCGAGAAAAGGGGCAGAGGAACCGGGAGAACGGGGATGAGGGGAATACGCGGGCTCTCACCTCCGAGGATCCTGCTGGGCGGCAGATGTCTGCGGCCAGCCTGGCTCCTCCGTCCCGCGACTCCGAATCCGGCCAGAGCTGGAAAAGTTTTAAGGACAAGCTAGGTACCTGTGGCGGCGACACATGGCAGCAGGTGGGGGGGGGGGCGTTTCAGAGCGCAGGGTGCCCCTCGATCACGGTCGGCGCGGGCCGGTCAGTAGCCTTCTCTTCCTTCGGGGCCCCCTGCATGATTCGGGCGGAGCAGGGCAGGGACAGGCCGTGCCTTCCACCGGTGTCCCGGGGTCCGGACGAAGGACAAGGGCGCCGGGCAGCACTTGGGTTGGAAGGCGGAGGGGTGCGGCGGCCGGAGGTGGACCCCGCCACCTCACAGCACAGCGAGAAGCCGGCACTGGCCGGGCCGGGACTGCATGGTCCGCGCCCGCCGCCGCCGCGTCCCGCCAGCCGCTCGCCGCCTCCCCTGCAGGGGGCTCCGCGCTCCAGCCGACTCCGGGGGGCGGTGGCGGCGGCGGCGCTCTGGGGACGCGCCCCGCTCGGCTCCTCCCCCGAGCTCTCGCACTCTTTCGCCCACCTCCAGTGAGCTCCGAGCGGTGCGCGCCGGCGGTGGCGGAGTCACGGCCGCAGGCTGAACTGCCCTCTCGCACCCCGCCCGGGTCACCTGCCTCTAATGCCCGCCGAGAGGCCCCGCCCCGGGCCCGCCCCCTCCCGCCCAGCCCGGAGCTGGGCCGTCCCACCGCGCGCTCCCTGCGGCCCCGCCCACCGCCCCTGCGCCCAGGCCTCTCCCCGCAGGGCCCCGCGGCCCCGCCCAGAGCGAGCGGCGGAAGAGCGCCGACCAATAGTGAGCCGGGAAGCGACGGGGGGCGTGGTCAATGCTAATGAGGCCGCCTAGAGAAGCCGGGCGGGAAACGTGGTCCTAAGTCCTCCTGGAGTTGTTCTTCAGCGGCTGCCCGCCAGGATCGGACTCACTTTCCTGAAAGGTTGTGGTTTCCGAACGCCTGCTTCCAGGGCCTCCACCGGGCCACCCCGCCTCTCCAGCTAAGCGCCCTTATCGAGGTCCGGCGCTTTTAAACAAGCGGAACTGAGAGGTCACTTTCAGCCGTGCCACCTGTCTGTCTCGCTTCTGATCGGACAGACGCGCCGGTACTTCATGAACAGCCGCGTGTTTGCTAATCGTTTACACCTTGGTACGCGATCTGGATTCCCGGAGGGGTTCCAAGGCCAGGACGCCCCAGAACTTGCCATGCACAGCCGAGCTAGCAAGACAGCAGAGACTCTGACAAAGCTTGTGCTCCTCGCTGTGCGAGCTCCTAGTACACAGTAGGCGTTCCGATGGCAAACCTGGAATCTGAAACCAGAAGTTGGACGTCCACTGTCTTAACCACTGCCCCCCACCCCCACCACCTCCCCTGGAAATACCGACATCGCCCAGGCTTTGCGCTTTCGTATAAGCAACAAAATCTTACTGTTGTAACAAGAGAGTGAATTTCTCTCCGTTTTGAAAGTCACTAGAAATATTAGTCCTTAGCAGTCTAAGGTACTAATTCGCCCGCTGGGACAGGGTATAGGGCTCAGGGTGCTGGGTCACTCGGGGCTGGCGGCCGCGCACTCTGGCGAGGTTGGGACCCCCGGGGAGGGTGGAATCCCGGACTGCAGGAAAACTTGCTGCGTGCACTCAAGGCAGGGACACACAGTGGCGCTCTCCTGATGAGCTAGTATGCTGCAAGTTTTAAATGTCCCACAAATGCCGCTTTTCTACGTGCTCTGATTAGGTTGGGAGACTGAGGTGTTCAGCATACTTGGAATTCACTCACACTCTTATGAAGAGGCTTTAAATTGTATAGGGCTCTTTCCCCCAACCCCCGCCCCTTTCTTCCGTTGGGAAAAAATTCGAAATAGGGAGAGGGCCTAAGGATACTTGCAAGACTTGGGACTGGCCTCAGAGGTTGAGGTCTGTTGGGTCTTCCTGTCATTTTCTGTGCCACTTGTATGGGCGGAAAAGCCACCTTCTGTATATCAACGGGCTTTGTGGACGCTAATGAAACTGTGTTTTAATCTCAGTCACAAAGTTTAAAAAGGAATAAACCGCCTCTTCATGGACACCACGGCTATTAATAAATGTTTAAATGTGAGTTGCTCCGCTCCCCCAGAATTCTGTAGGTGTTCATATTTAATCTCTTTTGTTCTTAGTAACTGCTTGGCACTCAAGATCTGCAAACGTCCTGTTAGGCTTGGAATTAGTGGAGGGTAAAGAATCCTGAGTGGAAAATATGTACAGCCTGCCAACATGCCAAGGGAGGCCGCTACACTTTATGTGTTGTGTATGTTGCTGGGATGGACAAGTGTTGGCTAATAATAAAAATTATTTTGAAGTTGGAGAATGTAAACCACTCACGCTGGAATTTAGCCAGAATACTCGTGATGTTACACTTGGTTCTGACTAGAATTTTACCATCCATTGCTCTGTCAACCTCGCTTCTTAATCAATATTAAAAACCTGACTTTTGCTTGAAGATCCCAAGTAATAACTGTAGTAATGGAAGGAAATATTGGCTGGGTGTGGCTCAGACCTTTAAATCCAACACTCTAGAGGTACAGCCAGAGGATTTTGAGTTTGAGGACAACCTGGGCTACACTGGCAGTCTCTGTGTGCTGGTGGCGCATGCCTTTAATCCCAGCACTCGGGAGGCAGAGGCAGAGGCAGGTGGATCTCTGTGAGTTCGAGGCCAGCCTGGTCTAGTCTACAGAGAGCAAAGCTACACGGAGAAACCCTGTCAACCCTGTCTCGAAAAACAAACAAACAAACAAAAACAAAAAACAAAACAAAGAAGTGACAAAGTAAGTGTGTATACCTTTTTGTATTATTTTAAATTTGCCTTTTCTCGTATATTTCTTTTAAGATTATTTAAAAATATGCTGACTGGGGCTGGAGCAATGGCTGGACAGTTAAGGACATTGTCTGCCCCACCCCCGCCCCCATCAACACCTGAGGCAGATAGGAGAGTTGTCCCCATTACTCATCGGTTCTGTGGTGGCACGGGCGGGGGCGGGGTGGGGGAGATATTATCCACCCTCAGGTGGGAGACCTGGCTCTGAGGTCATAAGAGTAGGAGAGCTGTTCCTGCTCCTGTCAGCTTGCAGCATTGGGGGGGGGGGGGGGGAGTGGCCCCTACACTAGCCTGGGCAACACGGTAGAGCTGGCCCTGAAGGTGTAGGTATGGCAGAACCGACCCTTGAGGGCTTGAAAGCCTGAGAGCTGACTGAGAGCCGGCCCCACTCCTTGCATATGGCTTCAAGGGGTGAACAAGTCAGGGCAATACCGGAAAACTCACCCTGGTAATGGAGACAGAGGAGAGCTGGAGGACTGACCAACTCCCCAGCCCCAGAACCAGGGTTAAGTGTTGGCCCACCCCACATCCACCCCATCTGTGATCTGCTGGGGTGGGAGTGGGCCGGGGCGGGGAAGGGTCCTGCAGACCCAAGGCTACAGGATCTCCACGACACAAGGCAGCAACAGGATGTCCAGGGAGAGCCGCAGTGAGCACCCAGTATCATTAGTGCAGCAGAGATCAGGCGCCTAGAACCGAACCAATAACTCTGCGATGAAGGCCTGAATGTAAAGATGTATGGATAAAGAGGTTTACTGCGTGACTCACTGTGTCATACTGCAGCTTCCGTGATGAGATTTCTCTCTTTTATTTTTTCCCTTTTTTTATCTTAAATTTTATCTTTGTTTTATTGGGGGGGGGAGGTCACAGGAGCAGAGGGCAGATGGGTAGGATGTGAAAGACACAAAGAATAGATAAAAAATAAAGGGTTTTTTTTTGGTTTTTTGTTTTGTTTTGTTTTGTTTTTAAGAGCATTGTCACAGGACCTTTAATCCCAGCACTCGGGAGGCAGATGGATCTCTGTGAGTTCGAGGCCAGCCTGGGCTACATACAGAGTGAGTTCCAGGACAGGCGCCAAAGCTACACAGAGAAACCCTGTCTCGAAAAACGAAACAAAACAAAACAAAAAGCATTGTCTGCTTTTGCAGAGGACATGGGTTCAGTCCAGTACCCACGTAGTGGCTCACAACCGTCCAGTTCCAGGAGATCTGATGGCCTCATTTGACCTCTGTGGGGACCAAG
Organism: Onychomys torridus; assembly: GCF_903995425.1. Classification (NCBI taxonomy): domain Eukaryota; kingdom Metazoa; phylum Chordata; class Mammalia; order Rodentia; family Cricetidae; genus Onychomys; species Onychomys torridus. The sequence goes on from NC_050465.1 coordinate 49,472,644, forward strand.
TACACACATGGTACGCATGCATACATGCAGGCAAAACACACATACACAGAAAAATAAATCTAAAAATAGAATAGTTTTTTAAATTATGCTATTTAACATATCTTAGGTTGCTAAATAATTCATATATTTTATCTCATTTAATACTTGGAATAATCAGAAAAAGAAACTGGTAACAAAATAACTCACTGGATGCATTAGTCAGTCCACAAAGAAGGTATAGAAACCAATACCTTTACACTTCATGATTATTACAGTTAATAACAATATATATAATTATAAATTGCTGAGAATAGATTTTAAATACACACACACACACACACACACACACACACACACACACACACACACCATGAGCATGTGGGCTAGAAATGTAGCTCAACTGGTTGCCTAGCAAACACAAAGCACAAAGACATAGGTTCAGTCCCTAATACCACCTAAAACTAGGCATGGTGCTCATACCTATAATGCCAGCACTCAGAGGAGGAGCCAGGAAGATCCAAAGCTAAAGGTCATCTATCTTTTGCTGCTATCAAGTTAGAGGCCAGCCTGGGATAAATGAAACCTTGCCTTAGTAAAAAAATAATAATAATAAGCTTGTGTTACATATGCTAAAATTGCTTGATTTTACCATCCCAGAAGCTCTAGATATATCCAAATAACACATTTTAGTCATAAATATATACGATTTGTATTTACTAGTTTCAAGATTTACTTTAGGGGCTAGAGAGATTACTCAGTCAGTCATAAAGTACCTGCCTGCAAACAAAGGACATCAGTTCAGGTCTCCGACACCCACTAAAAGCTGGGTGTGGAGCATGCCTATAACCCCAGTGCTGGGGATTCCCTGGATTTGTGGACTGGCCAGTCTAGTCGCATTGGTAAGCTCCAGTTTCAGTGAGAGACCCTGTCTCAAAATCAAGATGGAGAACAGTAGAGGCAGACACTTAGCTCGGGCCTCTGGCCTCCAAACATGCAGACATACGTGAGTATATGCCCACACACACATGAATGTGTACACACAATAAACACATACTCTAATTAAAACTTAATTTTTAAAATTGATTTTCCTCTGGGTTTCCGTGTATTATACAGAGAACTAGACCACATATTTTCAAAAGATCCAGTGTGAGTATGTTGGCACTGGGATTTGAACCCAAGGTTTGCACATCCAAGGAAAGTGATCTACCACTGATAAATACTCTACCAGCCTATTCAAATATTTTAAACGTAATTCATATTTGTTATTAGTGCTGTAGGTGTGTGTGTGTCCTGGTGCAATTATACCAGGGTGCTTACTGGCAGTCAGAGTTCTCCTACCCAGGGTTCCTGGGATCCCACTCAGTTTAGCAGGTCTGCATGGCAAGCTCTTTGCCTGCTGAACCATCCTACCGATCCAAAGATACAATGTTGTTGTTGTTTTCATTGTTTTGTTTTTTGAAACAGTGTCCCATTATGTATCCCTGGCTGACCTGGAACTTGGTTTGTAGAGCAGGCTGGCCTCAAAATCACAGAGATCCACCTGCCTCTGCCTCTGGAGTGAATTAAAGGCGTGCGCCACTGTGACCACCTCCAAAGATAAAATTTTTAAGTACTTAGGACTCTACCAACTTGTCCTTCCATAAAGCCACAGAAACAAACATCACACTTCTGATAATTTCTCTATTAGACATATTTCTACAGAGTCAACTTCATGAAATTCAACTTAAATTATTTTTCAAGTTATGTTTGTTGATTGTTGAAAATTTGAAGGATAAGGCTACTTATCTCAATTAAAAATATATGGCTTTCCATAAATTTAAAAAGTATTAGTTTGCCAGATGTAGCGGTGCACACCACACTTTTAAAAAAATTTTTTTTTATTTATTTATTGTGTATACAGAAGAAGGTGCCAGATCTCATTACAGTTGTTGTGAGACACCATGTGGGTGCTAGGAATTGAACTCAGTACCTCTGGAAGAACAGTCGGTGCTCTTAACCTCTAAGCCCCACATCACACTTTTAATCCTAGCACTCTGGAGGCAGAGGCAGGCAGATAGATCTCTGTGAATTCCAAACCAACCCAGTCTACAGAGTGTGTTCCCAGACAGTCAGGGCTGTTACACAGAGAAGCTCTGTCTCAAACCCTGCCGCCCCACCCCCAAACATTGGTTTTATATCTTATCATGGGGAATAGTTATGCATTTTGAATCACAGTCCCTTTACGTTTTTTACAAATGCATTATTCTCAATGCTATAGGAATGGCTGAGCAGGTAGCCTTTGTATACTATTTATTTGCTTGTTTGCTTTTGAGACAGTCTAACTTTGAAGTCTAGAGGATCCTCCTGCCTCCATCTCTTGAGTGCTGAGGTTACAGACCCAGGCCACCATGCCAGGGTCTCTGTATACTATTGAAGATATAGATAACTGAGATGGCAATGATGCACTAACTACACACACTTTCACAGTCTATTCCACAGCTTTGCAGACTGAACGAATGAGTAGCAGCTTTTGAGCTTGACCCCACTTTGTCAAATACAGCATGAGCCCAAATTTTTGGCTTTGCCCTTACTCACCTTACACTATTGGGCAACTCACTGGCCGGCTCCCAGCCCTCCTTCATGTCTGTAAGAAAGAGTTTGAAATACTTAACTATCTAATAGAGTTGGCGTTAGAAGTTAATCAGATTCGTAGGGTGAATGGATGGGAACCATGCTTAGTACCCAAAAAGTCTACACACTTTCACGACTGTTGCTAGCTTTTTCTAAGGTTCATTCCGCGTTCCTGTTTCCCCAGTTTTCTGGGGGTGTTTGCACTTTTACTCCTGAGCACACACCAGCTGTCACCAGTTATCTTTGGCACTTAGGACTAAATCGAATGCCAAAGCAGGGCTCGTCACTTGCCACGACCAAAGGGCATACGGCTGGCATCCTCAGTCACCTGTGTGCACCGGTGCTGGCACAAGCCAGCCAGCCACAACCAACGTGGTGCTCCCGGGTACCTCCAGCCAAGCTCCTCACATCTCCACAGCATCTTTAATCCTCTTCCCATCATATCAGCAGCTTTCTGATGAGAAACCCTGAGACCAAGCAGAGGAGACACGTGAGCCATGTTCCGGGGTTGATAATGAAAATGTCTTCTGCACATACAAGTCCGGTAATCCTACTCTAATCTTCTGTCCTATCCCTTCCCACACCACAGGGAAGATTAGAAAAGGGTAAAAAGCAGCTTTCCTTTTCTCCCCAAGGTTGTGGAGTATCAATCTTTCCCACATTGATCAACAGCTCTTAGCTGCAAGTTATAATCACCCAGGGACTTTTAAGAACCCCCTCAACCTTGAGCCCTATGAAACCGGGATTTCTGGTTGAGGGCCATAGACGCTGTTTTCAGGTTTCTTTTGTTGCTGGTTGATTTTTGATTCTCTGGGTAATTCTCATTTTTATCTAGGGCTAAGAACCACTGGGGGAATAAAACAGTTTTTGTTTTTTTGTTTTTTCAGTACAGCTACAAACTTGAGCCTCATGGGCCTTCTGCAAAAAGGTATTCATCACATCAGTGTGTAAAATGGAACTGTCAGAACAAGAAATAAATGCATTTAGGCTACTTGAAGGTGAGTGTGCATGGACTAGGGGGAACATATAACTCAATAGAACAGTGGTAAAATGCAGGACCAGTAACTCCAATTAACCAGCTCTAATAACAGCAATGGATGGACATCAAGCCCTTCCCACATATGCATCATGCTAACATTTGTACATATGGAATTTCTTTTCCCCAAGAATTCTGGAAGATGAGATATTACTATCCCCATTTTGAAGATGGAGAAGCAGCGGTTCAGATGAGCTACGTAACTCACAGAGGGGCTGTCTATCTTCCTTTTTGGGTTTCCCTGACCTCAAAGCTTACATGCCCATCAATCGCAAGCCTGGCTGTGAGCTGTGAGCCTAGCCATGACGGGTCGTGAACAGTGGCCACAGAACCAGGAGATAGTAAATCTCACAATTATTGATTCCCTTGGTTCAGTGGAGCCCCTTCAGTTCTGCTGTGGTTTCTTCTCATGGAGGTGAAAAGAGGGAGGAGCCAAGGACACTGGATTCATCTAGAACCTAGTTGAAGTCTGGATGCAATTTCAGTGCTTGGGTTTAGCGGACAAGGCATGAGGGAGAGTATTCCTTATACTAGATTTAAGAACTTGATTGTTAAAATTTTCTTGAATTGACCAATTCATACATTTATAAACTATAGATGCTTCACACCCCATTACCCTTTGTAAAAGCCTCCTCCCCTCCATGATGAAACATAGGTGGGCCTAATCTTGGATACACCTTGTGTAGATAACCACATTTGCAGTGAGTTCATGTATGCAAATGACCAGAAGACATCTTTCTGCTACACATTTCCCCATCATCCGGCTCTTACATTCTCTCTGCCCACTTACCAGTGACCAGAGCCTAAGTCTTAGCACTAAACCAGGTTCTGATTCAAGGCCAAGGATTCCCAAACTAGCACCCCAAAACAAAAAACAAAAGTGGTGATGTGAACCCAGTGCTTGTCAAGAACATAGAAAGACATAGTCTGACAAAGCAGGGCATTGTGGGAATTTAAAGGGGACACTTAGCCAACCTGATCACGGCTCAGGGATAGGACCCAGACTTATTTGAAAGGCTGAATATGAGTTGGATAACTCATCGGGGTTTAGTACAGGGAATAGAAACCACATTGAGTATTTTGAGCAGAGAAAGATTTAGTTCTAAGACTCAAGCAAGGGCTTATGCAACTGTGGGAAGATGGAAATCAGGAGGCTGCCCAGGGTGTATTGAGTTCAGGGGCTCACCACGGTAATCACAGTCCAGAAATCACGCTGTTGCTTCTGCGGCTGCCTCCCACCCCCTCAGAGCTGATGCTTTGCCATTGGGAAGAGATACCAAGTCCAGCACCAGGAACTGCCTTTTATTGTTGATTCCCCTAACCTCATTCGCCTGCATGACAGTAGAAAGCTTCTGCTTTGCATCTGCCTGTCGAATCTCATTGAAGACATTTGGATGACTTCAGTGTGTATTTCTGATCCACACCCTAGCTGCAAGTGAGTCTCAGAAGTATCTATTTTGTTTGTTTCCAGTCTCTTCAACTAGATTACTAGAAGGATAGGATAGAGGTCAGAAGAGTCATTCTTTGATGTCTCCTATAGAGTAAGAATGTCCTAGAAAGAAGAATCAGGACAGATGAAGGACCCAGAACCAGAAGGAACCTATTTCAAGTGGTGAGCAGCTAGAAGTGACCAGGACATCATGAAGTAGCTGTTTACCTGAGGTACCCTCAGGTCTAATCAGAAGGGTTTTTTGTTGTTGTTGTTTTTGTTTTTGTTTTCTTTTTTATAAACTATATCCATATGTACACCCTGTACATGACACTTCTTTACTGATACTGTGTTTGTTTTGTTAACTGACTAGTAATGTAGAAGAACAAGGGAGAGCCGGGCAGTGGTGGCACATGCCTTTAATCCCAGCACTTGGTAGGCAGAGCCAGGTGGATCTCTGTGAGTTTGAGGCCAGCCTGGTCTACAGAGCGAGTTCCAGGAAAGGCACAAAGAAATCCTGTCTCAAAAAACCAAAAAAAAACCAAAAACCAAAAACCAAAAACAGAGAGAAACAGAAAGTAAAGGCATTAGGCAATATTTTATCCACAAGACCATAAGACAACTTGGGCCTATCTTCAATTATATTGCCTTGAATGTGTATCTGGGAACTGGGTAGCTTTTTCCCCAAACAGAAGCAGAATCTTACCTTTCTCCAGGCTTATTGTCAAATACACCATTGCAGCCCAGCTCTCTTTTCTTCTTCCTTATAGAACCCTGGTCGGTTTCTAATATTTTTAATACCCTCCTTGACTCTTCATACCATGTCCTTGAGAGAAGGTGGGAAATCTAATCCAAGCCATGGGTTATAACACATGACCACATGGCTTTCCTTCTTCCGAGGATTAGAACTACGCGTTCACAAGAGCTGCAATATAGGCCACGAAAGGAGAGGACGAGCAGGAAGTAAGTCATGAAGGGGTTCATGGCCAAGGTGTAACTCAGAAGAAGAAACAGTTGTCCCTCCTGTGGACAGTGATGTGTCTACAGGAGATGCATGCGGTGCGGGTGTTTGCATCCTGTGGGTGAGTCCCGTAGCCACCTAAGAACTAAGCTGCTAGGGAGACGGCTCAGTGAGAACATTACTTGGTACACAAGCATGAAGCCTGAGTTCAGATGCCCAGATCCACACAGAAAGCTGTGTGTGGCATTGCATGCCTTAACTCAAGACTGGCAGCTGGAGACAGGCTGATTCAGCAGCTTGCTGGTCAGCCAGTCTAACTAATCGATGAGTTCCCAGTTCAAAGAGAGATCCTGTCTTAGTAAATAAGTTAGAGAACGGAAGAGGAAGTTGGCAGAGGAGAACATCCCATGTTGACCTCTGGCCTCCACACACACCTGCGCACGCACAAAGCTAAGTTGACACTATGAGGAAGGTGTTGCATAAATCCTAATTGGTCTTATAATAAAAACCCAGAGCCAGATATTGGGGTAAATACTGAAAGATCAGAGGAAATGAGGCACAGCCACTTCTTACCTCACCAGCTCTTCAGCTGAGAGGGGAAGATCCTGTCTCCATGAATCCTCAGACTGAATGCCCCTGAGTCCTCAGCTGAAAGGGTGCCAAACTCCTGTCTCCTCCTGCCTTATATTCCTTTCTCTGCCCAGCCATATTACTTCCTGTCTCAACCTTCCTAGTGCTGGATTAAAGACGTGTGACTCCCAATACTGGGATTAAAGGTGTGTGCCATCACTGCCTGGCTCTGTTTCTCTTTTAGACTGGATTAATCTCATGTAGTCCAGGGTGGCCTTGAACTCACAGAGATCCAGACTGGATCTCTGCCTCCTGAATGCTAGGATTAAAGATGTGTGCCACCACTGCCTGGCCTCTATGTTTCACCTAGTGGCTGGCTCTGTCCTCTGATCCTCAGGTAAATTTTGTTCGTTAGAGTACAAACAAAATATCACCAAAGGAAGAATGACTTGAGGCTGCCTGACTCAGGACTTCCAGTCCGATGCTATGATCCATCACTTCATTTCAACCATGCAGAGCTGTATTTTCAGCCACTGCAACCAAGAGCATCCTAGCTGCTCCACACAGCCTGCATACTTGAGATGAGACCTTGCTGACTGGAAGCCTTTGGAGGAGACTTAGCAACAGGAATTTATTCTCCTTCTCTTTTCAATCAGCAAAATGGTTATCTGCCCTTCCAAAGCCTTCACCACCCTCTTAAGCATCACTCTGTCAAGCTGAGTTGTCGCTGCCTGTGGGGAGACAGTCTTCCCACTGCTAGTCCATGAAGAGCATTTTACTCCTTGGATCTGCCAACTAATATTTGCTGAGCACCTGTTGTATCCTTGGTATTTGTCAGGCACTGGACCTAGGCAAGTGAATGTGGGTTGCAGACCAGTTGGAAAACGAAACAGATAAATGGACAGAATGACTCCTTTAAAAAGAGTGGGGAGAGCCGGGCAGTGGTGGTGCACGCCTGTAATCCCAGCACTCGGGAGGCAGAGGCAGGTGGATCTCTGTGAGTTCGAGGCCAGCCTGGTCTACAAAGCAAGTTCCAGGACAGCCTCCAAAGCTACAGAGAAACCCTGTCTGGGGGTGGCTGGGTGGGGGGAGTGGGGAGAGAGAACAGTCCTGTGTATGATGGTTACTCTTGATTGGATTGAGACACACCCAGGAGATAAGTCAGCATAGGCCTCACTTTCCTGTGAGAACATCTCCACAGAGGGTTAGCTAAAGGAGAAGACCTAAGCTGAAGGAATCAGGGCATAGGCTGGGAGTTCAGAAGGACCCAAGCAGAAGGAGGAAGCTTGCTGGCAGGAACATCCTCGCTCATCTCCTCTTGCTCTTCCCTCCCTCCCATCATCTCTGTGCCTTGCCCTCCGCTCTCTAGCTCTCTGAGCTGAGCGGCCCTGCTTGGGCATACCCTAGCACAAGGATGTTCTATGTCCCACACCCCAGAAACAGCACAGTCAACAGGCCATGGATGACAATCTCTGATATCATATAGCAAATACATCTTTCTTCTTTAAACTCTTTCTCCTAGATATTTGTCTCAGCAGCAATAAAAAAAACAAAAACAAAAACAAAAACAAAAACAAAAACAAAACCTGACTCCTAAGTTCTGGTAGTATGCCGAGGGGATGGGTCACATGACCACCCTGTGATTGGTTTCACGGTAAAGTGATCCTTTGTTCATCTTTCAGTTTTCTCCACTGTGTGTTCTTAGGGGTCTCACGTTCCCAGCTCCTTCCCTAGCAGATTATATCTTCTGTATTTTCCAAAGATAGTGTAAAAAACACTACCCCCGCTTCCTTTGCTCTTCTGCAATGTAATATTGCCATCCCACAGGGAAGAAGTAGGAAGGGAGGGAGGCCCAGGTCTCTTGGGACACAATTCTGGTGTGTGTGTGTGTGTGTGTGTGTGTGTGTGTGTGTGTGTGTGTGTGTGCGCGCGCGCGCGCTCACGCGATGCTTTCTGCTGTTAGAATGTGGAGGAATTGATATCACAGAATTTCCACAGATGGTTCATAAATGACTATGTGGCTTCTACCTGGTTCTCGGAGAACCAATTTTCTTGAAATAATGAAGGGAGAGAAGGAATGAGGGAGAATGTTCCTGCTAGCAGCTTTCTGCCTTCTGTTCCCTCAATGAAGCCGATGTTGGTGGTGCCGTTGATGGTACCAGATGAGTGAGAAACTTCTTATCATCACAGCTCAGGGTAAAGGAGCTCCGGGAAGATTCCATTGCCCGTTTCAAATCACCTCAGCCAGTTAATCCTTCCCAGTAAAGGCTTCAGATATTGTTGAGCGGAGATGAGAGTCATGGCTGCCCCCTCTTCAAATCCCTGAGCTGCTGTGTCTGGGGCATAATTAAATGCATGTTGTTTTACGCGACTGGCCTGGCGTGCTCTGTCACACCGTGGTGGTAATTGGAATACCCCAAATCTGCCTTCCTATGAAGTCTTAGATGCTCCAGAGACTTTTATTTTTTTCCTTTTTACCTGGCCCAGTTGGCGACCAACTGTGGCACTGAAGCTCCAGAACTTTTATCCCTGGCACTTTCATCCTGTTGAATATCCCCGTTGATGATATGCATGGGAAATGTCTAATCTTTTAAAACACAAATCTTCACCATTGATCTTAATATCCCGCTGCAGTGGGTTCCCCGGGTCAATTGTGTGCAGTTGGGGGGGAGAAAGGATTTCCTTTTATCCATTTTAAACGTGTCTCCTTTTCATCTCATCTTGTCCTCTTGTTCTTCCCCAAGTAAAGCCATTTCCATTTGGTGGGGACCTAGACACAGAGGACTGAGTTGAGACAATAATTTTCCTTTGAGCTTGTCACCCAAAAGGCCTCGGGCGAGCTGGGACGTGGAGCAGTGGATTTTAGCTGGTGACTTCAAGGTGAGGGAACACTTGGTTCTAATTAGTCACAGTTTTAGTTCTAAGCTTTACAACAATAAAAAAAATGGGTGCCAGATTCTGCAAGGGGTGATGGGGGTCTTGTTGTAGGGCTGGTGTTGGAACATCTCACAGTGGGAAGACCCTTGGGGTAAGCCAGGGGCAACCTGGATTCATGTCTCAGTCAGTGAGCCGGCTGTATGCCCTTGGAACAGAGCAGTCAACCTCTCTGGGGCTCATTTTTGCCAGTTAGGCAAGGGAGAGATTATAGCAGAGTATCCCTACAGGCCTTCAGCCTCTACCATCCTGTGGCTTCTGGTCGCCAGTCCTTTAGGAATTCCTGGCAAGAAGCAGCAGGTGGCTGAAGAGGGTGGCCGAGAAGAACACCCATTTTCTGTTTCCCAAACAGAATCCCAACTAGGCTTCTGTTACCAAACAATGGATTTTGCTGGGACTTGTAAGGGACAGTCTGGCAGTTAGAGTACGCTGCTTCCCAAGGCTGGCCTTCACGTTCCTTCTGCTCCTGCCTCAGTGGGCCAGTCAATTCCAAGGGTCAGGCTCACCGCTTCATTGTTGGAAGTTTGGCCTGGTACAACTTCACACCAAGTGACAAGAATAAGCAGAGGAGATGAGAAGCTGTGAGACACAGTCGCCTCACAGAGGAAAAAGGGATATCATCCCCGAGAGCAATACACCGGCACTCGTCACGTGAGTCTTCAGTAATCTAAACTCAGGCCCATCCTTTTCTCCCCACAGAAGAACAGCTGGGCATAGTAGGGCTAAGAAAAAGCATTCTGCCTTTCTTGGCCTGGAGGCGTCTTCGTCACACCAACTATCCCACCTACAATGCCATTCTCTGCTTCCTTTCTGGTTCTATTTGTTTGTTTTCCTGGTGCTGGGCACTGGACTGAGGGTCTCACACATGCTAGGCAAGTTGTGTGCCATTGAGCTACATTCCTAGCCCTATTCTTCTCTGTTCAGTTTTGAGGAACAGTCTCTTTACGTTGCCCAAGCAGGCCTTGAACTTGGAGAGTAGCTGGAGTTACAGACTCACACCACAAGGCATAGATAGCTACAGTATGATTCCTAGACCTTTGTAGGCTCTTTGTCTTGCTTTTGAATGATTTTCACTTTCCAGTCTTGAGCAGAGACCATGCCTCTCTCTCTGATCCAGAGTCCCTCACACCCACTACTATGGAAGGGCTGTCGTGTATGAGGACCCATGGTTTTTCACTGACGGGCTGGCAAACGCTGTCAATAATAACACATGACACCACAAGGCTCCACAGAAACCTACTTATAAGATGGATGGAAGCAGAAGTTGAGGATGTAGGGTGAATTATTTGATTGCTTAGGATATTTGGGCAAAATAAGAAACAAATGTGGCTCGTTTCTCAGGAAGACGCTATCTCCTTGGCTGCCTCTGATACTCAATGACTACAGCTGTAAAGGAGAACCTATGTACTAACCACATTGTGCTCCACTCTACCCTTGCTATTCACAATCTAGCTAAGGGATGACTTTGAAGGCTTCCTACCTTCAAACTGTTTGCCCATGTTTGGCTACAGTGTACCATTTCTTGTCACCCAAAGGCACTCTAATGATACCTTCCTATTCAACTAACTGGGAAAGATAATTGGTCAAATGCTGTGGGATGTTCTGTATGTCAAATGTGTTGCTCTGATTGGTTAAAATAAATAAAGTGCTGATCAGCCAGTAGCCAGATAGGAAGGATAGGGTAGGCGGGACAAGGAAGAGGAGAAGGCTGGGAACAGGAAGGCTGAGGGGATAGACTGCCAGCCGCTGCCAGGACAAGATGTAAGGTACTGGTAAGCCACGAGCCACGTGGCAAAGTATAGATTTATAGAAATGGGTTAATTTAAGATAGAAGAAGTAGATAACAAGAAGCCTGCCACGGCCATACAGTTTGTAAACAATGTAAGTCTCTGTGTGCTTTCTTGGTTGGGTCTGAGCGACTGTGGGACTGGCGGGTAAGAGAGATTTGTCCTGACAGGGCCAGGCAGGAAAACTCTAACTACAGTCAAAGGAACGTGTCAACAGTAGGCAGCACTTTCTGTTTCTCTTGAATAAAACAGTTTTTTTTAAAGATTTATTTATTTATTATGTATACGGAAGAGGGTGCCAGATCTCATTGCAGATGGTTGTGAGCCACCATGTGGGTGCTGGGAATTGAACTCAGGACCTCTGGAAGAGCATTCAGTGTTCTTAACCTCTGAGCCATCTCTCCAGCCCCGAATAAAACAGTTTTATATTTAGCAAAAATGAAGCAGTCAGGACAGGGTCTTCTACACTTCCTCTTTCCTCTGCTGTTTCCTTGATTAACACCCTATATTAATTAGCATGGTACTTTAGATACAATTAACGAACCAATATTGGTATTCCATTACTAAAGTCCATAGTTTGTATTAGTATTCTCTCTTGGTGTTTTATAGTTCTAAAGGTTTGGACAACATGTCGTATCATATACCCATCATTATAGCGTCATACAGAATGTTTAACTGTCCTGAAAAGGGGCATCTATGCTGCATTTACTAACCCCTACTTCCATCAAGCCCCTCATAACCACCCTTCATCCTACTACCTTTATAGTTTTACCTTTGCACATAATTGAAGTCATGTAGGAGGAGTTTCTTGTTGGGACCACGGGCTCCCAAAAACCACACAGAGACTCATTATTAATTATAAATAATCAAGCCGATAGCTTAGGCTTGTTACTAACCAGCTCTTACATTTTAAATTAACCCATTTCTATTCCTTTACTTGATGCCATGCGGCTCATGGCTCGTTACCTAATTTTGTATGTGTCCTGCTTCCTCTATGTCTGGCTGGCGACTCTGGAGACTCTGCCCTTCTTCTCTCAGCATCCTCCTAGTCTGGCTCTCCTGCCCAATCTCCTTCTGGCCAGCTATGGGCCAGTCAGTTCTTGATTAACCAATGAGAGTAATACATGTTTGCAGTGTACAAAGATTGTTCCACAGCATCCTGTAGTCAAAATCATACTATACATTCTCTTTTCCCATTTAATTCTTTCATTTGACAACATATATTTAGGGTTCTGTCATATCTTTTAGGGCCTTATACATAGCTCATATTTTTACCACTGAAGCATATTGCCACAAATGGACAAACCAAGGTTACTCATCTGCTCACCTATTGAAGGGCATTTCTCGGTTGCCTCTCAGTTTGGCAGTTAGTAGTAAAGCTGCTGGAAACATCCATGTGTGTGTTTCTGTGTAGACCCATTCTCCTTTCGTGATCATTGGGTCGCATATTCAAGGAGTGTGGTTACTTTCCTAAACCTTCTAAGCCCCTTCCAAAGTGACTGTACCAGCATGTGTTCCTGCCAGCAGTGAGTGACACTTCCTGCACTCCTTGTCTTTAGCAGTGATTGGGGTGGTCAGTGTTTGGGATTTCAGCCGGCCTAAGGGTGTGTAATGGTATCTCGTTGTTTTGGTTTGCAATTTACCACCAGCAGGTGATGGAGAGCAAGTTTTCCTGTGTTTATTTGCTGTCTTCTCTGTTACACTGTTGGAATTCTTTGTGTATTTGCATATAAGGCCTTTATCAGACATGCATCCTGTGAGTATCTTTTTGCAGTTGTAGACTCTTCACAACTTTTTGTAAGAATTCGTTTTATTTTATGTGCATGGGCATTTTGCCCACATGTATGTCTGTGTACCATGTGCATTCCCAGTGCCCATGGGGGCCAGGAAAGAATGTTAGCTCCTTTAGAACTGGAGATGCAGATGGTTGTGAGCTGGCCTGGCCTGGGACTCACAGAGACTCACTTGTCTCTACCTCCCAAGTGTTGGGATTTGAGGCATGCACCACCATACCCAGCCCTCAGACCTGACTTCTGTGAGTCTCCTTTTGCTGTGTTTTGTTTTTTAATTGAAGATAGATTTCTGTTCTCAAATAATATATCCTGATTGTGGTTTTCCTTTCCTCCATTTCTCCCAGTTCCTCCCCACTCCCCACTTCCCCTCCTATCCAGATTTGTTCCCTTTCTGTCTCTCATTAGAAAACAAACAGGCTTCTAAGGGAATATAGCAATATTATAATATAATATAATGGTAATACAAAAATTAACAGATCACAATTGGACAAAGCAAACAAAAGATCCCAGGAGAGAAGGCACAGGAAATAGAGACCCACTCATTTGCACATATTCAGGAGTCCCATAATAACACTAAACTGGAAGCTGTAATATATACTCAGAGGACCTGGTGCAGACCGGTGCAGGCCCTGTGCTTGCTGCCCTTGGAGGCTCCTTTTAAATTGGCAGCTTTACACATGATGCCTTGTTTATAGACCTTTGACACGTGGGAGGGATATCTCTGCCAACCTAAACGTGAGTCCTGGGTGGCAGTTAGGGATTCTGTGAGGTCACTTGAATGATTAACTGTAAGTGGCTGTGCCAGATCCTGAACCCAGATTCCCTGGGCTCCCAATCACCTTTGGACCTTAAACCTGATGATAAAAAGAAAATCCCAGGCTGGTCCTTCTAACTCCTGGCTCCAGGTCTGTCCCCCGCAAATCCAGATCCAGGCTCTGAGACTGAAGCCTGAGCCCTCTGGGGCCGGGAAGAAGGGTTGAAGCTCCTCCACCACAGCTGCATGTGTGGTTATCTGAGTAGTTTCACAGAAACGTTGTTGCCAGCCAGGTCCCCACCCCAAAAGATTTTGATTTAATTGGTCTTCCTGCAACATCAAGTTCAACCAAAGGATTTATGTCTGTTTTGTTTTTTTTTTAATGGAAGTATATTATATACATGTAGGAACATGCACATACCCTAAGTATGCATCTGGATGAAGTTTTACAGAGGCAAAGTAGCTGTGTAACACTACCCAGATCAACAATTAGGACTTCGCTAGCAACCACAGAAGCAGGAATCCCTTTTGCCCCAGTAACCTGGGTATATGCATATATGTGTACACACACACACACACACACACACACACACACACACACACACACACTGACTTTTAACAACATTGAGGTGTGGGCATTAGGATTTTTTTTAAGGCCCCTCAATTCTGTTCTGTTTTGTTGAGGCAGGGACTCACCTTTAAATAAGCTGGCCTGGAACTCACTGTGTAGCCCAGGCTGGCCTCAAATTTGCAATCCTCCTCCCTCAGCCTCTGGAGTGCTGGGATTATAGGGATGTGCCACCACATCTAGGTGAGTCCCCCAATTCTAATGTATGTCTAAAACCAAGAGCCATTGTAGTTCTGGTTCATGGTAAGGATAAGTAAGATGAGCTCAGCCAAATGTACATAAAGAAGTCAACCAAAATAAGGAGAGTAAGGGAAAACCCAAGCTATACTTACGCTCCAGCTTAGGCTGCTACTTCCCATCTTACAGGCAGAAAGAAATCTTACTTCCCATCAGCAAGTCAACAGGATGAAACGGTGGTTGTTTTAAACATGATCCTTCCTTTCAACAGCTTGCCTTTTCTCAGTACTCACCTCTTAATGAAAAAACAAAAACAAAAAACAACGAAAAATAGCAACCTGCCATCCAAAGCGTTGCCAAAATGACGTTTGCAGATAATAACACCACACCGAGGGAGAGCCTTTTATGCACCGAGCCCTCACTAAATCCTCCATGCATTATCTCAGCCCATCCTCACAACACCTAATAATAACAGCCTCTCCCATTTTCCCCATTTTACAGATGAGGAGACCCAGGCATAAAGAAGTAGCTTGCTGGAGGGCATGTCATGAGTAACTGGCAACGCTTAACTTGCAGAGATCCGGCCTGCTGTAACTCCATTGTGGTTTTAAGTGCCGGTGCCAACTTGCCTCTGCTGTTACACAGTTGGACAAAGATAAATACCATGTGGATTTCATTCCTCCAGAGTCCAGGGTAATGGGCTGGGATACTATGTCCAGAAAACCCAAAGGATCACCTCAGGATGCTGGAATGGACTTTGGGTCTTACCGAATTATTTTACACATAAAGAAACAGGACAAAGAAGACAATGGGAAGAACTGAATGTGGAACTTCCCAACGTAGGCTCTCGTCCCAATGGGGTTGTCATCACGGGACCACTAGGGTCTTTCCTCCTTTCACCCTCCAACTCATATATGGGCTCGTGCGTGGCCTGGTCAGTCTGTGTTGGTGGCCAATTGTCATTATTTCACATTCCCAGAATATGAAGAGGTGAATATTGCTGTGCTCACACCACCGTTAGCAACCCTCTCCTCAGCTCAGAAGCTAGCTCGGGCAGGAATTGGAGCGTCACAGAGGTGTGTTAGAAATGCTTCTCTCCAGCTTCCTGGGTTGGTTTGGTGTGTTTGGATTTCAGGTCGTGTGCGATCAGCCTCCCAGCATATTTGTTCTGGCAACAAAAGTGGCAGGGTGTGTGGGAAAGAAGTCTCCCTGCAAAGTTTTCATTGAAGCCTTGATGTCATATGCCAAAGTCTTCTGTCTTGAGCACTTCCGAAAATGTCAAGCTGTGGCTTTGCCGCATGTCCTGTGAGATTTTTGTATGTGTGCCTTTTATTTAGTTATTCATCCCTTGCAGTACTGAACCCAGGGACTCTCACGTGCTATGACGTCAGCCTCCCCCCAATGCTATTTTAGAGTATTCTGGTTCATCTCTCTCTCACCTACGGTATTTATCCACTCTTCAGTTAGCCAGGTCCCCTTGTCCTTCCTGGCTGGATCTACCTTAGTCTTTTTTGGTTTTGAACTGCCTCTGAGCTGGAGTACCAGGTCTATTGCTCTCTAATTTCTTCTTCTTTTTTTTTCCCCCAGAGCAATTTTTCCAGTATAAATTACACCCTCAATTACTCTTCTCTCACTAGCGCAGTGGATCACATTCTAAGAAGCTGTGAGGGTGGGGGCAACCGGGGTGTGAGCCAGAGCTGGGAGGTGTGAGCCAGAGCCAGAGGCGTGAGCTAGTGCTGACTTGTCAACCTTCTGTTTACCTTAGGAGGCAGGCCAAGGTGGAGCCGTTGTGCTGAAGTCCCCAGCGAGGATAGCCCCTTCTCTGCCTGGTCTGGTTTGTACGGCTTGCTTAGATCCCTAAACGAGAGAACACCAGACTTTGGAGCGGCTGTCTTTCCAGGCAAGGGGGCAAAAACTAGCTGAATCCAAGAAGGCTCGCTGTCTGGAGGCTGCAGCCATGTTTATTAGTACCTGCCTTCTTCATCCCTCTCTATGTCAGTAGACAAAATAAGCAGTCACTTTCAACGAGGGTTGGGAATACTCCTCACCCATTGGTTCTCATGGCAACACCTGCTTTGGCCAGTAGGATTTTAGCAGACACGATACAAGGACAGGCTTGAAAGCATGCTATGATTGGTTTGCGTCCTTGTATCTCTGCTCTTTCCATGGGAAGAATATGCCTAGGAGACACCACAGTTCCAGGACGGGATGTGCGTGGCAAAGCGGTCCCAAGAGCTGACCCAAGGAGACATGAGCAGAACCAGCCAAGATCAATAGGTCTGCTTGGCCAGCCTTTGTGTGGCTTGCAGATGCAGCAGCACAGGAGGAAGAGATGGTGGTTGGAAACATTTGAGTTTTGTGGCTGCTGCTGCCCAGCAGTAGTGATGGTATCGTAACTTCTGAGGCCATGACAGTGATTGTATGAGTAACTAGAAACAAGGACACTTTGCAAATGTCCATTGTGAGCACTTGGAGAATGGGCCAAATAGTCTCTGGGTGGGAACCCTAAGGATCTGAGTTCAAATCCACCCCAACCTCAGCCCTAGACTTCCTTGTCTGTTTACCACAGAGCTACTGAACTGGCTTGCAGACTCTGAACATGCGATGTCAGGAAGTTAATATGGATCTTAGAACTTCACTGTAAAAGTTGAGGGAGCCATGGGGGATGTAGGCGAGAGCTTGGAGGGTTATTTTACCTGGGTATAAAATGCTACATCCAGCTGTGGAGGGTGGCGCACGCCTTTAATCCCAGCACTGAGGAGGCAGAGGCAAGTGGATCTCTGAGTGTTTGACCAGTCTGTTCAACATAAACATTCCATTCCTTCCAGGGCTTTATAGTGAGAACTTTTCTAAACAAACAAATAAATAAAGGTATATCCAAATGAATGGCACAGGTGGATAGAGGTGTGAGTCGAATGATTTTTGAAGATTTATTAACCCTGGGAGGTAGATTTTAAGCCCAGATACAAAATAATGTTTCATCCCCTCCCCCACTCCCAGAGATTAAAAATGTTGTCCTGGAAGTGTGCCTATGAGCAGACAGAGAGAAAAGTGACTCTGAAATCTGCTCAGATGAGGCAACTTCTTAGCAGCTCCTCTCTTGGGATATGCAAAGCTGGAAAGGGCTTGGAAATGCTTGCCACCCTCTAGGGACCCTCTGGATGCTGGTGATAAAGCGATGAACCAGACATGGCTCCTGAGCTGGCTACCAACTGAGGCTAGGTGAATTTTCCCTACATGTCAGACATGTCAAAGTGCAGAGCATTGCATCTTTTATAGAGGGGACAATGGTAGCTTACTGAGATGAAATGGCATGCCTGCCTTATACTCACAGCTGGCAAGAGAAAGAGAAAACAATATGGCTTTCTACCACTCCACATCCAGCTAGATGAGCCTATGGGGGTCATTCTTATTCAAATTACCACAGGTCTTAAGAACTTAACCTGTAGAAACATCCCCAGGAATATAAGGCTGTTCTGGGTAGCCATCTTTCTAGTAAAAACTGGCCATGGCAGGTAGATATGGTAGCACACACCTATAATCTCAGCACTTGGGAAATGGAAGCAAGGGAATCAGAAGTTCAAATTTGGGCCAGCGAGGTGTCTTAAAGGGTAAACACGCCTGCTGCCAAGCCTGATGACCCAAGTTCAATCCCTGGAATGTGAGATGGAGAAAGGACTGACTCCTGCACGTTCCCCTGACCTCCATATTTGTGCTATGGAACGACATTTAAAAAAATCATAATGTAGTCAAAGTTTTCAAAAAGCTCAAGGTCATCCTTGGCTATAGAGTTCATCTGAAGCCAGTTCAAACATGTAAAAAAAAAAAATGGTAATAACTTAAATGGCCAGAACAAGGAACAGATAAGCAAGTGATGGGACATTCCAGAAAAGGAGGGGTGGAACAGGCCTTTGTGTGTTCATGAGACATTTCTTTTCTTCCTTTCTCTCTCTCTTTCTCTCTCTCTCTCTCTCTCTTTCTTTCTTTCTTTCTTTCTTTCTTTCTTTCTTTCTTTCTTTCTTTCTTATCTATCTATCTATCTATCTATCTATTTATTTGGTTTTTCGAGATAGGGTTTCTCTGTGTAGCTTTGCGCCTTTCCTGGAACTCACTTGGTAGCCCAAGCTGGCCTCAAACTCACAGAGATCCGCCTGGCTCTGCCTCCCGAGTGCTGGGATTAAAGGTGTGCACCACCACCGCTCGGCCTCATGAAACATTTCTAAGACACTCTGTTAACAATGTTGTGGCAAGTATTCATAGCCGAGGGCAGACAAGGTATCCAGGAGTATACCTAGGTGGTCACCATGGCTTAGATCAAAGGTAGCAGGTTTGCTCTTGGTCAGTCTTTCCCAAACTTTGTGCATTGTATGGGAAGTGCTAGCATTTGTGTTATTGAAAATATAAAATGATGTAAGGAAGGGTCCCTCTCCTGCCTATTCTATTCTAGGTGGGGCATACATGATCTGTGCCTATGGAAGCTATCCTACGATCAGAGAGGAGCAGGAGACTGAATTGCAGGCAAGGTGAAGAAGTTTGGCCTTAGGAGGATCAAAGGTCTTCATGATGATGTCACCGGAGTTGAGGGAGGAATTAGCTAGACCAGAACCACAACAGAGGCCAGGTAAGGGTTGCCAAACAGGAGACTCTTTTAGCAGAGGCTGAGCCTGCAAGAGGCAAGACAGGCTGGGGGCCAGGAGAACCACTTTGGAGACACAGAGACCGGCTTAGAGAGTGACTCAGTGATAAGATGGGAATGGTAGATGAGGCAACACCAGAAGACCTCGGATGCCGAGATAAGGATCTGGAATTTTGGTCAGGCGTTTGACCCAGAGGCGGCGTGCACAAAGCAGTGTGCACAAAGCAGTGTGCTGGGGAGGACAATTGGGCTGATCTGCACTAAGTGGACTGTCTATCCAGGGATGAGGAAAAGACTAAAACCAGGACAGTCCTACAAAGGTAGAAAGGGAAAGACAGACACCAAGCTATTGTTCCTCTGCTGACCTTGCCTGGACACGACTCTGACATTCCACCACTATGCTTACCTCCTCTGGCAAGTCGTCATTACTGTGACAGTTACTGACTTGGCTTTTTATAGGTGCACAGTGCTGTTGACAGTGCAAGAACATGACAGTCAAAGGCAATCCCATTGACTTACACCCTGCTTCTTTGTCCCTATACTCACAATGACTAAGATCTGGTAGGCTCAGTGGCAGTGTCTACTTAGCATGTAGAAGGCCCTGGGTTCCATCTCTTGCAGATCTACCCCCCCCCCCCGAAAAAAACAATACTGATGAGCCCTTGTCTTCCAGCTTGCCTCCCAGCTACACTTCACTAGCTGCTGTGCCCAAATTACGGCAGAAAACCACATCCTGACAGCAAAGCTATTTTCTTGGTATTCGATCATAACATTAGTGGATGTTTCCACCCAAAATGTGGAACTTGGGATGGCTATAGGAAGACAGCAGGAGGTATGGTTGAGGGGAACCCAGGCAGCTGAGGTAATCCCAGTTCTCCGGGCACTGCTTCTCCGGGGCAGCTGTCCCGGAGAGCCCAGCGTGGCTAAGATCTCAGACTTGTTCAGTTCAGCAACTTACTCAGTGTCTCCAGGCTCCAATTTTCTCACGGTCAAATGAGGGTGTTGTGTTTAAACAAGGCAACATTTAGTGAGTTAAATTAATTATGAAGAATCACAACCAAGTCCTCCATACTCGTGGGTTCTGGAACCATTCAACCAAACAAGGTTATATAACAAGCATTTACACAAAACTGGCATCGTGCTAGACATTATAAGTCACCTAGAAAGGATTGCTTTTTAAAAAAAAAAAAAAGCAATTTAAAGTATATAGGAGGTTATGCACAGGTTATATACAAATATAAATATCACTTTCTGTAAGGGACCTAAATGTCCTTGCCTTCTGGTATTTGTAAGGGTCTTGGTACAAAGGGACAGATGTACTTTGTACACAGTGGTTGTCTTAGCCACTGCTCTATTGCTGTGAAAAGACATCTGACCAAAGCAACTCTTTTTTTTTTTTTTTTTTTTGGTTTTCAAGACAGGGTTTCTCTGTAGCTTTGGAGGCTGTCCTGGAACTCGCTCTGTAGACCAGGCTGGCCTCGAACTCACAGAGATCCACCTGCCTCTGCCTCCCGAGTGCTGGGATTACAGGTGTGTGCCACCACCGCCCGGCCCCAAAGCAACTCTTTAAAAGAAAGCATTTAACTGGGCACTGGCTTACACTTTTTTTTTAGAGTGTTACTCCGTGATCATCATGGGGAGACTCAGACAGGCATGGTACTGGAGCAGTATCTGAAAGCTTTACATCTTGATCTGCAGGCAACAGGCAGAGAGAGAGAGAGAGAGAGAGAGAGAGAGAGAGAGAGAGAGAGAGAGACTGGGCCTGATGTGGGCTTTTGAAAGCTGAATTCCCACCCAGGGATGCACTTCCTCCAACATGGCTATACCTGCTAATCCTTCTAATCCTTCTCAAACAGTTCCAATTCCTGTGGACTAAACATGCAAATATGTGAGCCTCTGGGGAACCATTCTTATTTAAATCACCACAGTGGTGTACTCAGAAGTTTTCATAAAGTTTTATAAAACTCCTGTGTCCTGCCTGGTCCTGCAACCACGTAGACCCAAGTAAACACACAGAGGCTTATATTAATTAAAACTGCTTGGCCATTAGCTCAGGCTTACTTCTGACTAGCTCTTACACTTAAACTCAGCCCATTTCTGTTAATCTATATGTTGCCACGTGTTCTGTGGCTTTACCTGTGTGTCATTACATGCTGCTCCCTGGACGGCAGCTGGCGTCTCCTGACTCAGCCTTCTTCCTCTCAGAATTCTCCTTGTCTGCTTATCCTGTGTATACTTCCTACCTAGCTACTGGCCAACCAGGGTTTTATTAAACCAGTGTACAAAAGCATCATTAAACCAGTGTACCCACAGCACAGTGGTGAATACCTCCATGCTTCTAATAACTACAGGCAATATTTTTGTCTACTTGACAATCCAGATGTCTAAAGTGACTTTTCCTCAACTCTTTTTTTTTTATTATTTGTTTTAGATTTATTTCATTTTTAACTCTGTATGTTGTGTTTGTGTGTAGGTATGTGGAAATCACAAGCAGCAGATTCCCCACTGGAACTGAAGTTGCAGGCAGCTGTAAGCCACCTAGTGTGTGTGCCAGACTAGACCTTGGTCCTCTGCAAGAACAGTACCTCCTCTTAACTGCTGAACCATCTCTCCAGCCTCTGTTGGCTTATTTCAAGATAGAGTTATGCAGGGTTGGTGATTTAGCTCAGTGGTAGAGCACTTGCCTAGCAAGCACAAGGCCCTGGGTTCAATCCTCAGCTCTGAAAAAAAAAAAAAAAAAAGATAGAGTTTTGCTCTGCAGGTGAAGCTGCCCTCGAACTTGTAGCAATGTACATGTTTCAGTCTTCTGAGTGTTGAGATTACAGGCGTGAGACACCACCATGCCTGACTTCTTCCTTTCTTTTCTCTTTCTCTTATTTTGAGACTTGATTTTGGTAAGTGACCCAGGGTGGTCTTGAACTCACAATACTCTTACCCCAGTCTCCCAAGGGCTGGATCACAGGTGTGGCCACCACACCCAGCCTCTCCATCTCTTCTGTTACTTACTTGCACCCTCCCCTTCCTGTTGCCCTCGCTAACGTGTGCTCCTCTTAAGGCCAAGTTTTTAAAGATCATTTTTCCCTACTGGCAAAAATAATATACAATAATCTAAGAATTGGCCTTAATCTCAAATACTAAAGGTCATTGTGGTAGATAGTAGTTTCTACCGATTTGCCTCTAGAATTGTGAGTGGAACAATATTGAGATTCCCTTTCGTGTAAATGGCTAAAGAGTCAATACTCTTGGGGGTTGCACAATGTCTGTGGAGCAGCCGCTCAGCTTTGGCCTTAAGGAAGAAAGCAGAGTTAAAGAGGATGCTTACTCAACACCCATGTCAGAGATGGGAAGAGAGTCTTCTTCAAGAGGAGACCATCATCACCAGGGTAGGGTTGCTGCCTTGGGAAGAGGACAGTTCCAATCCCAACACTAAGGACAAGGGCAGATCATAACCAAGGAGCAGAGCGGAGCCCAGTGGTGGGGAAGTTACTAAGAAAAAGCATCAGGAGTAAGGGGGGCAGTTTATAGACTGGCTGTGGCTGTGTGAATGAGAATGGCCCCATAGGCTCAGATGTTTGAATGCTTGGTCCCCTGTTGGTGGAACTGTTTGGGAAGGATTAGGAGGTGTGGCCTTGTTAAAATAGGTGTGTCATGGGGGCGGCCGATTATTCCCAGTGACTCTCCCTCTGCCTCTAACTTGCTCTCAGCTGTTCCTGTAGCCATGCTGTTGCTTTCATGGACTCTAACCCTCAGAAACCGTAAGCCTCGGGCACGGTGTTTTATCAACAGCAGTAAAACAGTAAGACACTGGCCTGAGAGAATTCTTGCTGGCCATGGGGTGATCTGATATTTGAGGTGGGAATTTTCACTAAACTTACTGAGCATGGTTCTTACTCAAAATAGAATCTCTAAGGACAGGGAGAAAAGCCTGAGGTCACCCCAGTGGAGCCGAGGACCCCCAAGAGATGATTCTGTTTGGTTAAGAGTCTTTGCCAACACCACAAACAACACCGAGGGGAGTTCGGGTCTATATTCCAATGACACTTCATGTGCAGAATCAGGGCACAGCCCAGTTCAGCTCTGCCAGCCCTCTTTTATGTGGTACTGTCCTACAGAAATATTCATGAGCCACATACATCATTTTACAGTTTCCTGTTGTCATAATTTAAAAAGTAGTTTAATATATTAAATATATAAGATATGTTATATAAGATATATAATATGTAAGATAGAAGATATGTTTTGTATAGAATATATTAATATGAATATATGTAATATATTAAAATTATTTTATATAATCAAAATATGGCATTGTTTTACATTGCTTTATTTGTATGGCTCTTCAAAATCCACAGTTTATCTTATATGTACAACAGATTTTCAAGTTAGCCTAACCACACAGTAAGCAATCAGTAACTGCCTGTTGGATAGTTCAGATGTGGAATCTAGACTGACTTTATATATAGATAATTATTATAGATATGCATTTAAAATAAATATTGTCATATATATGCATATATTTCTATTGAACAGTCTTTCTTAGAAACCTTTTCCTACCTTCCAATACAGCATAATTCTTCTGGAGGGGGGTGTTATAGAGGTAGAGTAATATATTATCATTTAAAGACTTTTTTGTAAGGTTTAATTATGTGTATGTGTGTGGGTATGGGTGTGTGAGTGCAAGGGTCTGTGGAGGACAGAGGTGTTGGATCTCTGGAGCTGGAGTTATTGGCCGTTATGAGCAGTCAGATGTGGGTGATGGGAACTGTACTTGGGTCCTCTGAAAGAGCAATATAAGTTCTTAACTACTGAGCCATCTCTCCAGCCCTAGCACTAATCACTTAGATTTATCATAATCATTGATTCTTGAACTTTAGCTCTCAATCAGTGAACATCTGATTGTTCCTTGATTTTGGACTGTTGCTTAAAATGTATCTTTAGATTTTTTTTTTTTAACTGGAGCCTTGAGCATGCTAGGCAAATACTCTCTCACTGAACAATATCTCCAGCTAAAATAAATTGTACATATATGTTTGCATGTGCACATACCCACGCTGGAGGTCAGTATTGATTGTCTTCCTCTTTTTTTTTCATTTATTTTTTTCCTCATTTTTTTGAGACAGGGTCTCTCACTGACCCTAGAGCACACTGACTGGCTGGGCTGGCTCCTGTCAAACTTGTAAGTGTCCACCTATGTCTGCCCCACAGCACCAGGGTTGCAGATACTCACACCCTTGCCTGGCTTTTACATGTGTGTCGGGGATCTGAACTTGGGTTCTCAGGCTTGCATGTCAAATACTTTACTGACTGAGCTATCTCCCTACCTCAGCCCCTTTTTTGGTGGGGACAGGGTCTCTAACCCAGTTTGGCCTTTACCTTCTATGACTTCAAACTTCCGAGTCTCCTCCCTGTGCTTCTCAGTCCTGGGATTACAGGCATGTGCCACCATGCCTAGTTGTACGTTGCTGGGATTGGATCCAAGGCTATGTGTGTGCCAGGCAAGCACTCTAGCAAATGAGCTACATCACCAGCCCCAAGAATGAATTTCTGGGAGTTAAATTGCTGGGTCAAAGGCTGTAATGATATTTAGCTTTTTAATTACTATTGTCAAGGTGAAGAACTGGAATTCTGTCTTGATTTTCTTTGTACCTCCAAAATGTTGGCACTCAGTGTGTAACTGTTAAGGGAACAGATAGATAAAACTTTTCCAATGTAATAGGTGTGGGAACAGAGAAATAAGTGTATAATATGGGACAATAAGGAGACAGAGAGGAAAACTTGGGTTATGTGGTGAATGGTGCATGTTTAGTGTCCGGTACACTCTTCTGAGTTCATCCCAACTCCCTCTTTTAAGGACACCTCGGGCCTTGAGTCTCAGCCTGTGGTGCCCTGTGTTTTTCAGGGAAATTGCTTTTTATATGTGAAGGTCAAAGTGAAGCCTAGTCTTCCTGTTGAGTGGGACAGTTTCTGGCTAAACAGGAGGAGGAGTTGTTTAAAGATTTTTCCCATCCCTGGGGCATTGGTAATGTCTCTGCAGTCTCCCAAAACATTGGGAGTCCTGGCCATGTCAACTGGCCACACATCTCCTCTGGAAAGATGGGAGGCTCCTTCCCCTATGCAATGCATCTTGTCCTCAGGTAAGCAACACAGGGCCCACTCTCCAGTGGCCAGGCACATGGATAAGAAACCCAGCTACAAAACCCTGTGTTTCCCTTGAGATCGTCTCCCTCCCTCCAGTTTCCTGAGATGGACTCCTGGAACCCATGGTCATGTTCATGTCCCTGTCTGGACCTGAACCATAGCAAGAGCTCCTGGCTTGCCCCCCACCTCCAATTTCCCTCTTCCTTCTTCTGTTTACTCACACCACTGTTCACTCATGGTCTATACCCCTTCAAACACAATCCTAAAACCTGGGTGTGGCCTCCAGGGAAGATGGATGCCCAGCACCTATTGTTAATTAAATGGAAGGATGGGATTTTTAAATCTGCCAGCCAGTGCCTTTCATATGGTATCATTCCACTTCCATGGGGAATGATTCATCAGATGATAATTTATCAAGGACCAGCTGTATGCCAAGCACACTGTCAGGCAAATAATGGACAGGGTCCCCAAGTTCATTTATCTTTTTCTGCTACTGTTGAATTCTTCTCTAAACACATTTTTTTTCGTTTGTTTTTGTTTTTCAAGACAGGGTTTCTCTGTGTAGCTTTGCGCCTTTCCTGGAACTCGCTCTGTAGACCAGGCTGGCCTCGAACTCACAGAGATCCTCCTGGCTCTGCCTCCCGAGTGCTGGGATTAAAGGCGTGTGCCACCACCACCCGGCTTAAACACATTATTTTTATAGCTCCTTGAAACAGTCATTTTAATCATTTCTTTCCAATTCAGATAGTCTTCTGAACACCTATTTTTTTGTGGTACCCTTTTCTAAACATATGCTGTATAAGTTAGCCCTTACAAGAATCCTCCAAGGAGGCTGTGGTCCTGTTTAACATGGGGAAATGTGATTAGGTAACTTTCAGTTCCCTACATGCCCACAGGTGTGTGATGTCTGCATTTCACCCCGGGACTGTATCACTTAGTGTCCACACCCTGTGCATCCTGAGGCCTGTGTTGTACAGGAAGCATTTGGCCCTTTCCCAAGGAAATACCTGGGGTCAGGAAGAAATCAGTGTGTGTGTACATGAGCACACTTGCTGCTGCACCCGACTAGGTAGCTAGAAGCAAGGATCTACCTTGAGAGGGAAGATGGGAAAAGACAAGGAGTAGCTGATAGCAGAGGCCCTTAAGCTGCCTCTCTCCACATCTCCTCAGAGTACCTCATGGCCGGTTCTCAATAAAGGCAATAGAAAAATACATTGTTGAATGGAAGCTCCCCAAAATGTGTGGATGAGAGCCGGCTTGCCCAGTCTACTCTGGTCAGTGGCAGGCAAGGCCTAGAATCCAAATTTCCTCTTCAGGTTGATGCTTGTTTTTATTTTTATTAAAACAAAACAAAACAAGGAAAAAGCAAGTGGCTTTTGTTCCTTGGTATAATTGTCTAAGTCATTCTTCAGCATTCACAAGGAACTGGGCAGTGGGGCTGAAGAGATGGCTAGTCAGTAAGAGTACTTGCTGTGAAAGCAAGAAGACCTGAGTTCAAGTCCCTGGTATTCATGTAAAAGCCAAGCATTTTTGTAACCCCAGCACTGAGGGGCAGAGACGGGCTGGCCCCCACAGCTCACTGGCCAGTCAGCTTAGTCGAAACATTGAGCTTCTGGTTCCATCACACACACACACACACACACACACACACACACACACACACACACACACACCAGCTAGCCAGCTCTGTGCAAGTGCAAATCTTCACTTTCACGTCAAGTCCCACCTCCCTCCTGCTCCTGTGCTTCCCTTGGATGCCATCCAGTTCTTCCAAGATCCAGATGTTGCGAGAAAGGAACAACAACATCAACCATGACTGTTATTCTGAGAAAATAAAAGCTAAGAAATCCTGGCAAAATCATTGCCATCAGAACAACAGACGCTCCTTGGGCTCTGAGGGGTGACAGTCTGTAAGTGAATGAGGCTCACACTTGCCCTCTCCTTCTCCCTTCCCTCTCTACTTCAAGTCATGCTTTTGCTACCTCAACAATGTCTAAGGTCTTGCCAGAGGCAGGGACACAGAGGGAGAGTGTTCCTGCCTATAAACAAAGGAAAGGCTCCAGGGAGGGACTTAGAATTTGGAGGCTTTTATTAGAATTGGCAGCAGGAAAATGTAAGTCTCCGGAAATAATGACTCCATCATTAGGTCATTTGAGTAATGCAGCCTTCCTGCACTGTCTGAAAACACGAGGCCTCTGCCTCTTCTCTCCTGGGCTCCTCATCCCCACAGAAGGTTGGCTCCTTCCTTCCCTCAGTGTGCACTGGACCCTGAATATTTATAGGGCACTTGAGGAGACACAACAACAGCTATGCTCTCCTAACTACGGGAGGATTTATGGATCTATATGCGTGTGACCAGAGCTGAGGGGTAAGTTCCCACCCACAAACCTTCCCTCTAAAAGTGCTGAAAGCCGTCCCTGGCACACCTTGGACCTTCCACACTGTCCACTTCCACGTGCACCTGAGTCCATTCTACCTGAGGACTAAGATGCTGCAGCCTGTGAGCTGTGAGCTGTGAGCTGTGAGCTGTGAGCTATGAGGTCCTGCCTCTGGATTAGAGACAAAAGGACAGGAAGTTCAGCCCCATAAAAGTGTGAGCTCAAAACTCATCAGAGAGACCATTCTGGGTCCAGATGACGCATCTGTTCTTCCTTTCCTAACCATGTCCATAAAGCTGCGTTGAATCTTGTCCTTTCCTTACTATACCCAGCAATGGGGATGCTCTGCCATGTTTCCCCAAATCAAATCCAGAGCAAGACAGACATTTGTCAATGGTACATCTCATTCCCCCTGCCGTGTGTGTGTGTGTGTGTGTGTGTGTGTGTGTGTGTGTGTGTGTGTGTGAGAGAGAGAGAGAGAGAGAGAGAGAGAGAGAGAGAGAGAGAGAGGGAGGGAGAGAGAGAGATTGATTTTGGGAGCTGGGTGGCAAGCCCTCCAAAAAGAGCAAAACCAAACAACGGCATAGGGGCCATTTGCAGACAATGTCTATGCACCCTTCCACATCAGAACATACTGGAACATCGCTTAGTGCATTCTCTAACCCCCTCAGTGGCAGCATATACAGCTATAGCAAACAGTCATATTAAAAAACACCACTTGAAAGTTTCTGTACCTCCCTGCTCTTTTGTTAAGTATGAACCGTTTCACTGTTTTCCCATGTTGGAACATTTGGAAAGGTTCTGTGGATATCACTAATGTGTAAAAGCATGTTGAAGTGACATAGGTTTCTAAGTGGCTCATTTTTAAGGAGGCCACTGTTCTCCCGGCTACCTGGCTTTGCATGCCTGACTCTCGCTTTGCTTAGTATCTCAGGACATTGGTTGGTTTCCAACAGCCTTTTCTGAACTTGTCTGTGACTGGTATATCCCCTGGGCTGAGCCTACCCAAAGGATGTGGAGACAGTGCCAATCCCGTGTGGATGAGATCACTGGTACCTTAAGAATGAGCGCCCCTTCTGAAAGTGAATACAGACTGTCATTTCTTAAGCATTTGATGTCTCCAGGATGAGAAAATACATAGAAAGGAAAAGGTACTCTCAAGCACAATCCTGACAAGTAGACTGAAACTTTATTAACTACAATACCTGAATTCAAGTATCATTAAAATAATGACAGCAGCTACTTACTGATGTGCTCTGCAGACACCATCTCACATTGGTGCCACAAGTCTATAAGGTGGGAACTTGTTAGGTGCCATGGCATAGGTAAAGAAAATGAGGCCCAAAGAAGTCACTTGCCCATGCTCACACTGATTGGGAGATTCAGAATGCAGAGCGACAGACGGGAAGGACTTCACACTGCTCAGTCTTACCTGTCATTTACTTTGTGGACACTGTCTGGTGGCCTTGAGAATTCTTTGGGCCTGCCAGGCCTTGGGAAAGTGGATGCTGAGCGTTCAGCCTGGAGTTAAGCATCAACCAGCCAGCATGCCACTAAATTCCATCCTTCCAGGAAGTCTCAAACCTCTGAGTTCCTGGTGCTTGAGATAGCGTCCAGTCGGTGTGACTTGGCTCACTTGTCCCATGCCCCCCCCCCCCTGCCCAGAGGCTGGAAGGGTTAGCAGTTGGAAACCTGTTTGCAGACCATTAGAAATAATAATCTCCTGATCCACCTCAAAAGAAGGGTCTCAAGTGGCTTTTGTGTGACGTGCAAGGGCGGAGCAGGCAGCCGGGCCTTTATTTCTTCTGGGGCTGGGAAGCCAGGCCCTCAAGGGAGATCGCCCATCCTTCTGGCAGCTTCTCCTGGGGAATAGTGATTTGGTTCAGGCCATAGAGCCTCTGCTTTCCTGGCCTGGCTGGGGGGGGGGGTGGGGGGGGAGCTTTCTATTTGATGGTCACTTGACGGGATGTGTTTACTAAGTCTTTAAGGGGTGCTCAACTGTGCAGGCTGCTTGACTCCTCACCACCCAATGTTATGGAATGCTATGCTTCTAGTTTTTCAGACGAGGCCAACGAGACTCGGTGAGTAGTCAGTGTTGACTTCAGCTCCCAGGGTGGCAGCTGAAGGCGAGAAGGAGCCACGTCTTCTTGGAGACCTGAAACAAATCCATCCTTCTGACGGCCACAACTTAAAATAGCATATGGACGTACAATTCAAATCCTATGGAGATTTTCTCCTTCCTGCCGCTCTGTGGCTCATTTTAAAGGCAAGGAGGCCGAGGACGGCTCCCATTCTGTGCCTTGCATGTGCAGTTCTCTGCTTGTTGTGGTAGCAGCCGGCCCTCCTGCCCTCAGCTCTGAAATCGTGCTCAAATGATTTGTTTTTATGGATATCAGTGATAGATGTCCTAGGGGAAAGAAACGGTACACCTTGAAAAGAGCATCTTCGCTCATTAGCTGTTTTACTATTTTTAACCACCCAGCATTTGCTGCCCCCCCCCCCCCAGTGTTGTGTCTAGAACAGTGATCCTGGTGCACAAGACCTGTGATGAACCATAACTGACCTTATCAGGAAGCCTCTGAAAACGTTGGAGGAAAGGAAACTGGATCACTGGTCTCACTGCCCTTTCTACCATCCCTGGCAGGAGCAGCTTAGGGGAGGAAGGGCTTACTTCTGGCTTGCAGCTTAATTGCAGAAAAGCCACCTAGACATTCGCAGAGGTAGTCGTAACTCCTGTCTGCGACAGTGGGACCAACGAGGCAACTTTTTGACATCTTGAAGGACCAGGAAGCAGAGGATTCTCAGGCTGGAACCAGAACTGACCTTGAACCATAAGTCATACCCCCAGCAGCTCACATCCTCCAGCAAGGCCCCCCACTTCCAATGTTCTCACAACATACCCCCAAAGCCCCATCAGCAGGGCACCAAGTGTTCTAAAATATAAGCCTGTGGGGACATTTCACATCCAAACCAAACAGTAACCATTACAAAAATATTTGACTCCAACAGGAGTTTTTTTCCTAGAATGTAGAAGGCTCTAGGCTTTCTCATTTCACAGGTAAGGGCAGGTGTCTTCACAGCTGGTCGTAATCATGGAAGATGGCCATGATGACTTTCTTTTTCACTGACATCTCCTTGGAAGCTGCTCAAGGGCTTCTGGTTTGCAAAACCTTTCTTTTTTTTCATTTATGGTATTTTGTTGTTGATGATATATATATATATTGTTTGGTTGGTTGGTTGGTTGGTTGGTTTTTCGAGACAGGGTTTCTCTGTAGCTTTGCGCCTTTCCTGGAACTCACTTGGTAGACCAGGCTGGCCTCGAACTCACAGAGATCCGCCTGCCTCTGCCTCCTGAGTGCTGGGATTAAAGGCATGTGCCACCAACGCCTGACAATGTTTTTTAAAGATTTATTTTTCCAACAGTTTTCATTAAAATAGAATCGCATCACTTTTCCTTTCCCTTCCCTGCCTCCTGCCTCTCTCAGCAAGGAAGCCTTTTGCAATCAGCAAGGTCCATGAGCTGACTTGCTCCTTGGCCTGCGGCAAAGATCAGCCGCTTCACAGGAGACAGCACTGTCCAGTGTGGGAGCTGCTAATCACACGAGGATGTCTCCATTTAAAACTCAGTGCCACGTCATGGTGCTTGAATCAGCAGTGACTGCGTGTATGAGATTATATCACCTAATGACATCATGGTTGTCTCAGCTTGCGTAAGTTTATGCCATGATTTCACACAGGGATGAAATTGCCTAACTAACCTGTCTCAGAACACATCTCCATCATTAAGTAGTGCACGGCTTATAATTAGAATGAAGTCAAAATAAACATTCAGTTCATTGGTTGCATTAGCCGCATTTGAAGTGTTCAGCAACACATGTAACTAGTGACCATGCCAGGACAGGTAAGACATTTTCCTCATTCCAAAATGTTCAATTAGAAAGTGTCATAAGACAAACCTCTTAGTAGTGGTTCTTCAACTTGTCCTAGACTGTGGTGAGCAGCACCATGGCTCCAAGGACCCTGAACAAACTAGAGTAGAAATATGATAAATCTGTGCATATAGCCATTGGAGTGAGAGATAAATAACCTTTCTTAAACACGTCGCTTGGTTTAATGTCATTACAAAAAGCCTAAGAAACCTCACTACAGTGCAAGACACAATTTCTATACCCCCGCCCCCATACACACACACACACACACACACACACACACACACACACACACACACACGTACTTCATGACCTCTAAGATGAAGCAGGAAATAAACAATAAGAAGCTAAAAGGCAGACCTTTGCTAACAGGCAATACATTATTTGCAGAGATCAACTGTGGTGGTTTGAAAGAAAAATGGCACCGAAAGGGAATGGCACTATTAGGAGGTGTGGCCTTGTTGGAGGAAGTGCGTCACTGTGGGGGCGGGCTTTGAGGTCTCTTTTGCTCAAGCTTCCCTCAGTGTGACGGTCAGTCTACTTCCAGTTGCCTGCAAGATGTAGGACTCTCAGCTCCAGTATCACATCTGCCTGCACGCCGCCATGCTCCCTGTCCACGATGATAACAGACTGAACCTCTGAAACTGTAAGCGAGCCACCCCAATTAAATGTTTTCTTTATAGGAGTTGCCGTGGTCATGGTGTCTCTTCGCAGCAATAAAACCCCAAGGAAGACATGAACCAAAGAAGATTCTCAAAGAAATGTGTGTGTGTATGTGTGTGTACGTGTGTGTGTTTATTATATTTTTATATAGGAAGACAGCATATGTATGCTTGAAGGGACACTGGCAGTTAACAAACACACAAGGTGACAGGCATTGTGTCTTAAATAGAGGGAACTACAAAAGGCTTTGGAGAATTTCAGGGTGTTGGTATATGAAGTGGGGGAAGGGAGAGGGACAGAACCAGACACTACCTTTGGGAGATGTCTTAGTCTGTGTTGCTGTTACACAGTACTCCACACTGAGTAATTTACAAAGAAAAACTATTTCTCTCTCACTGATGTGTTTCCAGGAAGTCCATTGTGAAGACTTTCTGGTGAAGATCTCCCTCTGGAAGACAGAATGGGAAGACAGCACGTGGGAGTATGAGAGGGTCTTCATTCCAAGCCTCAAACCTTTCCACGGCCAGTGTGAATCTCTCCATGAAGGCGAGTCCCTGGGGCTCAATCAACTGTGAACATCTCACCATGTGACACTGCTGCACTGGGGCTTGTTTTCAATGCATGGGTGTCAGGAGGCGCAAACCATTCACAGACCCCTCGTGAAATGAAAATGTAGGGACTTTTTATTTAAAAAAAAAATTACTAATGCTTTCAAGATGATAACAGGTGGGCATTAAATCCAGTGGGTACATGGGTTTGAGGCCCACGGAGCAAGCCATCCTGCTGGAAGGAGAGGCAGTTAAAGAGAAGATTGGACCATGCCTTCTAGGGATTTTTCAACTGTGCTTTGGGTTTGAACTGTGTCCTGAAGACCACTGGAGCATGAGGTTTTCAAAGTGGAAATGTAAGACTTGCATGTTATCAAGACCATGTTGAGGGCAGTACTGAAGGAAGGCAGATGAAGAGTGGTCTGGGGGTTGGGTGTGGGTCAGTTTGTAAAGTACTTGCTGTGTGAACATAAGAGCATGGGTTCAACTGCCAGCGTCCACAGTAAAAGAGGAGCTGGATGTGCCCGCACATCAATGGAACAGGTCGTAGTTATGTGGTTAGGCACATACATACACAGATACAGATGTAACAAGTAAATAGGCCACGAATTTGTAAAAGAAAATGGGGGTGCATAGGAAGGGCTGAGGGGGGGAAGGGAAAGGGAAAATAAAGGTAATTATATTTTAGTTTAAAAAAGGGGGGGGGGCGGGCAGTCGTGGCACACGCCTTTAACCCCAGCACTCGGGAGGCAGAGCCAGGCGAATCGGATCTCTGTGAGTTCGAGGCCAGCCTGGTCTACCAAGTGAGTTCCAGGAAAGGCACAAAGCTACACAGAGAAACCCTGTCTCAAAAAAACAAAAATAAATAAATAAATAAATAAATAAATAAATAAATAAATAAAAGAAAAAAAAACTTAAAAAAATTAAGGTAGAGAGTGATTGAAGAATACAACCAATGCCAACCTCTGGCCTACACACACACACACACACACACACACACACACACACACACACACACACACACACACACACACGGCATCTGGAAAGAGGTGATGAGAACAGACTAGTGGGGAGTGAAGCTCTGTGGACTGTGGACACTTCCAGGTGGTGTGTCTAGCTACTGCCTTCCACTGCAAATTCTTGTATCTCGGGCTCTGTGGGTCCTGGAGCAGTGGTTCTCAACCTGTGGTTCATGACCCCTTGGGGGTTGCATATCAGATATCCTGCATATCATATATTTACATTACGTACATTACGATTTATAACGTTAGCAAAATTACAGTAATGAAGTGGTAACGAAATAGTTTTCTGGTTGGGGGGTCACCAGAACATGAGGAACTGTGTTTAAAGGGTCGCAGCATGGGAAGGTTGAGAACCCGTGTCCTGGAGTCTTTGGATTCTTGTTACCATATCCCAGACAGAAGGCTGAGGTTGAGTGAAAGTGGAGAATGTTACATCTGTCTCTGCCAGAGCCTTTTCAGGAGTCTTCCATGTTCCATCTCCCACAGTTTCCCTAACCCAATCCGGAACAGCTTGGTAAATCCTTTCTGGTCAAGTCTGGGAATACCGCATTTGAAAGAGGCTACAGAATCCTTAGTTCATGATCCCCTTCAGATTCGAATTTTCTGACGTGTGTAACGGTGACATTTCATGGGCCATTATCAGAGGGTTCCACTTTCAATTCCTGACTGAATAAGGATGTGCCCCTTTGAAGACTGATGGTGGCCATGGAGCCAATAAGAAATAAGGCAGTTCAGAAAGGGGGGTATAAACAAGCCACTATCACTGAGGGCAACTTCAGAGGCACGTCTGGTATCAGGATGAAGAATTCTCTTCCCAGCACTGTCTTCAAAGCATCTTAGCAGTGTCTGAAGCTGAGCACAGGGATGTGCCTCTCACACAGGCGCACAGACACACCGTCTCTATAGTTACCCGCCCACTGTGGATTACTCTTGCAGGTGAATTAGAATTCTGATCTCCACACTCTAGGATGGTTGGTCCCTGCATTTTACCTACCTCCGGTAGATGCTGGAGAACAGCTGTTGGCTACATCTCTTCTACATTAATGGATGGAAAAAAAAAAAAAAAAAAAAAAAAAAAGAGGCGCAACAGCATCAGTGAGTCGATTCCAACAGTCTTGTTTCTAAGATGCAATTTTTTTTTTTCAAGGCTGGCATGGAATAGATGAGTCCTCTAGCTTGTCTGTTTTCCAAATGAATCTCTGGTTTGATCCCAAGAGAGAAAAGTGGGAAGGAAGCATATTTAATGTACTTGAAGAAAACCAGTGAGTTGGCACAGCCTGTAATTCCATTACTCAGAAGAAGGAGGTAGGCGAATCAGATGTTCAAGGTCATGCTCAGCTACATAGCGAGTTCGAGGCCAGCCTGGGATACACAGACCTTGTTTCCAACAACAACAACATCAACAACAGAGGTGTGCTTGACAGGAAATTAGGACACAAAAGAATGAAGTAGTCACAAGCTAGAAATTGGCTATTTCAAAATTAAAACAAAAAAACAAAACAATCCCACTGCTCCAAACATACTCATTCTCTCTCTCAGCGCATAATTACCCTTGTTTGGTACTTCTGATTGCGGGAGGCCTTCTAGAAATTAGGGGGGTTGATAGGCAAGTAGAAGGCTGTGTAGAGTGAATTTGGTGTCACCTTCAGGGAGTCCTTACCTGGTTGTCCTTAGTACCATGAGTTCTGATAAGCAGGGGGCAGGACCAGTCGTTTTAGGGGTGGGTTCAGAGGAAGGAGAAGGATGCTGTAAGAGGTCATCAACACGAGAGGCATTTAGGCCTGTACCCTGCAGGGCCTGCCTTCTCAGACTGTGCCTTGAGCTCGCTTCTTGTGGTGAATCAGTCTTTGGACAAGAAAAGCTCTCCTGACTCAGAGGCTTGGCTGACAGAAAAAGCCCCTGACCTGTGAGCTCTGGGTGGAAGGCCTGGGCCTCAGGAGCATCTTCTGGGCTGCAAAAAGGGCCAGGCTGCTCAAAAGGTACTTGAAGTAAAACTGACTGAAAAATGCCTCCATATGGCACATTCTTAAAGAAAAAAAAAAACACCCCCATAATTATTTTCAAGCCTTTAGAGAATAAAATCCAATTTACCTGCCAAAGAGGAAGGAACTTCCCCTCACCCGGACTGCTGGGGCAATGTGGATTGCAGGCCACTTCCCTCCCCAGCTCACTTCTCTCCTCCCATCCCCTTTATTGGGAAGGACAGGGTGGAGGGGGGCTGGGGGGAGCTGGAAAACCCTTCTAAAGACACCCAGTGTTCCAGGCACAATCACACCACTAATTACTGTTAAGCCCTGGTTCTTTTTGTGTTCTGAAGTGGGGGGGGGGGACTTCAGCATGTAGCAACCTCTTGGGCCTTTTCAGGAGTTTGGCCTAATTTCTGAATGGTAGATTGCCCCCCCCCCCCAGCGTTTCTCACCATCCTTTCCTTCATCTTTGCCTTTCTCTTCTTCTTCTTCTTCTTCTTCTTCTTCGTCTTTTTGTTTTATTTTCATGTCCCCCCTTTTTTATTTTTATTTTTTTTGCTTTTCTGATAGCATTTATTTTTCTTCTGGAGTTGTGTTTTAAGTCTCTAAATGAAACTTGACTGCCCCCACGGCCCGTTGGAGAAGCACAAAGGCACCCCATTCCACTGGCTACAGTAAGGCCATTGTGTGTCCTAACAATGCACTAATTGGCGGTGACAATTGTGGGGTTGGGAAGGAAGAAGGGGCCCCTGCTCTTTTCCAATCAGGGAGCCACAGCGATGAAAGGAGAGGAGGAGGCGGTGGAGGGTTCTTAGCAGAGACGGGAATGGTGGAGCGGAGGGCCATGGTACTCTGGTTTGCGCTGGCCTTTCTAAATTAATAATCCAAACCAAGGAGAAAGGAATTATTAAACAGTGGGGGGGGGCTCTGCTGCAGTCAACTTCGGGTGCCGGGTGGTGAGGTGGGAGGGGGCAGAAGGGAGGCATGGGAGACCACCAGCCTCAGCTCTGGGAGAGGGGTCCCTGAACAGTTCAAGCTTGTCCAAGCTCTCGGGTTTCCTGCCAGCCCAAGAGCAGTGAGGTCCCTGTTTCAACCACATTCAGAAGGGGACAGGCGGCCAGAGAAGGGAGGAATTTAATCATTTCCTCAGAACAGTGGCTCTCAACCTTCCTGATGCTGCCACCCTTTAATACAGTTCCTCATGCTGTGGTGACCCCCGACCATAAAATGATTTTCGTTGCCACTCCATAACTGTACTTTTGCTACAGTTATGGATCATAATGTCAATATCTGTCTTCTGATGGTCTTAGGTGACCCCTGTGAAAGGGTCATTTAATCCCAAAGGGGCCATGACCCACAGGTTGAGAACTGCTACCTTAGAGCTTATCCCACTCCAGCGATCCCAGCAGTATGGAAGTTGTTGCTGGCCTCTAGAATATTCTTAAAGAGGAATACAGAGGCCGGCACCTTTAATCCCAGTGCTCTGGAGGCAGAGACCGGTGGATTTCTGAGTTCGAGGCCAGCCTGGTGTACAGAGTGAGTTCCAGGAAAGGTGCAAAACTACACAGAGAAACCCTGTCTCAAAAAAAGAAAAAAAAAAAAAAAAGAATTGGTAAATGTAGATGAGGACACATGACAGCCCAGTGAATTTGGGGGGACTCAAGGACACCTGAAGTCTGCAAGACCCACCACCTACCTCTAGTCTCCCCCACCACCTTACTGTCCACACAGTTAGTTGCCATCCCATGCCGGCTTCCAATGTGTCCCCACTTGGGAAGTGTTTCCTGGGTGGAGAAGACGGAAACACACTTTCATGCTTTCTCTCTGCAGCCTGCAGACAGTAGCCCCTGAGAGCGCCTATTCCTTTCCTGTGTATCACCAGGGCTAAGTGCACCTTAGGCGCATGCTCTCATATCCTTCTCAGGACAGCTCCGTTAACCCCTGCTATGCCTCCAGAAAAAGGTGCCCGGGGAAGATGTAAGCCACCCTGAGCTTAAAGAACTTGTCAAGTCCCCCGATATGAAAGTGCAGAGGTCAGGATAACAGCTGGCGGCCTGTGAACTTGCCCTTTCAACTCTCTAAGGATGCTGTCCACATGGCAAGGGCACGGAGAGTATTGCCCTGCTGGTGTATGTATGGGCTGTCTCTCTCTCTGGCCTATTCTGCACTCTAACGGACAGGCTGTATCTCTGCTACCATTGCATCCTCAGCCCCTAACAGAGTATTTGGTGTACAGGAAGCTCCATGGGGGTTGAGGCAGGGGCCAAGGCACTTGAGTCAGGCGGAGTGGGAAGGGATGTCCATGTTAGCACTTTTGCTGGATCTAGGCTCGAAGCCTGTGAGATGAGGCGATGGTGAGCCCCCTTGGTCACCAGTCTCTGGAAACTCAGTCACAGACACATTCGAAGTGTCTTTAACTAATCTTGTAGAAATTTCCAGTGACAATCGAAATTTACCACCATGGTGGGGCTCAGTGTCACAATCAGGGTGATCATTGGGTGGGCAGGCATTAGCACCCAGATCCCAAATCTAGGGGCTCATACCTGGAGTATCTGAGAGTGAGTCCAGAGGAGGCCTGAGAATGTGGTTTCCAACACATTCCCAGCTGACTCATGCTCCTGGTCTGAGGACCTCTGAGAATATCCACTGCACAGTCTTTGCAGCCCAGCAGGGAATTCCAACCCTTCTATTACCTCTGTCTTTTTGTGACCTGAGATAAGGAGTTTTATTAAAAGCAAATTAAAGTTAAAACATTTTGACCATAATGATAGATAATCATAGGCTCCTGTCTATTGTAAAGAATAATCTTAATCAAACCTCCATTTATATCTGATGGAAAAAAGATCAGTTATGTGTCTAACCACAGGGCAAACAATGTCACAGTCTGGAAAACTTCAGCTTCTGTAAAGGAGGGATACCTTCTTGCAAGATTTTTGTGTTTTTTTTTTTTAATCTTATTTTTAATAATTTCTAACACTTAGGGGCTGGGATGGACCTTAGTTGCTAGAGAGCTACCATAGCATGTGCAAAGCCCTGGGTTCATTTCTCAGCACCGAATACACCAGGTGTGATGGTTTGCAGTCCCAGACTTGGGAGGTGACAGGGAAGGATCTGAAGTTGAAGGTGGTCATCCTTGGATACAAAGGAAGTTTGAGGCCAACGTGGGTTATATGAGAATCTGTCTTAAAAACCTTTTTTTTTTTTCCTGATATTTCAAACTGAAATCCTCACCCAGTAGAATTGAAGAAAGAACATTTACATCCTATGTCTTGGTTGGAAATAGCATAATGACATATCCGGCTGAAGAAATCTTCCCGCAAGGACTCCAGAGCTAATGTCGTGGGTGTCAACATGATACTAGGTAACGGACAGGGATCTTGAGCCCTGAGTTCTTCTGCCGCTCAGCTCTGTAGGATCCCACCTCAATTCTTGGGCTGACTGTGTCAATGAGCCCAGCATTTTCCACAGCATCAGTTCTGCAGGCTGCTAAGAGGCAGGTTCTCGGCTATGGGAAGTTTCTTCCTGCCCTGGTATAGCTTTCTAAGAACGTAGTGGGAGTAGTGCCCTGGCAAGGCTCATACTTCACTCGCTGTTGGATGTGTGGGCCCAATGAGCCCTAAATGCACGGAAAAGGGACGGAAATAGAGGGACCAGCATGGGGGAAGGGCAGTGGGCCGGAAATGAGCTCTTGATAACTTAAAGGGAGAAGCCATGTGCAACGTGGTTGACAGAATCAAAGGAGTAAAGATAAATCAAGCATTGTTCCAGTGAGAAGGAACTCGTGGACCACCTCTTCAGAGGCTCACCCTGTATGTCTTCTGCCTTACTTCCCACAAGATTCAAATTCCTGCAGGCCACCCTAGGCGCTGAGGTTCCGTCCTGAAGGGAGGGAACCTTGGCGGTCAGGACTACCTGGAATGGGTAGGGAGTGGGGGTGGGGCTAGGGCCTTCCTTCTGTTCTAGAGGAGTCTGAAACGCTCTTTTTCTCTCTCTTCCTTCCTTTTTGTTTGTGTGTGTATGGGTGGTGTGTGCATGTATGTGCATATGTGTGTGCACAGGGTGGGTACCCATACATGTGCATGGAGGCCAGAGGAGGATATTGGGTGTTTTTCTCTATACTTTTCTACCTTATCCCCTTGAGGCAGGGTCTCTCACTGAACCCAGAGCTTGGTTGTTTTTTGTTTTCCCCTCCCTGCTAGCATGGTGGCTGACAAGCCTCAGTGAGTCGCCCACCTCTGCCTCCCACTCACACTGGGATCCACGAGCGTATGGCTCTACCTGGGTTTTTTACCTGGGTGTTGGGGATCTGAACTCAGGTTCTCGTTGGTGCACAGCAAGTGATCTTTTGAGCCATCTCTCTAGCCTCATAATTTTTCTTGTTTAAAAGATAAAACCAGAAAGTATGTTTTTGAGACAATTAGTTAGATTTGATTTGAAACTGACATGGTAAACCAGGAATTCCTGTTCATTTTGCCAAGTGCAGGGATAACACTGAAGGCACCTCCGAGACAATGACATCTTTCTTTGATGTATACTAAGGCA
This sequence comes from Onychomys torridus, assembly GCF_903995425.1. Classification (NCBI taxonomy): domain Eukaryota; kingdom Metazoa; phylum Chordata; class Mammalia; order Rodentia; family Cricetidae; genus Onychomys; species Onychomys torridus. The sequence goes on from NC_050465.1 coordinate 49,513,125, forward strand.
TGTGGGGGATAAAAATGTCATGTCTGGGATTTTCTCTAGAATATTTGATTTTTTTTTTTTAAGGGGAGAGAAGAGCTGGAAGTTAGCTCAGCTGTAGAGCTCTTGTCTGGTATGACTGGGTACCTGGGATTGATCCTCAGCACTGGGATTTTTTTTTTTTTTAAGCTGAGGATCGAACCCAGGGCCTTGCGCTTGCTAGGCAAGCGCTGTACCACTGAGCTAAATCCCCACCCCTAGAACTGGGAAATTTTTTAAAAATGAAAATCACCACTGAACACACTCTTGATGATTAGAATGTGATCTAACTGGATGCCCCGAGGAAGGAGTTTGGGGGTGATTTGGGAATGGCTCTTTTCCAGGGCTCTCTCCCTGTCTCCTGCTGCGTACTAACACAAGTTCACTGTACACACTGGTACTGGGTACTGTCTTCCAGAACCTTGCCTCTCTTTTCCTCTTCTCTTGTGGTCTTGAACGTGCAAGAATTGCTCCTGAGACATCTAAAGCTGGGCATCTCCTCTGGGCATCACGACTACCATCAACTGTCTCACAATGCTTCACTCACGGGCAGCAGGGAGAAAGCCATTTGGGAGGTCGACCCAGTTTAGAATTCAAATTTACTCTCTGCCTCTGCAATTAGAATTTATTTCCTCTTCAAAAGACTTGCATTTCAGAGCACAATGCCTCTAGCCAGGCCTGGGTGTGTGTAGAGTGATTCTAATGGAGAGAAATTCTGGTTTATTTTCATAACAGCATGTACCTTGTGATATCCTCCGAGCCTGACATTATTAAGAGACTGTTACCACAATGCAGCACAAATCTAAGGCAATTTGGATGTCCTTGGGCCCAGAATTAATATGTGCTTTGTATAGTCTTGTAATTTGGGAGGCAATTTTCCATAACACACCGAGAGATGTTCCTTTATACCTTTGAGATAATTTAGCTCAATGTTCATTTGGAAAAATTACTGTGCTAATAGCCCTCCAGCCACTGAACAACAGACCATACTGGGAGAGTCTGGACAAAGGCTGGAGGAATTTTCCCTGGACCAACGTTAACAGCTGCCTGGGGTTGCATGGCCGGATCTGAAATAGGGTATGAACTCATGAACTCTCGCTGATTTGTTTAAAACCAATAGCTCTTAATGGAGAGATGCAGAATAAAGGTGGGGGGATAATGAATCTCTCTACTGCCCAGGTAAAACTGATGTCAGTGCACATGAATTAGAACTTCTATATGCTCAACTATGAGAATCATTTGTTTTCCTAGCTGGACCTCTCTGGCCAGGCTATGAGGGAATAGGTGCAAATGAGGGCGTGTCTTGTCCCATGCTTCCTGGGTATCATGCACTAGATACCTGAGCTGTTGCAGGAATCCTCTATTCTTTCTAGAATTTAGTGCAGTGATGAAAAGAAATTAATTTTCCCCGCCATAATCAAGAATACCGTTTCTAATGATGCTGCTTTGGGAGACCACAGGAAAGGACCAGTAGGCCCGAGTTCATTTCTGGTTGCGTTCTTGCCCTTGGCACTTGCTTCCCTGTGAGCCGGAAGCAAGCTGGGGTTGCCTTTGGTTTCCCTGAGAGCATCAAGATCCCATCTTGGGTTAGAGACTCTGAAGTCCTCCATCAGCAGAAGACCCTGGGTGTTCCATCAATGTTGTCATTAGGTAAATGTCTGACTTCACGAAGGGGAGGGAGGGTTATAACCCCTTTCCATTTTCTATGCATCTGTAGCTGGCATTTGAAAATCTAACCAGGGTCTGGATGGTAATGATTTGGTTTTCTTGGAAGCCTGGTTTTTCCTCAGAATCAATTGGAATCTGGACCCAGGTGAAGACCTCCTGAATTTCTTGAACCATACTATTCTGGTGAAAAAACAAAACAAAACAAACACGAACAAAAAATTAAACAAAAAAACAAAAAAAACACCTGATGATTTCCCATTTTCAACACCACCATGCACTCGGATGCTGTTCATGCTCAGGACTGAAGTGGGAACAGACTCCCACATATGTGCATCTCAGTGAAAGGTAAGAGTACAAAGCGCTCTTTGTGGCTAGCCTAGCACCTCCAGCCAGGACATAGCTGCCCCTGACCTCTGGAGATGGCACATACCAGATAAGCAGAATCTAACCACACCCTGGACGGAAATAACAGGGGTGTAAAGGTGATGTTTTGAAAGCTTTTATGAAGACCATCGCTGCTGGTAAACATTCCCAAGTTCTGTCTTGTCTGTTGGAGGAAGAAAGGCAACAGAGTCCCGTTGTCCCTTCACAAACGTGTGACAGTCACACTGTAGACACTAACCTTTATTTCAAGGCAACTTCTGCATTTACACTAGTCTCTCCTTCCTCCCCATATTGGGGGATGAACACCAGGCCTTGCACATACTGGGTGGGCAATGCTTTGCCACTGTGCTAGGTTCCCAGCCCCTTATTTAAAATTTTATTTAGAGACAACAATCTCATAGTTTCTGGCTTTGAACTCACTCTGTAGCTCAAGCAGTCCTTGGATTTGGAATTCTCCTATGTCAGTCTCCTAAGAAGCTGGGATTACAGGCCTCATCACTAGGCCTGACTAGGCTAGTGGTTCATAACTTTCACAATACATCAGACCCACTAAAGAGGCTCTTTCTTTACTTTTTGTGGTATCAGGGATCAAATCCAGGTCTCTATACATGCTAGCTAACTACTCTACTATTGAGTTACATCCTTAGCCCACACACGCAGCTTTAAAATACTCAGGTCCCATCCAGAGAGATTTTTAACTCAACTGTCCGTTGTATGACTTGCTCTGATTTGTGTTTTAATGTGGGAATCACTGACTGAAGCCATCTTTTGAGTCAACATCAAAAGACAAAATGAGCTGGGCAGTGGTGGTGCAAGCCTTTAATCCCAGCCCTCCGGAGACAGAGGCAAGCGGATCTCTGTGAGTTCGAGGCCAGCCTGGTGTACAGAGCAAGCTCCAGGACAGGCACCAAAACTACACAGAGAAATTCTGTCTCAACGCCCCCCCCCCCCCCAAAAAAAAGACAAAATGAAAACACAATGGAATGCTGGGCAAGGTGGCACACACCTTTAATCCCAGGAGGCAGAGCTAATCAGATCTCTGTGAGTTAGAGGCCAGCCTAGTCTACAAAGTGAGTTCTAGGACAGCCAGAGGTGTGACACAGAGAAACCCTGTCTCAAACAAAACAAAAGAATACAAGGGAGAACCAAATCATGCCTTTTGAGTGTGGAGGAGACAGACAAGACATTGGTCATCTTCTAGTCTCTGAAGGCATGGGCACCCCTCCCTCTCAACGTGCCCAAGCATTGTTCGGTTCCTCTGACACAGTATCCTCCAACTGTGATGGTTGAGTACGTGCTCCGGCTTCATCATGTGTCTAGTTTCATAAAGTGAAACATTAACTCGTTTCCTTCTCTTATGGATTGTGGTGGGTCTGGTGTGAGGATGAAGTCCAGTCACTCCTGGAGCAGAGTGTGGGCTGGGCTGGTTTCCTGTGTGGACAGGCAGGGCAGGGCCTAGATTGGGTGTGTCAAGGGAGAAAGGCTCAGGGTTCACCCTTGGCAAATGTTTAGCCAGAAATGCCTTTGCTAGTCTCTTTTCAATGTCCTTCTTTGGGAAAGTGAGTCTCAATGGTGCTTTGGAAAGACTCCAAGGAGACAGTTGTTGCACCCTTGGGCCTTTTTGGCGGAGGGGCAAGGGCCAGCTCAGGCAGAAGGCAGTTGCCAATTTTTAATTAAACTCTCAACTCTCAGGCTACTTGGGAGCAGACACCTGCTCTTTCTTCTTTTCCTTTTTCGAGACAGGGTCTATCTATGTAGCCCTGGCTGTCCTGGATTGGGTTATGTAGACCAGGCTGGCCTCGAACTCACAGAGAGTAGTCTGCCTTTAAGTCCTGAGTGCTGGGATGGCCACCATGCCCAGATCTTTATTTTCTTATCCTGAGTGTGGTCCGCAGTCACAGCCTTTTCCTCATGCTGACTGACTGGCACTTGCCCTTTTTATACGGAGTAAGCTGGGGCAGGGCTATGAGAGGGCCTGGGGAAGGACATTCAGCACATCACCTCGGGACATTTGTCTTAGAACGGCTTTGATTTAGCTAAGAAAGCCCACAACAGGACATTGCGTCTTCCACAGGCTATACCATTGTCCCGTCTAGTTTTTATTGTCAACTGGACACAGCCAAGAGGCACCTGGGGTGGGAGTCTGACTTGTGGGACTACCTAGATTATGCCTAGATAGGTTGGCCTGTAAAGTCCTTCCTCCCCAAGATGCCTTTGTCACGGCGTTTAGCACATCAACAGACGGCAAACTTGAACAATATTTTCTGTGAACAGAAAAGGCTGAGAATACTACAGTTATCAATTTAGATGTAAGAGATATTTTAAAACAATAGTGGGTGGGGCTGGAGAGATGACTCAGCAGTTGAGAGCCCTTATTGTTCCTCCAGAGGACCCAGGTTCGGATCCCAGGAACCACACGGTGGCTTACAACCATCTATAAACCAAGTTCTAGGGGACCGTGCATGAATGCAGTACACAAACATACAAGCACAACACTCACAGACGTAAGATAAAATAAAAAAGCTTTACCTCCCCTTCCCATAGTAAATAGCTTTCTTTCAATAGACCTCAAATCTTTTTTTTTTTTTTAAATTTGCATTAATGCTAAGGGCTCACCTCCCCTTTCCTAAAACAAAACAAAACAAAACCCTCCAGTATTTTAATAACTCTAACATTAGAGAAAGCACTTTCATTGTTGTTTATTGAGAGAACTTTATACAATTTGGAATGGGTGCACTTAAATTATGTGACAGATACCTGTAAAAAATGAGATGTCCCGTCAACAGCACAACTTCACTTTTACATTATTACAGTTACTATCTTAAAAAAATAATGTAAACAAAAATATGGATAAATTAACCAAAAACAAAAGGCAACAAAACCCAGACAACAAAGAACACACGAATTAGCACATTAGCTATTACAAATAACGAACTGCTCAGATGCCAAATCCTAATTGATTCTGTACCGCATGAGCAGAAGTAAGGGGAAATGATGCGGATCTGATCCAGGAGCCCGAGAACACGCTGTACAGAAACCTTCTGCATCACCACACTCCTGTTCCTCACCTGCAGCCTTGGCATCCTCCTCTCCTACCATTCCCTAGAGACAGCGGATAACTGTTTACACTAGGAGCCTGACAGGCAACCAAAGGCAGACCGCTCCCACAGTAAAGCCTGCTTCGGACTGACTCCCCAGGCTGCACAGAGGGGACACCATCATCAGCATGCACCCCAGAGGCTTCCCACTTCCCATGTGGGACGCAGGAGGCAAAACCGAAAATCTTTCTACAGTAAAAGGGGAAAAAAAAAATCTGTGTTGGTGTCAATTTTGAACTTAATAAACACCAAGTTGGTAGACTTTACGTATTCAGTTCTGGGTAGCTAGTTTCTTTCTTGACCTTGGTGACATGACATTCCCCTGAGTTTGGTTAATGAAAGCAAGCAGAGAGTGGCTAGGAAACATAAAATACGGTCAAAACATTGTACGATTGCGTCTTTTGTACTTCCTGGTAAAAGTGCCAGCGGCGTGGAAGAAACCGATGGTTACACTCGAATAGCGTGTGTGCGATGGTGAATCCCTTTACTTGTGAAGTTAAGGCACCGGGTTAAGGGAAGGTGGAAGGTCCGATGTGCATCGCGGAATACTTGGCTCGCGGTGCACTGTGCACTGAAAAGCAGCCAGCAGGAAGCGCGGAGGGATCCATGGTTAGCTGAAGGGTCCTGTAGGCTTCCGGTGGGTCAGACTACATACACGAGACTATAAGGCACTCCTGCGGGGATACGGACAGTGAAGGAGGAGCTGCAGGCCCGTTCTCTGCTAGGGGCTTTATTAGCAAGAGGCCCACATCTGGACCGGGGCTGAGGATGAAGGGCAGTGGAGTCAAGGGAGGGGACAGGGTTGGTCTGCACTTCCACGGCTAGCTAGAGGGACCCAACTGTGGAAAAGCTGCTGCAAGGTGTCTTATTCATCTGGTCTGCTAAACAACTGGCTTCACTAAGGGGCTTTGTGAAAAAGATGAGCAGTCGTGGCCTCTTCCCTCAGAGAGAGAGAGTCCGGCGAGGGACTCGCCAGCGCTTCCCATCACACCACGGCTGACTCTATGAAGCCGGTGCCCCATGCCATGATCACCAGGAAGCCATCTTAATAAAACCTCTGACAGGTGCAGTCAGGCTGGGAGATATCCCATGCTTTCTCTTTGATTTTTTTTTTTTTTTTTTACTGAGTTTTTATAGTGGTGTGGTGTTTTTAATCTCAGCCCTGCACCCACTAAAACATACCGGAAAGAAATTCTTGAGTCACAGAGCACTGAATCCAAAGAAAGGACACAACTGTCTACAGAAAGGGACTGCTGGATGCCAAGACTTAACAGTCAAGACGCTGTCGCTGTGACAGAGATCACCGTGGGTTAGGTTAGCCGAGGGCGTTCTTCACGTCAACTGTAACCTGGGGTCAGGCAGCGGGAAAGGGGCAGGGCTCCCAAGCTCCAAATGCCCACCATCAACAAGTCGGCACCAGGAGAGGATAAGGAGAAAGGTCGGTGATCCAGCCATGCCGTGGAGGACAGTGCCAGCTTTTTCTCGCTGTCTCAAATTCCTGACTTCTCCCCATTATTTCAGAAGATGAGAAGTAGTGTAGAAAACTCCCCAATATAAAGCTACACACATCTCCATTTACCATGAGAAAAAAATAGGGCAAAGTAAAATAAAGTCTGTGTTGGAACCAGGCAGTATTCCAGCAAAGGGTCAAAGACTAGTTCTTAATCTAGCGATTTCAATAAAGCCTGGGAGGTGACAGAGGGCTAATCTGCAGCAGGGTTAGAGTGGCAGGGCTCTCCCCAGAATGAACAGCAGAATGTGTCTCTACTTCCTCGGTGGTCTCTGGAGTCGGTGCTCAGTGTGTGTGGCATCGCTGTGGTCCTGCTCTCCTAGGTAGTTTGTGTCTGGGGTTTTTTGGCCCACAGAAAGAGAATGAACTTGCAGGGCTGGAAGCCGAGCCTCCTTAGGGAGGTGCAGAAAGAAACCCATGGGTGCTCACATTCAGTGTGCACACATGACGTGCAGAGATGAGGCCAGATCTCACCAGAGGGTGCACTGGAACTTAGTCACAGTGACGGAGTGACAGAGACACTCTTGTTTTGGGGCAGCTGAGGGGTGTCAACACTGGGCTATCTCAGGACTGTAGTAGAACCTGCAAATCACACTATAGTCATATTCTCCTTTTTTTATTGGTAGAGGCCGATTATAGAAGAATTAAGAAGTGGTTCCCTCTCAGCTCATCAAAAGCGAAGGCTCCCAAAAGACGGCCCTTATTCAGCACATACTGTTAAGGGGAAAGCAGAGGGTTCCCATGGTCTTCGTGTACAGCTGCTTCTGACTTTGGGAACGGGCAGCCCTGGAAAGAACTCGCCCCCTTCACAGCTGACTGCCTCTGGAGCACTCTGTGGCCTTCCCACTGCAGTGCAAACCCAGGTCTATTTTAGGAACTGGCTTCCTGACGGTGAGGTTGGGTGCCAACACTTCCCCCAGGCTGGATGCTGTCACACAGGAGTTTCTGGCATGAGCAGGAGGGAATTCCTGCGCTACACCGGGGAATGGGCTGTTTAGCGAGAAGCGGTTCCCTGGACTCCACTGCCAGCTCCATGAGATTAATGGGCCATTTTCCATTATGCTTTACGTGTACGGTATTTACTGAGACGAAACAAGGAGGTAGAAATCTACAAGCTTGCTTTTGTTTCGGTGGTTTCTAAGCAGTAGGACAATTACCTAACACTGCACCAAGTAATTTGTTAGACCTCAAAACAGTAAGGGCCTTCATGCACTCCATGGCATTCTGGGCTGAAAATAGCAATTTTGAATTTTCATGGTAGACCCAACTCCTAAACTGGCTCCACTGTGTCCTATCAGATTTGGGTGGTGGTGGCAGAGGGCTGGCATGGACCAGGCTACCAGAGATATACAACCTAGAGAAAAGAGAAGCAGTGGGGACCTGGCTCCAGTTCCAGATCACTGATGACAGGGCATTTATGTTTCTCCCCTTTAAAAAGTAAGCAAAAAGCAACGTCCGGGCAAAGTTCTCAGAAGCTCCCAAGGTCTGCTCACACGCAGCAGGGTCCTCTAAGGGGGCAAACTCAGGTGTCTAGCCCAGGGACTCAGATTTCACCCTTGACTTTGAGCAGGTCTGACCTTGGGTACCTGCGAGTTCTGTACACAGGGCAAACCTGCATTTGTGTGTGTGTGTGTGTGTGTGTGTGTGTGTGTGTGTGTGTGTGTGTGTTGTGGGCAGGGGTGGTGGCTCTGTTCTTCAGGTCTCCATGCTCAGCGTGCTGGGAACAGCCTCCCTGACTGACATACATTAATTACAGCCACGTCAAAGTCTAAGCTGCAGTGACAGGGACTTGGGGGTGGAGAGAGAAGGCACTGTGCCACGGGAGCACATCTGTTTCCTAATAAGCAGGTCTATAATTCTCCCGCGAAAGATCATGTTCTGCTCTCTTCTCCGAGGCTGGAAAATATAAATACTGTATTTCACGAAGGGGAGGAGGAAGGGAGGTTCTCAAATTTGTTTGCCTATTTGCCAAGTGTTGGAGACTTCCCACCCTTGTCTTTCGTGTGCAACATTCTCTACCGCTCCAGTGAGGGGGCGTCAACCTTTTCCGAGCGTTTAAAAAAGGCACCGTGAGGTGTCTGGTAAATGGGGCCCTGGCCTTTGACCAAGTTTCATGCCTTGGTTATAGCTTCCAGGTAGCCAGGAAAAAAACGCATGTGTGGCGCTGGACTTTGTGGTCTGGGGCCAAAGGAAATAGTGTGGGCTGAGAGGTGGATTGCTCACCCCTAGCTGCACAAGTCCGCTGTCTCCCAGTGGACAGAGCGTCAAGAGCTGGGGGCTGCAAGGATGAACATGGAGAGGAAACGGATGCATGCTTGGTGAGCCAGCGCCCTCCCCAGATCTGAATAGCGGTGACAATCGGAGGGAAGTACAGGCAGCATCAGCTCAGCGTGAAAGACAGGCGAACGAGTTACTTCCTGTTAAGGCAGCAGGAACACTGGCCATGGGTTCCCAGCGCCGTGCCACCAGCCATCTCGGTCACAGTGATAACTACACAGGCTCTTATGAGAGGACTGCAGGGGGAGGGCACTACCCTCCAAAGCGCAAAGTGATTCACTTCTCGCTCCTACGACAGTGTCTACTTTTTGTGTTACTGTAAGGTGGCAATGATACATGTCTATATCTACTTATTTCAATAATGTTAAATTCATGAATTCTATTTATGTTTGGTATTTTCTTAATAATTTAGGTTGGTATCTCTCAAAATGTTACTCTTTAATAATTGTATAATTTTTAAGTGTAAATAATTTTTTTTTTTAAATAATTAAAAACTAGTAAAGCCAGGGCAGGTATGGTGGCACACACCTGGAATCCCAGCATCTGGAGGATGAGGCAGCAGGATCACAAGCTTGAGGTCAGCCAGGGATATACAGCAAGCCCCTTTCTTAAAATACGCCCCCATCCCAGACAAACGCAACACCCAGCATACAAAAGCAAGAGGCGTCACCTGGACTGGTGAAGGGTCAAAAGTGCTCTGAAGGACAATGAGAAACAAAACATTCAAAATGACAGGGGGCCACTGCCTCTGCAGGCCTCCAGGAGAGGAAACACCGTGTCCCCCAAGATGTGTGTGGCATACGCCTAGCAGTCTATATACGGATATGCTTGAGGACAATCCCGGGACATTTCCTCCTGGCCTGCACTATGAAAAAGATAACAAACATCCTCCACACCATGCTTGGAAACCTGTTCTGAGGACGTCCGTGCCCACTCTGGCAGGTACCATCAGGCAGTTGCTGGGCTTCGTACCAGCAAACAGATGGAGGACATGCAGTGACTGGCCACTGAGGGCCTTCTGTAGTCACTTTCAGGGATTAACTTCAAACCCAGGGCAGCTCTGCTCCTCGTGTTTTCTGTTGGAGGGAGGGACCCTCTGGGTTTCTGCTGTGCGGCTCTGCTTCATTGTTTCTCTGCCAAGGACTCTGGTGCCTGGAAGGATCCAGAAGCACCGTGTTTTGGAGATTTCCATGTGAAGCAGATGACAATGGTCTCCACCTTGGTTTCCCTAGCAAAGGCTAAAACTCAGTGACAATCCTGAGCTTAGCCATGGGAGATGCTTCTTCTGATGCCCGTGCAGTAGCCCGGCCCTTAGAGCCGGTGGGAGTATAGATAGGGGTCTGAACTACAGAGCAATGTGTGTAAACCACAGTTGCTGGGAGCAAGCCACTGAATTTCATGGCCAAGTGTAACCCAGTTATCTGGTAGGAGTTCAGCCATAGGATCTCTATGGACCTCTTGGACAGTGGGTTATACAAAGCATACGTACAGGACGTAGAGGTGTGTATAATATAAATAAATAACTTAGATATCTACATCTAGCTGAAGAAGAAACAGCGTCATCCGCATGGGCATGAGTGGCCCCTCGGGTGGTGGTGGGGGAGAGCAGCCTGGCCTGCAGTCAGGTGTTCTGGTAGGACAGCTCGAACATGGTGCACGCCTCCTCCAGGCTTTCATCCATGTTCAGTTGGCGCCAGAAGGACTTCTGCTTCTTCTGCAGCTCCCGGCGGACACAGCGTGGGCAGGGGACAGACTTTTCTTTGCACTCGGAATGGAAGACGGCGCCACAGCATTCACACCTGCAAGAGTCACGCATGGGGATGGTTAGCAAGACAGCGGAGCCCAGCAGCCCCGTGGGACCTGCGGAAAGCCTGGGGCACCCCTGGCTGGTCCCTCCGGACATCTCTGTCCCTGGGAAGAGCATAACTGAGAGATGCGGGCTGCGTGTGAAGTTTCACTAGTGACTCAGTTCTCCTGTGATTAGAGCCAGCTTCATGAGACACTGGCTGGGGTGAAGGGGAGTCAACATTGACCCAGCGACTCTGATAACGGTGACAAGGGGCAGCAGTGGAGCCTCCGCATGCCAGTTTCCTCGACACAAAGAAAGAAGAGTAGACAGTCTAGGCTGAATGACAGGAAATGTGGCCTCAGCAGCCCTGCACTGTAAGCCGGGGCACAGCTGTCCACCTCAGCCCTCTTAACTCACGGCCTGTATGTGACAGTTTGGGAAGGCACAATGGCACAGTTTCATCCTCTGAATGATGTCCTGGAGCCTATTACTCTGTGTGCTTTTTAAAATTAGGGACATGCTCCCACCTTTCCAGGTCTACCTGTGTGACCTAAGTGTGAACGAGGAAGAGCCAAAGAGTGGGAAGAAAACATTTTCTCACCACCAGGGCAGATTTGGTGGTTTATGGAGAGGAGACATTCCCGGTGGATGACTAGCTGCTTGTCTGGCCTCCTGGAGTCTGCACAGGAGTCTGCCTCTGGAGCTTGTTTTCACTGTGAAGTTCTCAGTAATGACTAATGACCTTGGCTGCTCCAGCCAATGACCTGCTCATGTGCATGGAGCTCCCATCCTGCCACACATGAGCTCTGAAAGGAGACTTTCTCCTCACCCTGGGAGCTGGCTATAGGATCTTATCCATCCCTGGACTGTGAGCACATGCAGCTGTCTTCAGGGATCACCCTGGGCCTGTCTCGGGTACAGGGTGTCTTGGGACACCATTCCCTAAGGTGCCAATGATGGTACCCTCCAGCACCATCACGCAGGACTCAGGTGGTAGGCCCAAGGAGGATCTTCCCACTGACCCAGCCACGCCCTGGAGAGGAGACAGTGACTTGGAAATTGTTGGGAAGGGGTCTAGGGAAGAGCTGGCCAACAGAGGCGTCCTACCACTGAGCAGTACCTCCTCCTAGCTCAGCTCACTGTCTGAGGGGACAGTGGCTAATTAAGATAACAGACGAGGAACTGCAAATTGCTTCTCTATCCTCGGTTTGTGTCCCCCTGGAGTTCCCATAAAGAAGTTCAAGCCCCCAAGGTGACGCCCACCGGTGACAGAGTATTTGGGTAGTACTAGGGAACTAATTAAGGTAAGGGTGTGTCTCCGGTCCAATTGTCCTAGTGTCCTTAAGACGAGAAGCAGAGCTTCTCAACATCTTAATGTCTCTTTTCCCTGTGCACTATGGGAAGCCATCAGTGAGCCAGTATGAAAACCCTCATCAAAACCAATCCTGCCAGCATTGTCCAGCCCCCAGAGGCTGTGAGAAACATAACTCTGAACCACCCAGCCTGTGGTATCTGGTATGCTATCCGTGCAGACTGGCTGATGCCCTGGAGCTAGTGACCTCACCTGGTGAGCGTCAGTGTCTTCATTGGCTTAGGCAGAGATAACATGAGCAGCCATCTCATCAGGATGCTGCAGGCTTGAATGAGATCATGGGTAAAGTGTCTAGCAGCTCCTGGCACAGGATAAGCTCAGGTACCCCTCACGCATTTCTGGAAGGCCTCTCTGCAGCCTGACTTCTTTGCGTGCCCTGGGTATCCACATCAAGCCCCTCATTTCACAGAGCAGAAAACGAAGCTTCCCAAAGGGCTAGTGATCATCACGGAGAGCTGGAGATGGAGTTGGCACTAGACCAGAGCTGCTGGCACCAGCCGACGTTCCCTTTGGTGGCCACAGCGCTGGCTGTGTGAGCGGGTCTATACACTACCAGTGGGGGATGCAGATGTCAGTATCAAGTCACTCATGTCTCTGTAGCTGGCTCTCCTAGGTGGACTGTTACTTTCTTCCTCCTTTCTAGTGCTGCTGACCAGGACTTCTTCCTCATCACTGGGTTGCTTTGAGACTACAATGAGCAAATCAGGTAGAAAGACCCTGCTAACTGGAGTGGTACAGTCCCTTACAGGTGACTCTGATGCTCACCTCCTGGACACTGGCTGTGCTGTACACAGGTGGGTCACCTCTATGTTCACCCTTCCCCTACCCCTCGGCTCCTGTCAGTCAGGATGGAGGTCAGGGCCAGGTTTCCTGGTGCCTCTGTCTGGGCTAGCAAAGCCCTAGTGGCAGTGGCTTTGTCCCCACTGGGTCACACCTCTGTAAATTCCTATCATTCAATGACACTAATGGCAGCTTTATCAAATGAGTTTCCTCCAGAGCTGGTTATGGATTTATACACCTAGGGGCGTGGCTCCAAGGCAGTGACTGATAAGGGGAAAACACCCTGTTCCTCAGTACCCACTCCCTTATCTCTGTTGATACCAGGCCTGCAGTGAGGGAAGAGATTGAGTGTTATCAGATATCTCTGGTGCAAAAAAAAAAAAAAAAAAAAAACCACCCACAAGAGCAATGGGGGACTAGTGCACCTGCTTGGCCTAGCCAAAGGTCAATAACTGAACAGAGTGTGAGATAAAGAAATGAATGAGTTCAAAACCGAACCAAGTCTTATGTTCTAACCATTTGTAACCCGGAAGGCATTTTTCAACTGTGGCGTGGATTACATGGGTCAATGACATTCCCAAATTCAGACAATCAGTTGTTCGCTTCCACCTGCCATGCTCCCCGTTTTACTCTAGAGAATAACTGTAAGCATGGTGCATGTGCACAGTGGCACACGCCTTTGCTCACAGCACTTGGGAGGCAGAGGCAGGTGGATCTCTGAGTTCGAGGCCAGCCTGGCTTATATAGGGACTTCTAGGCCAGCTAGAGTTACACAGTGAGACCCTATCGCAAACAAACAAACAAACAAAAACCACAACAACAACAACAAAATGGTCGATAAAAGAAAAACCCGCTCTTGCAATCCAAGTGTGATGTGCAGAGACAGTAAAGCCCTTGCAGCAGACAGTTCTGCTCTTCCGGGGAACGGGGCTCTGTTAAAAGGAGGTTGCACCTGGAAAGATGCTTGGCCTCTAGGTATCAACTGGTCCTTGACTATTTTAAATGTGACTCAGGAGGTAAAGTGTGTGCAGCCTCTCCCTCTGTGCTGAGGACCAGAGTTGACTTCTGGCCCACATATGGCAGCCCAAGCCTGTCATCCCAGGGGAGGCAGAGACTAGAAGATCTGAGAAGCTCATGGGCCAGCCAGTCCAGACAAACCGGTGAGTACCAGACCACAGTGAGAGACCGTGTCTCAACAATGAAAGTGGATGACTCTGAGGAGTGATCCCTGAGGTTGACCTCTGACCCTCACATGTACCATGGACACATGTGCATGGACACTCACTTCTCCACATAAAACAAAAAGAAAGGAAGATTCACCCCACCCAACTTTTCAGCAGCGTGTCCATTATAGGAGGCAAAGCTATCATGGTAATGATCTCTTGCTGGAAGCTTGCAACAGGGGATAAAGGTCCCACATCAGATGACGGCCAGGGTCTTCAAGTCTGAATCCCCTCGCCAAGCAACAACTCCTATGGGCATCCATTGCCTCATTAATCTAGGTATCTCAGCCTCAGTGCCACTGACATTTTGGGATTTTCTTCAGTGCAAGGGGCTGTCCTGTCTCTGTAGGATGCTTGGTAGCACCCCTGGTCTCAGAGCACCCTCCCCCAACCACTGAGCTGTGACAAGTATCTGTGGGGGTCTAAATAATATCTGCTGAAAACCACTGACCTGATTTATCTTGAAACAAAATCACAGAGGAGCGTCCAGTGGGTCAGATGGCACCTCTCCCTGCTGCCTGCTGGCTTACATTCTTGCCAACCTACAAGGTCCAGCTCAGTGCTCCTACCCTTGCCAACGTCAAAACAATTCATTTTCAACAAAGCACGTGATTAAAACCCCTGGACAAACAGATATTAATTATCCTGTTGTTTCTGAAGTTACTTAGAACATCATTTAGGAAGTCAAGGAGTTTGGATGCAGGTCAGCAGTAGACAGCCTGTCCAGTAAAACCCTAGGATTGATTCTCAGCACTGGGAAAGAGAAAGGTCAAGGGCCAGATGTGGGACAGTCCCAGCATTCAGGGATGCTGAGGCAAGAAGGTGTAAGACTGAGACTCTTATTTCCAAAAGTGAAATCAAATCAATCTTGATACTGACACCTATGACAGAGCACCATGCATCACTCAGTAAGTAACTCAAATTTTTACCAACTCACAGAGGCTTTTCAACTGGACCCCAGAGCAATCCTGGTTGGCTGGCTTCATTTGCATTTATTATTATTATTTTTTATGCCAGATTCTCTGGGCAATTTCTCTGTGGCCTTCCTATAACTTCATGCTTTACCCAGACCATCTGGCAAATCAAAGGCATTTTTATTTATTTTTTGGCATGTACTTTATAAAATAGATTGCTTTTGTGAACTGTGAATTGCTTCAGCAACTTCTGCTGTGAACGTAGCAGCAGAGCCCTCATGAGGCTGCTACTGCAGCCGTGAGCCCACCAGAGTAAGGGGCCTGATTTCTCGGTTCAGCTTGGCGCTCACATCACAGGACACCGGGCAAGTTACTTTGCCTTTGAGCCTTATTCTCTAGAGAACTTGGGTTAGATGGCAGCTAAACCATCTTCCGCCTGCAGATTGGGGGGTGGGCAGTAGAAGGTATTCTGGGTACCTGTACTCCCCTGTCCCCATGCTCTGCTCCATGGTCTGCAGGGGAGCGAGTGCACTGGTTACTTCCTCCCCAGAAAGTCAAACCGAAAAGCCAGTGAGATGGACAGGAAGGGGTGAGTTACATGCCTTTTAGTCTCACCTATTTGAATTAGTTAAGCTAAAAGCTAGGTTACACGAGTTAGTGATCTTTCAGGGTTGCACTGTGGTGACCCATGGAGGGCAGGGTGGGATCAGCTCTGGACACAGCACCATTGATGACGGAGGAGGAAGGACTGGAGAGCTGCTTCTGTGGAGGGTCTAGAGAAGATTACTTATCATCTGTGTGCACCCTTCTTTGGGGGAGGTGCACAGATGCCCACTATTTTGGGGCAATATAAATTATATTTTGCTCCTTAGGAAGTGTTCCTTGGAATATAAGTACCCATTTTATGAACAGCTTTGACCTAAAAACTAACTTATTGGCCCATGGCAGGTAAGGGAGACATTCACAATCTGGAAATCTGATAGTCTATCAGCACAGACAGAACGAACACATTTTTCTTATGGCCACTGAATCTGAGAACCAGAACCTGCCACAAACTAGCCAAGCTACACCCAAGCAAGGGGAAGCTTGCTTCTCAGACCTCCTGGCAAAGAAGCAAGGATTCCTGGCTGCAGACAGTTTCCTGTTCTGGAATGCTGATGATGTGAGACCAATTAGAGACAGGCCTGATGGCTTCATAGCCCCCCTCCAGACTCCCAACTGCACACAGGGAGGTCACAGGAAACTGCTAAAGGACACTGGCCCTGTGGAGGTCACTACAGTGCTTCTGTGCATTCCTGTTGGGTCCTCCTGCTCTAGCTTTATTTCTGGCTCAGGCAATGGCCTCAGCTATTTCATTTGGATTAGAATTCAGGCTTCAGACTGTTGGCTTGCCGTCAAGCAAAGGACGGGCCTCTAGAGCAGGACAGAGTCTAGGTCGATTTCCACTCTGCAGAGCCCACGAGCAACAGGGTGAGCAGCAGAAATAAGAGTGTGGTTTGGGGGTATGGCTGCTAAGAAAAGTGCCCTATACAGTCTCAGGCTATCACTGGTCTTTCCAGTAAAGCAAGAGGATTACTTCAACCTTTTGGTTGAGTGAAGTAGCTATTGGAGCCTGCTTATTTTAATGTTTTGGCTTGCTATTTTCTTCTGTTACTGAGTGTATAAATGGAAAAACCAAAAACCCTATAATTTCCTTAAATAGGAAACTGGCCTGTGTTATGTATGAGTAGGCCTATATACTTGTATATGTACACACTCTATGTATCTATACACACGCACGTTGCTCAGTTAAAATATACAGAATCTGTTATTAAAGGTCCTAAGGTAAAAATGAGTAAACTGCAATGTAATAAATAAGAAAACTTGGTAGGGCCACTCTTTGGGGGAAGTAGAAAGATTAAAATAATGAAAAATTGACAAACAATTTTAGCAAGAAACTGATTATGAGTGGGTTCTGACAAACAGGCAAGGCAAGCATTAAAGCGGTGGTCTAGACACTGTCTTCAGGGGACATTACTCTAGGAGACCAGAAATCTGACATTCCAAACGCCCTTCAATTTCGTCAGCAGGACCATAAGGAAGAGAACAAGAGAGGTGGGCATCTTGGTTAGTGGAATAAAGGTCTTGCAAAGGGTATATAATGTGTACAAGTATAATGCAGACAGCATTCTATTTGACTACAACACATTGTGAGTCCTACCTACCCCCAACTCTTCCTTTTGAAATTTAAAATAGGTAACATCTACTTAATCCTTTATCTATGGTGTGGTGTGGTGTGGTGTTGGTAGTGTGTGTGTGTGTGTGTGTGTGTGTGTGTGTGTGCACGCACATAAATTAACTTTTTGAAATGTGTAAATAATTGTGCTTTGAGTTAGGCACTATTTGTTTTCCCATGTTTATTACGTCTGTCTGTCTGTCTGTTAGTAGAGATAATACAAAACACGAACTGGAGGCTTTTGCGGCCCCAAGCTTTGGACTTGATTCTGGTCTTGTGATTTGAATCCTGGCCCTCCTCCAGTTAGTAGTCATATAGTCCTTCAGATTATTCAACACACACCTCAACTCTTGGAAAGACAACTGGCATGTCCTGTAATGATGTTTTTATCTGTCTTTTAAGCCTGAGTTAATTAAGGAAGCGCTTTCCCTGACTGCAACCCACAAAGCATTGGGTTTTCTTTGGTCCTGGACTTTTCAGTCAGTCCGTCAGCTAAGCTTGGCTAATACCTATTACAAAAGCTTTACTTACAATCTGGATTCAAAATAGGATGCAAACAAGGGTTAATTAATTCATTTGTTAATTTTGCTACCCTACTGGGGACATTAACTCACCATCATCCTTTGTGTAAATGCATAATAAGCCTTCCTGCTAATCTGTGGCCCGGGAGGGAGAGGAGTCAGCCACATTCAGGGTGTGTTTTAAAAGCACAACAAATGTGATGGAAGTGCATCTGGGGGAAATGGGAAACGAATGTTTCTGACACTAAATCTTAAGGTTTACCGGGCAGTCACTGTAAGACTCCAGGTAAAAAAGAAACCGCTCATCTTTTCTTGGGGTTACTTCAGGAACATGTATTTGCTGCTGGAGAAAGTAAAGGCCTGGCCCCAGGATTCCTGCCCCGCTGCCAGAACTGAACACAGTATAGTTGTAGCAACTGGGGGCTGGAAACAGGAGCAGGTTCTCTGTACTGATTGCTGAGTGGCTCAAAATACCTGGAGGTTAAGGAGGCCTGGAAAGGCCTGGGAAGACAGCTGAGCAGCAGAACCGTGTTAGGGCAACGCAGATGACAACCAACGATCTTGGCTTCTCTCTGCAGGTCTGTTGGCTCACTGGTTACCTTTTTCATTTCAAATAGGAGTTTAACTCCCAAGTATTGATGAAAGATGCCTTTAAAAGGAAATAATTCCCCCAGGACTCTGACTGGGCCTCACTTAGCACAGCTGAGTTCATCACTGAGTAGAGCCAAATAAGAGAAAGTTTCCAGTGTATGTCAGAAAACGCACAGAAAGTCCAGAGAAGAAGCCTAGTTTATGAGCAGGGTAAGTTGTTTGGGAAAGCAATGTTCTTACTGATGTGACTTGAGAAGGAACAAGGCACTTACTGCTGCTTTCCAGTATTTCCTTACTCATCTCCTGCCGCCGAGATGGCATTACACAAATTTCTCATGGCCTTTCCTAGACTAGTGATGCCAGGCAAAGGAATGCCTGGGAAACTCTTCACTTTAGGCTTGGCTTCCTCTTGATGGTTTCAGACAGTGGCCTGAGCAAGACCTACAGGCCTGGGAGAGGGAAACTGGGATAATAAACTGGCCAGGGAGCGGACTTCAGGACTCCCCAGGTATGAAGGGTCCCTTAACTTACCTAGGCCTTTCTCCCAACAGTCGACCTTAAATTTGCTTGGAAGGAGGAGGAGAGTGTCACCTCCTCTGTTGGACATTCAGGTCAGCTGTGACCTTGAAGCCCTGAGTTGGCACTTCCTTAAGACACTATCTAAAAGCCACTCTGGCTGTTACCTCAGGATGCCTCCCTGACTCTGGGGTCTTCTCTGCCAGGGAGATCTGCTCATCTCTTTGCACTCTACATTTTGATGATTTTTTTCTGTCCAATCACTGATAGCTGATACAAGCTGCTTTCCAGCTGAGTTTTTTCAATTGAAATTTCCTTTTTCTCCCTCACCAATGATCTCCTTTCTAGAAAAGAAGGGAACCGTGAACTCTCTTCTTAAAGAACGGCATGACCCCCTCCACCATCTTCCCACACCCATTCAAGCTCAGTGGCCTCCTATGTGTCCAAGGCTGGATCTGAACCAGCTTCAGGTTCATTATTTAAGTCTGCCTATTATGTTCTTGGTTTTATTGTAAGATGATTCAGACATTTTGGGCTTTCATATGAAAATTTTAAAAATATTTTGCTGTCATTTCTTGTTTTCTCATCAAAAGGCTGTATGATTCTTCTCTTTGGTTGTGGGAAAAAAACATTACCAGCAACCACGCAAACCATGAGAGTAGTTCAGGGTGGCAGTCTCTCATTCCACAAGATGGGTTTGTGATTCTTCTAAATTTCAGGACTGGTGCTCTGGCAACAGGGTAAGGCAGAAAAGGCCACTGAGTCTCAGTGGCCTAAGGCTCCATGAGTGTGGCGCTGGAACGGGACTTCTGACCTCTCTTGGGGGTGGGCGTTCCTGGCAGGTGACTGCTGAGTTCTCTCTGGCTCTGTTGAGCTCTGCGCTCTGTGTGCTTTGGTCCAAATAGCAACATTCACACAGCATGAGTATGTACAGTGTCTGCTGAGTCTTTCTGTGTATTTGAAATACTTTGAGAGCATCAGGAACGGAACAGATAATCCCCAGTGGTGGTTATAGAATCCAGGTGTTTCCTGCTTGTTGAGAGGTTCAATGTTCAGAGTCCTGAAGGTACTTAATAGAGATATGGTGATACAGTATGTTAGAGATGACACTAAAATAGTTTTTTAAATGACACTGCCATGTGCATTCTTAAAATTCATTGTATGGAAAATAATCACAATGTATAAGCACACATGACAAAACTAAGATACTTTTGCATCTTTTGTAATTTAAAAGCACAAAATAGTTAATTTCAGAATATACTGCTCAGTCTACAGAGTCAACATTTTTTTTTTTGTATAGCAGGGTAAACACTCCTCTATTCCCATGTGTATTCAGGTTACTTATTTACAGTTCTGGGGGAAGAAAACGAATATACTAAGAAGTGACCTAAAAGATGTTTTGAAATTAAGTTCTCTGAGTAGTTTAGTCAAGCTCAGATATTTAATGTCTTCTGTCTCTGATAACAGAGGCCTCCCTGCCCCAGGAAAACACACCTGCCCCTAACATTTGACAGGATGTTAGCCAATACTCAAACGAACAAACAAATTCACATTTTGGTAATGTCTACTTAAATAAAAACTTCCATGGGTTGGGGATTAGCTCAGTGGTAGAGAGCTTGCCTAGCAAGCGCAAGGCCCTGGGTTTGGTCCTCAGCTCTGAAAAAAAAAAAAAACAACAACAACAAAAAAAAACGAAAAAAAAAACCTAAAAATAGTTTAAAAACTAATTTTAAAGGTTTGTCATTTAAAACTTTAAAATCAATTAAATAGAATGTGACTAAGTTAATAAAATAAACCACTGATTCATTCATGAATTACTCATTGAGTAGTTACTATGTACTACTCTAGATGGAGCAGTGAGCAGAACACAAAAATTTAAATTTAAATTTTCTTTTAAATGGATCTTACAAAATGGTAGACAGAATCACAGTTTGAGTTTGTATCTTAAGCTGCTTGGGTAAAAGAGTATCAAAATCAGTCAACTTGCTTGAAACATTATTGCTTGAAAAATGCTGAACCCAGGGCTAGACCAAAAATGCCCATACCTTTTGTTAATCTATGTTGGTACTACCTACCTGGTAGGTCCAGAGGGTGGGGGCACATCAGGGGTCATGTAGCAACTTAGTGACAGAATTAATGATGTCTACACTTGCTCATCCATTTCCCATTGATCTTTCCATGAACTAGCCTGTCTCTACTAATTAAGTGGATCCTAACATTTTATTTTATTGAAAATAGTTTTTTTTTCATACAATATATTCTGAGTCAATAATTTTTAAAGCAATTAAAATTTATCCTTTACAAGTACTCATCATAATTATTTATAGATTGAATCTGATTATTTTTAGAGTCAGAGATGATGTGCCAAATGGAAGTTATAAGATTGCATTTCCACATGACTCCATTTTATATATTCACATTTAAATATGTAAATAATATATGTGTTGAAAAATAATAAGTAATGGGGAATTTTTTTCATGTTGTGTGTACTTTTCAAATCTCCTAGAGTGAGCATCAATTCATTTTATAGTTAGAAATAAAAATATAATTTTAAACAATGATGGCCACTTCCTCTCTAAACAATAGACAATTAATTAGGTTGTCTGGCATGTGTACAGACAAGGCAATGTTACCTAGCTACCTAACTAGAAACTTATTAAGGAACATGTCTTGACAGCAATCTACTGAAATGACCAAACGTAACGGTGGCCTCCCCAGCGAGGACTGTGGTTATATATGTGCTGTATTTATCAAGAGGCTAATGACATACAGGGTGGGGTCAGCCCCATGCATTCCATGCAAGTCTTGTCTGTGTTAGCTGACATTCTGAAGTGTTTTGACACATGAATATGGAGCCACCCAGCTAAGCTGCAATGTTATGTATTAAGTTATTCGTTGAATAAAGGTTTTTTTTTTTTTTTTTTAAGGCAAAAGAAAATGAAAGACTCCCCCACCTTGTCACCAAACCACCCAGCACTGTGCTGAAAAGTTTCTTTTCTTCAAATCAAGGAAAACCTGCAGTGACCCAGCAAGGACATCAATACATGGCAGGGTGGGCAGTCATGAGACCCGCGAAGAGCACAAAGGCATCTCGGTACCTCATTACCGTATCCCTGCCATTCACACGCTCTCTGGACTCTGTTTTTTCCCTCCCCAGAGAGCCACCAGGTCTCTGTAGACAAGGACGACACTAAATTATGGCGGGAGTTTGCGCGAGAGCCACTAGCAAAGTGTCCAGCACTGCAATCCCAGAGTCTGGAAGCAGCCAACAGACAGAAGCAGGTAGTTTCCCAGAATGGCACCCAGGAGGAGGAGCCCAGGTTCCCTTTGGCTCTTTCTAAGATCCTACACCTTATTACAGCACTCCCCGAGTGGGCTGCTTCCCAAGAAAAGCCACAGAAAGGAAATATCATTCAAAAAGACTATAGACATTGGGGGTAAGTTCTTCCCTCCCTAGGCCCGGCCCAACCAAGGCTGGAGCCCTCTGTTGTTGAACAGGATGTAACAAGACTGCCAAGCAGAGCCCACAAACCTGGTAATTAGGTGCGCCGACAGTGTTTGCTTTGGAACCATTTGCCAACAAAGGAATGTGTCAGGCTGATTAGTGAGAAAAGGGTATGTAATGTGTGTGTATTTAAGTCCACATGAGGCCATAATCCAGGAATTCAGTCTGTTTGAGCAAGGGCTCGCAGAAATGAAGGCTAAATAAATAGGAAGCTACGCTGGGACACTCGCTTCTGGATAGCACGTCTTCCTCAACCTGTAGCCACCTGCAGCTCTCACACTTTAAAAAAATGCCGACCAAACATTGAACATGAGATTCTCTTCAAAAAACAATGAGCTAGAAAAATGGAGGACGGGGTTGGGGAATTAGCTCAGTGGTAAAGAGCTTGCCTAGCAAGTGCAAGGCCCTGGGTTCGGTCCTCAGCTGCTGGGGAGTGGGGGGGGGGGAAACGACGACAAAGTAACAGAAAAATGGGGGACTTTGTAAGGCTTCTGACAACGGTATCTGACATTTACTCTCCATATGTCCTGCTAGTGGGCCAGAAAAAAGCAAACTGAACAACAGAAAAGAAACACAGCGCTTTCCCCCTGACACAGGCTCTCACTATGTACCCTCGGCTAGCCTGGAACTCGGTTTGTAGACCAGGCTGGCCTCAGATTCACATGGATCCCATTGTCTCTGCTGGGATTAAAGGCGTGTGCTCCCACTCCTGACCTGAAAACAGATCTTAATGTCATTACTCATGCTGGCTAAGAAAAATTATGTTCCCGGCCTCTTTGACGAGGAGGAGGGAATTCAGTGCTTTAGACAGTAACACACAGCTTCAGTTCTTTTGAAAACAAAACCTCGGCTTGATTGTAGATAGGTATTTGGAGGTCCGCGTGTACGTGGGGTGTGAAGAAGGGCAGAAAGTACCGGTGTAAAAGAACTGTATCTACATCCCCAAAAGTTCAGGTCCTCAGAGGCAGTCAGGGTGGTAGGGATGTCAACAAAATGTGAAATGATGACAGCAGATTCAACAGGTCAAGTACACTAGGCAAACTCATGTGCTTTTACACACTGGATGGTTCTGGAGTTCGGCCGGATAGGTAAAAGCAACAGGCTTCATTTTCTAAGATCCTTGGGAGGGATTTTTTTTCAAGAACAATTTCCCCTTCCCATTTCCCTTTCTTCTGTGAACTAACCTGAGAAAACAGTTCTCAACACAGCAATGAGGAGCTGTTTGTAACCTCACTCGTTCCGGCATTCCCATGAGGCCCATGCTCATTCTGGAGATGGTGTGGGGAAAGGAAAGGTCTCCTACAGTGTCAAGATGGGATGTGGCGGGAGAGTGGGTCGGCACAACTGGTGGGAACTCAGTGCTAATAAGTTCAAGGGCCTGTGATCCATCCTCACTTCTTGGAGGAAGAGAAATCAGCTACATGTACACAAACAATGTTCAGTCTGTACTGTTTAGTTTTCCTAATGTTGTTCTTATTGTTACTGTTTGTTTTTGTTTTTATGAGACAGGGTCTCACCAGGAAACTCCGACTGGCCTGAAACTCACTACAGAGACCAGGCTGGCTTCGAACTTAGAGATCATCCGCCTCTGCTTTTCTAGTGCTGGGATTAGAGGTGTGCATCTCTAGATCCAGCTCAGCCTGTACTTTTTAAGCCTCATATTCAAAACTTAAAATAACAAACCCTTTTAGAAGACCTCTGCCGGAGCTGCAGGTACCCTGCGAACACACAGGAAGAACATCATCTGATGCCTTCCCAAGGGCAAGCTGGACAGACCAATCTTCCTGCCAAAGCAAGCCCTTACATGGCAGGTCAGTGGCTCCAACCTTGTATACAAAGCTGGGTCTATGTCACACTTTTGTAATGCCACCGTGCATTTGGAAGCCTTGAAACTCCCTTAACTAGCTAGTTGATTTAAAAAGCGTTGTCTGCATTCATGAGCTAACAAAACAGTAAATATTTATGGAATGCATAGGCTATGAGGACAGCAAACTCAATGCTGTGTTGTGTATAATCCTCTACCCGCATCTGGATGTAGCGAGGAAGGTTATGGTCTTAGAGCGCAATGGTTTCTGCATTTGAATACCAGTGGGGACTCCCTGTCGTCTTGAAAGAATAAAAATTAGCCGAGCCAAATGGACCAGGACAGAAAGGATGGCATTGACTTGGGGTGGCTGGCTGTGTTCACAGGTCTCTTCCAAGATGCACGCAGAGTGTTTTCAAATTAAGTGTTTAGGAAATAGTGAGGCTGTCCCGTCAGCGGCAACAGGATGGGGTCCTTAATATCAAGAGATGATTAGTGACGTGTGGAGATGACTGACAGAAAGCTGCATAGGAGGGAATTTAAAGAGAGAAAAGGAAAATGTAAGGCCTGGGTCGCTCTGTGGACTTAGCATGACATCTCTGCTTGCATACTCAACCATTTCTCCTGAAGCCTTCTTGCCACATCGCCCTAACCTTTGAACCTGTAATTCTTAGACGTTAGAGCTCTTACTTCTTATTTCTTGGGAGTGTGTTGTTTCTACTTCTCTAGGATATGGGATTTTGCCATTGTTTTAATGGAATGTTTGTTCCCCCTAAAGCCATGCTTCCCTTGTATCCTTTCTGAGGGTAAGTGCTGGATTAAGCTTAGTGACTGAACGGTCTTCCTATTGTATTCAAATCTTGCAGTCTGGACATGAAGGGACTCTTAGTTAAGGAGTTGTAGGTGTTTCATTTGTACCTGAGAAGCTTGGGGTAGTTAAGACAAGGCCCCTCAGCTTCCACAGACAACCTCCCTGCCCAGTGATGTAGGGTATTAAGCTCTCTCTTAACCCCATCACAATGGCCATTCTATGGCCATTCTTCCACTTAACAGCAGAAATGTGTATCTGCCCCATCCCAGTCTGACCATGGCTTACTGCCCCAGGTGTCTAAACTCCCAGAGGAGCAAATAAAGGGACAATTGAGCACCTCTTCAGAGAGGCAGATCTAGATAGCTTTCCAATGACTTTCAGGGTATATCCTGCAGATGTCTTTGAAGACAATAGCTGCAGAGGAGCCGGTGGCGTATGATGAAAAGGATGGACGCTGAGCGAGATATATAGTTAAGTGTTTCGCCTTATCTGTTGGGGCAAGTGAATTGTTTTCCCTGAACGTAGTTTCCTTATCATTAAAGCAGAGGTGGGCCAGGAGATGGCTTGGTGCATCAAGACACTTGCCACCAGGTCTGATGACTTGAGTTTGATCCTCAGAACCCACGTGATGGAAAGAGAGAACATCCACAAGCTGTCCTCTGACCTCCACGTGGAGCGTCCACACACATACATGCACGTACGCAAAATAAACCAATGAAGCATAATTAAAACGTGGACAGGCAGAAGAGAGAACTGCCCTGTGCAACCTGCTAGAACTGCTGCTGGCCAACGCCAGTCCCCATAATTTGAGCGTGGTTTCTGCATGTGCCATTGGAGGAGCGCTACACACCGAAACGAGGGGCAGGTTTCCAAATCACAGTCAGGAAGCATCCTCTTAGACAGTGAATTATGGAAAACAAAGTCCAAGCTGACCAGTGTTTGTTAGATGGTCATAATCGAAAATGCAGTGTGAACACAGTATTTTCTACTCACCAAGATGAATGTGCTAGACTCAGCACAGAGTTCTCTAGAAACCACAGAAAGGGTCTTCCTCCCTACCATGCACATCCTCATGCAGAGGAGGTCCAGGGCCACTTAGCCCTGACCATGCTTTAATAGAACGGTCGCATGGCTCTTCAAGCTGTATCTTACTGTGAGCAGGTGGCCCAATATATACCAGTGCTACACTCAAGAAATTGTTTCTTGGCCGGGTGGTGGTGGCACACACCTTTAATACCAGCACTCCAGAGGCAGAGCCAGGCGATCTCTGTGAGTTCGAGGCCAGCCTGGTCTACAAAGCAAGTCCCAGGACAGGCACCAAAGCTACACAGAGAAACCCTGTCTCTAAAAAATAAAAATAAAAATAAAAAAAAGAAATTATTTCTTGAGAGTTGTTTTAATATCATGCGAGTTGGTGTGTCTGTGGTGCGTGTGTGTATGAGTGTGTGTATGAGTGTGTGTATGAGTGTGTGTGTGTGTGTGTGTGTACACGCGTGTGCATGTGTGCTGTGGTACATGTGTGGAAGTGAAAGAACAACTTCAGGTGTTGGCCCTCATACTTCATCTTGTTTGAGACAGGGTCCTTTATTGGCTGTTTGCTGTGGTGGGGTTCTGGGGGTTCAGCTATCTACACATTCCATCTCATTGTAGGGGCACTGAGGCTCCAGACATGTGTGTACCACATTCAGATTTTACATGGGTTTTTGGCTTTAAACTCGGGTCTTCATACTTGCACATTAGACACTGCCATCTGGCCAGACAGGGTTTCTCTGTGTAGCCCTGGCTGTCCTGAAACTCACTCTGTAGCCCAGGCTGGCCTTGAACTCACAGATCCACCTGCCTCTGCCTCCTGAGTGCTGGGATTAAAGTCATGCACCACCACCACCTGGCCTGTATTTTTTTTTTAAATTAGGCTATAATAATACTGATAAAATTTGGCTCAACAAGGATATTAAGTACTAAGGGTGACAAATTCACTAAGTATCTCATTCAAAGATTTTTACATATAGATGTTAAAACACGTTTTGGTATGTAAAATTTCAAATATATTCAGAAGTACAGAGCACAGTACAAGAAATCCCCGTGTATCTCTCACTGAGCTTCAAATGACTGACGACACTCTCTTTCGTTCCTATCCATCCCTTCAGTCCATGTGTAGATTATTTGAGGCCAATCCCATATATCACATTCTTTCATTCATAAACACTTCAGTGACACATGACCTCATCATTCTAATTATTTTATTTAGCACATTTATTTCTGGCATGTATCTGGCTCAAAGTTTCCCCCACTATATTCTGACTGTTTCCTTTGTCTTTTCCTGTAGACTTGTATAAACTGTTCTCAGGGTCTCTACCTGGAACCGGAGCACCAAGAGGAAGTGCAATGGGTTCCTGAGAAGTATTCTCAACCTAGATTCCAGGAAGGATGGTCAAGGTTCATTCTGAATCATACGCTTTGCAAGTTGGAACAGCTGCCTGTGACTCGTAGAGAAAGGATTCTAAACAGCTACAGATTCTGTCCCACTGGATAAAGGCCTCTCACGTGGGGTAACGGGGACATTTTGGTGAGAATTCAGAGCCTTGACAGTCATACTATCTTTGAATACATTCTTTCTTATAATATCCTTGAAGATATAGATTTTAGGACTGAAACCAAATCTTCCAGAAGATTCTGTGTGCAGTCCTTGTCAAAGGACAAGTCTAGGGACTTGTGGCATTTAAGAATGTGTAATGCGGTATGCTTAGATCTTGGCTTCTATGTTCGATCTCAGTGAAAGGAGAGGGTTCCTTGGGACATGAGGCCACATCTTGGATGACGGTGAGAGATGTAAAGCATGAGCCTGGATCATCTGGTACAGCCAGAAAGGAAGAAAACGCTGAACAGCAAACAAACAAGCAAAACTCACAATAACTGAGATATTGCAAAAAGCGACTCTGGAGCCAATGCACAGCTTGAATGCAAAGCTGGAAAAGCTTGAACAATAGACCAACATTGTAAACCAACAAAAGAGCTCTGCATCAATCCACACTGACAAGAACAGCAAACAAGTGGAGAAAAAAAAGTAAATGGGAAAAAAGACAGGTCTCCCAAGAAGGATTTCAAATAATTTTGGGCATGCTCAAAGGACAGTGAAACCTACCGAGAGTCCCATGTGATTCCTTTCAAAGAGGAAGAAGAGTAACTTCTCAGAAGAGGAACCTGGCACAGACCCTGCAGCATAAACCATGACGGTGGTGTGCTTGTCACGTGATGAAAATGGGACTTTACTTCCACAGTCTCCCTTGAATGCATAAAGTCTAGTCTAACGCTGTTGTTTCTGTTTTTTAGAGACTGGGTCTTGCTCTATGTTGCCCAGGCTTGTTGGAACTTGTTATGTAGTTCAGGGCTGCCTTGAACTTGTGGCGATCTCCTGCCTTGGCTCCCGAGTTTCTGAGATTACAGGTATGCCCAATCATGCCTGCCCTAACTCTACTCTTAAAACAACAACAGGGTTGGGGATTTAGCTCAGTGGTAGAGTGCTTGCCTAGCAAGCGCAGGGCCCTGGGTTCAGTCCTCAGCTCCCCCCCCAAAAAAAGAAGAAGAAGAATATAAAACAACAACGACACCCCAAACAGACATACCCAATAGTATCCTTCAAAACTGTCAAGATCATCAAAATAAGTAAAATCATTAACACTGTCATAGCTTAGTCTAGGAAGATACGAAAATTAAATGTAATGTACTATCCTAGAATAGAAAACGGATTCAGCAAAAACGAAGGAACTATGGAAGAAACAAAACAAGCCACAGACCTTAGCTAATGATGACTCACTGTTTACTACTTCCACAGATGCATCGTGCTCGGGTTAGGTTGAGGAAGCTGGAGATGGACAGTGGGGTGTGCAGTGTGTAGAAACTGCAATATCTTTGCAAGTTTTCTGTTCTAAGAAAGTTTGTTTAAAACTATTCCATCTTGATCTTGGAGTCAACCATTCACACAGACAAAGCTTCTAACACTCTAGATACCTTCAGAAGTGCCAGAATCACAGATCATCAGAGCTCCTTAGTCAGAATCACTGACACTGGTGTCTATCTTCTCCATTATACGACCTCACTGTGGCAGTGTGGCACTGTTACAGTTAATAGACCAGGATGGACATGTTATTTTATCCAAGGTCTACAGTTTAAATTCAGTTCATTCTGTACTGTCTGGCTCTATGGGTTCTGACAAATGTGTATAATAATGTCATGTTTACACAACTACAACATCACACAGAATAATTTCACAATCTATTTTACTAGTTACCCTTCCCAGCCCAGAATCTTGACAACCAGTGATCTTTTTACTGTCTCTATAATTCTCCATTTTCTAGAATGTCAGACAATTTTGTGGCCTATATGGATATATCACAGCTTGCTTACCATTCACCTACTGATGGGCTCATGGTTGCTTATAGTTTTGGATAATTAGGAATAAAGTTCTTATAAACATCCATTTGCATGCTTTCATTAGAACATACATATTCAACTCATGTTATTGAGAAGGTTTTTTTAAACTGCCAAATGCTCTTGGATTTTTCTCACATCTTTCTGTTACTGATTTCAATTGTGTTGGGGGCAGGTATATATGCACATGTGTATGTGGGTCTATGTATCTATATGGATGTATGCAGAGGCCAGTGGAGGACAATGGATATCTTCCTCTGTCTTTCTCAACTTTGATTTTTTGAACCTGAGACTTACCATTTCAGGTAGGCTGGCTAGCCAGTTTGTTCTCAGGATTTTTCTATCTTGGTTCTCCTCCAATCCTAGGCACTGGAGTTAAAGGTCCAGAGGGCCAGGCTCAGCTTTTATATGAGTACTGGGGATTCAAAAGCAGGTGGCTTGCATAGGAAGTACTCTTATCCACTAAGTCATCCCCCTTACCCCATTCCTGATTTCTAGTTCAAGACATGATCTGAGAACATACTTTGAATGATTTCTAGTAGGTAGACTTTGTTCAAGTGTGTTTTATGCCTCACAATGTTGTCTCCTGCGAATGCTCCACATCACATGTGCTTGACCAGAACATGCATTCTTCAGTTGTCCGAGCAGTATTCTGGTAGATGTCAGTTAGTTCCTGTGCCGAACAGTGCTGTTTGGTTTAAGCACATGCTTGCTCTGAGTCTCTGCCTGCTGGAGCTGTCTGACATCACTGTCACAGCAGACCCATTTATTTCTCCTTGACGTTCTATCAGTACATGTTAAGGATGTGGGTGTGTACGTGTGCATGCACATAGGTGCAGTCAATTCCTTTCTTAAAGGATTGCCTCTTTTGTTCTTGTGTGAAGTACTATTATTATCTTTTAAATATTCAAGAAGAGTCAAAGGTGAAGTCATGTGGCCTTTGTTTGGGAGGTTTTAAAATTAGTTATTTTCTGGCTTGTTATAGGTCTCTTTGAATTTCAAAGAATTTGAATCTATATTCTTCTTTCTGCATGTTGGGGTTGTTTGTTCTTTAGTTTCTTGAAGTATATGTTTAGACTACTAATTGAGATCCTTTTCCCTTTTCAACTACAGATGTTTATAGCTCTAAGTTCCATTAAGCCAGATGTTATCTATTCTTCTGACACTGAGATATGACAATGTCATCTGCAAAGTTCAGGCTCAAGAACCAGTCAAATGAAAAAAGAAATCTAGCTGGGCAGTGGTGGTGCACGCCTTTAATCTGAGCACTTGGGAGGCAGAGCCAGGCGGATCTCTGTGAGTTCAGGGCCAGCCTGGTCTACAGGGCTAGATCCAGGACAGGCACCAAAACTACACAGAGAAACCCTGTCTTGGAACCCCCCACCCCACCCCCGCCCAAAAAAAAAGAAAAAGAAAAGAGAATCACACAATGTTTCAAGTAAGTTCAGTTTGGCACTGGGCTGCATTCATAGCTGTCCTTGGCCTCATGCAGCCTCATGTGGACCACAGACCACGGGCCACAGGCCACGGGCAACAGGCTGGGCAAACCTGTTGGCCTAACATTTTCTATCCTTTTTGTTTGTTTGTTTGCTTTGATTTTCGGGACAGGGTTTCTCTGTAGCTTTGGAGCCTGTCCTGGATCTCGCTCTATAGACCAGGCTGGGCTCTGCCTCCCAATTGCTGGATTAAAGGCATGCGCCGCCGCCGCCGCCGTCACCACCACCCAGCGGCCTAACATTCTTTATTCAAAAACATTATTTATTTAAAAAATGAATATTTTTACATATTCATTCCATATGCACATATTTCATTTTCATTCACTTAAAAACACTTCAAAAATTTTCCTTATGATTGCTCCTTTACCCTGGGAGTAATTTAGAAGGGCACTGCTCAGTTTCCAAACATTTCATGGATCTCCAGCCCTTTTCCTAGTGTGGAGTTTTAAATCTATGTGTGAGAGAACACACATGCTGTAGTTTCAGTCTCCTTAAGCTTACTGAGATCTGTTTTGTGACCCAACATATGGC
Organism: Onychomys torridus; assembly: GCF_903995425.1. Classification (NCBI taxonomy): domain Eukaryota; kingdom Metazoa; phylum Chordata; class Mammalia; order Rodentia; family Cricetidae; genus Onychomys; species Onychomys torridus. The sequence continues at coordinate 49,544,573 of NC_050465.1, forward strand.
TTATTCATTTAGAAGCATCTTAATTTTTATTATTCATTTTTATCACAATATCACTCATGTGCCATAAAGCTTGGCCCTCAAGGCCTCTAATTCATGAGTTTCAGCAATCACAAAATTATGTGACCATCTCTGCAATCTACGCCTACGACATTTGCATCATCAAAACCCCTGTGTTCACTAGAAACCTTTATCCCTCTCTCAAGCCCCAGGCAACCACAAGTTGACTTTGGATCTCCTTATCTGGGGCATACTATAAAAAGAGAATCATACCAAATGTGGCTTTTTGCATCCAGTTTCTGTTAAGTCTGTATTGTGGCAGGCAATCACTTTTTCTACATCACTTTTCCAGGCTAAAGAATAGTTCACTGGGGGCATACATCAAATTTTGTTTCTTCGTCAGCTGATAAGCACTTAGGTTGTTTCCTTTTTATGATACTATACACACTTTTGCTATGACCACTTATGTACAAGTTCTTATATTGAGTGTTTATCTAAAAAAGCAAAGGACCCACACTCAGGACACTTTTGCATTTGTGTGTCCTTCTACGTATGGGCTAACCCGAGTTCTCGAATGCTTATAAATCATCTTTGGGTTTAATAAGTGGCCGAAGGCTGAGTCAACGCTCACCATGTCAGCTCTGCTCTACATGCACAGCCTGGCTACCCGCCTCCTTTCTGCTCTGAACCACAATGTAAATGAGCTTTGCAGGGTGGAAATGAGCCATGACATTCATGGCCAAAGAAGCCAGTGCACACACAGTGAGTATTTCTATTATGTTTCTGGGATGAAAGGAAAAGTGTTATGTATCATTTTGTGAGTCTAAAGAAGCCATAGTCAAAACTGATCTAAGTCAGTGGGAAAGCCGTCCAGCTGCCAGAGACGTGCCGATGCCCAAACATGACTTTGGTTAGGAAACGAAGCCCCATGAACTTCTGCTTCTCTGTCTTTGGGCCCTAAAACTTTCATCTCTGTTGTGTCTGGAAAATGTGCTCCTCACCAGGGCCTTGAGTTGAAGTTTGAGCAGTCAATCTAGGCTTGGCCTTCCTTTGAGGAAGCCATTTCCCATTTCTGTTTGTTGTTGTTGTTGTTGTTTTTTTTTTTTTTTTTTTTTTTGGGACAGAGTCTCCATTATTTCCCATTTCTAATCATTTGGCTCTGGAAAGCTGGGTGGGAATCTTTTTCCCTACTCTACTCCAAGACTGAATCTGAATACACAGGTAAGCTGATAAGCTAGAGTGAGGCAGCATTCCTTTGCAGCTCTGTTGGCTCCTGCATAAAGATGGAGAGTAAGGGTTGAAACAAATGGGAAGCAAAGGGAGAAAACTGTCTTCCAGTAACTAGAGGAACCTGATGACAGGTGGGTGTGAGAGAGACGCAGCTCAGCTCAAAGCTGCCCCAACGAACGAGCAGGTGACACTGAGATACATTTCCATAGGCCGGGATAGTCTGTACCTGCTTGTTGAAATGTCCTCAAAGGGATAGAGGATCTCTCCATTGTTACAGATTTCGCAGATGAACCCTTTCTGGCTACAAAGACTGCAGCTGTAGACGTGCGAGGTGGCGAATTTAATGACCTTGCCCAAGAACGGAGCCAGCTTGCCCTCTATCACCTGCAGAAAGAGAGACAGGACAGGGAGGCACAGCATTGAGAACACGGGAAGGGAAGGGGTGCCTTTCCCTTACAACAGGAAAACCTCTAATTATAATTTCCCAGCAGCCCAAGGGGGAAACGGCACAGGACTTTGCTCCAAAGGAACCGGTTTATCCACTGGAGCTTGGAAACGAGGGTGCCTAAGCTCCTTCTGTGTTCCTGCTTTTGCAGTGTGGTGTGGGGACGTGGGGAGCCCGACCTGAGGAGACCAAGTTCAGAGTAGGAGGCTGGCAGTTTGTAGGACACGCAGGGGGAGCACGGGCTCAGAGGCCTATGTGATTAGGTCAGCAGCACGGCTTTCCTCTGATGAATTAATGTGACTTCATCTCCACTCTCTCCCCCATGAACACACAGCAGATATAGAAGAAGACGGGCTTTCTCTTGCTGCTGGTAAATATAATCATTTAAAGAGGTGTAACCTGTTTTGAGAGCCATTTTCAGCTTGTAATCTTAAATTTCTTAGTTTTTTTTTTTTTTAATGAGCAAATTTAAAAAATGGAGGTCTTCACATTAAGAGCAGCAGTTCACAATACAAAACAGCAACTTTAGTCTACTTTTGAAAAGAACCAATGACCTTGCAAAACTAGCCTGAATTCTAGCATGATGGTGACCCTCGCTGCATGCTCCTGACAAGGCAGGGGCTGTCCACAAGGCAGCGGATCCCACCATGTGCCATGGATGTGCCTGTCTGCCCTCCCTGCTGCCATTTTACTTGCTGGCCTGAAAAATCCATGAGTCTGGAACCCATGGCAGTCACATCACTTTGCACTTAACTACTATTCATAGGCTTCAAAGACTTCAACACCTCACACACCAGTAAGACAAAAGTCTGCCCTTTATTTCTGCACCATTAATGACTCTTTATATGCTGATTTTGATATCAGGAAAAAAAGATGAAATCAACTTAGAGACTGCTAGAAAAAACTAGGAATAGCCACTAGATACCTTTTTTTTTTTTTTTCAAATAAGTACCTAGTCCAAATGACAATTTTACCTCTAACCAACACCTAAGTGAGACACAGTAATCACACCCAGAGAAATGGATAAGCATAATGACTGGGAATTCAAAATGGAAGACTTCAAGGAAGGTAATTTTTTTATAGGAAAATGAGGCTAGAAATGGAGGAGGATTTTAAGCACTGGGAACAATACCACAATGGTCAACACAGAGGAGGAGGGAACAAAGCAGAGATGTCGGACTGCCACTTTGTGTCTTTGCCTTTTTACAGCATTAAGTGTATACCATTTTGTATTAAATACAAAAAATGAATGTAAAATCAAGTTCATTACAATGGTTGTTTGCTGAGCTGGGCCAGCATGCACTCCCCCACTCTTAGAACCTATAGAAAGCTGTAGGTATACTAGACAAACCTCTCCCAGCTCTGTTCTCCCAGGGGTGTTAACTTCAATAACCCCAGAGAGGCATGCACCTAACACCAACACGAGATGCACATTCTAGGAAACGCCAGACCACCAAACACTTTCCCGTGTGTCACAGCACTGATTCTATACTGTGGTGACAATCCTGCTGAATTTAGGCTCTTTTTCTCCTCCTTGAGCAATCACGATTAATGACTCATTTAGACAGAGGCCCAAGAATTTAGGATGGTCTGAAATCCTGGTGAGGAGGTGAGGAGGTGAGGAGGTGAGGAGGTGAGGAGGTGAGGAGCGACCCCAGGAAGACACGGGTTCTCCTCCAGGGTCTGAAAGAGACTGAGCATCAAGATCTAAGTTTCTTCTCCATCTAGAACTCATCGGGACAAGAGGATGAAGGTTTTGAAGGCTCCTAAAATATTTCACCAATTTGATATGGCCAGTGATGTATATGTACTCCTACCTGGGGAAACTAATGGCCTTTTGAAATAAACCCAATACACACCTCCATTTGACTAACATTCCATTTATTAACTAATAAGAATCAGTTTATCCTCTCAAGAAGCCACTCCATTTTACTTTTAGACTATTTCAAGATTGAATTTTTGAATTTTATTTTAGCTGTCACTAGAATATTAGGATATTTGTGTTCAGTGACAAAGAATCGTGCTACTAAATTTTCACTGATGATAATCACACCTATACGATTCTTTGGGTCTTCTAGAAGCATAAATTTCAAGTTATAATAGTGTTAGTAGCAGTTCTTGTTATTCATTGATAGCCAAGGTGGAAATTACGCATTGACCGTGAGTGATTCATCACCATCAAACACTGTCATTCATTCATCGTGTTTTATTGATTCCCTCTCCCACTTCTTGGAAATCACAGCTTTATTGAGATCTAATTCACACACCACACAAGTCTGCTATTTCAATTTAAACCTTGGTTTATTTATGGAGTTGTATACTTCGCTACAACCAGCCCTCCCTCCAGCTCCCATATGTAATAGTTAAGGCTCCACTGCCATCGTACTCAATTTCCCCAAGATCTAGGAATCAATAATCTACTTTCTGTCCCTATAAAGCTATTTCATAGAAACAGAACCATATACAATGTGTGTGTGTGTGTGTGTGTGTGTGTGTGTGTGTGTGTGTGTGCGCGCACGCGCGCGCGCGCACGTCTTCTCTCACTCACCATAGTGTTTTCAAGGTTCATGCTGAGTTCCTTTAACCTAGTTTCACGAGCTCCAGACTCTTACCAACCTCTCTAGATTAACAAGATAATCTCCGAGTTTAATCCCAGGAGCCAGTCTTTAATCTGCTGAACACATTTATTAGTCAGTTTTCCAAAAGACTTCTATCACATATCAGCTCTTCTCTCAAGTCTTCAGTGAATCACTAACAAAAGCTCTTCCCTGATTTGATAGAACCTTACTAAATTACTATGTCCCTGATGTTGGATACAAGAGAACTGTGAAAACTAGACTTTATGTCTCATTTGCTTTGCAAGGTCTCCAAAGCGGGAGCCTACATACCAACCCCCATGCTCGGTCTTGGGCATCTTCCATTGTGAGCAGTACTGCCGACACACTATGTGCTCGCTCTTGCGCCTGTCCTTCCAGGTCGTTTCCTTGATGACGGTAATGTCACTCTTCTTACCACTCACTGAGATTTCATGAAGGCTTTGTGGCTCTAATCTGTTCTGACTTGAACCAACTTCCCCAGCACCCCCTCCCCCCTTTTTCCAGACAGGGTCTCTCTGTGTAACAGTTCTGGCTGTCATGGAACTCACTCTGTAGACCAGGCTGGCCTCGAATTCAGAGATCTGCCTGTCTCTGCCTCCTGAGTGCTGGGATTAAAGGGTGCGCCACCACTGCCTGGCTCCAAAACCCACTTTTAGCTACAACTGTCACAGATCTCTTTACTTTCACACCATGTGATGCAACAAGAAACCCAAGGCTGCTTATTCCCTTACTACTGTCTGCCCGACTGTCTTGCTTATTGTGTGTTGAACATTTATGCACTGAGCATACACATGTGAGAACATCTGGCCACTCTTACCTACAACCTGGCACCTCACATGGGACAGCTTAGGAGAGCAGATCACTCGGCAGCAAAAAGTGAGCCCATTACCCTTTGAAACGTCCCCTCCCTGCCAGGCACTGAGTTCCTTGATGAGTAACGATGCTGCCCTGTCCTTTTCCTTGGCCGCCTGCAGTTGGGCGTGGCGTTGTTTGGATGTCACCAACATTTTCAGTCACTGTGCTGTGTGGGTGAGGTAGGAGCCCCGAGACAGCATTGGGGAAGAAGCAGCTCACTTCCTCAGGAGTCTGCTTTAACTGTTTTGTACTTGATTACTGTTCTTTTTAATTGTCGTCTCAGGTTTGGGGCCATGTTCCAAACAGCTGAAGCCGCTTCAAGGTTTTTTTCCTTCCCCAGAAGAGTGAGGTAATATTTTCAAGTTAATTTTAGAATTTATAAACATTCCACTTATATTACTGAAAGGAAAGACTTTATACTTATACATTTCCAGGAACAAGGATCTGTTGTCCTCGAATGCAAAGACAGCAGGAGATGAGGAATGGCTATCGTGGCCTCTGGTCTAGAGGTTGCATCACTATGAAACGTGGGCTCCACGTGTGCTATTCTGTATGGTTCCTTTCAAATATAAGACGTCCCTTTATGTGCATAACTGCTCAGAAACACCCAAGTGCCCTGCCTTCCACATCCTTCCCTCTACCACCTAAGAGCCTTACACCTTTGAGTCCCACATCCAAGCCATCTCAGTGTGGCTTAAGGCTACAAAAGTACTAGGAGGATGGTGGCCTTAGATGAGGTCTTCATTTCTAGCTGAGAATGAAGAGCAGAACAAAGCTACCCGGACCCCACTCCACCTGGAGAAAGACAACAGGCAAGGCACAGTCAACCGGGAGAAGGTGCACTGGCCAAAAATACACAGACCTGAGGAAAGTCAGATGGGAACTGAATTCTGCTACGTCACCCTGAACTGGTATGCCGCCATAAGTGACAACAGTCCTCTACAGGGCTCAGCATGAAGAAAGTCTTGCAGAGCTTCTACCCAGGCTACAGTTGTTCCAGAAGACCGTGGTGGAACTGGGTGCAAGCCACAGCTGGCCGGTACAAAGGAAAGTACAAATGGATTCTGTTTTTGTTGTTGAGACGGGGTCTTCCCATGTAAACTAGGTTGGTCTCAAACTCACAAGCCTCCTACTTTGGTCTCTGCCCTTCACCATCTCCAGGCAACTTTATTTACTAACATACAAATAAAATATCACATTTCAGCACAAATCAAATATCACCACATTTCCCCCTTTTATTCTAATAAAAAGAAAAAGAAGTTATAACTAATATAAGAAAGTACTACAGTTACAGGTGTGAGTTCACAAGTATTTTCTTAATAAAAGTGGTCAATGAAAGAGTTAAAAAGAGAAAGCCGCCACTGCACAGGTTTGCTTTGTGACAGCGTAGTGCCAGGCAGTTGGCTTTATTAAAGAGTCTCCACAGAGCCGACCTCACAGGCTTTCCACACCTACCACACTTCACTGTCTCTGGGTTCGGAAGCAGTGGTATACTGCTGCGAGGCTGATCTGGGCACAAATGGTAGCTGTCTTCCTTCCAGCTGGGGGACTCCGGGCAAGTTACTAAGCCTCCCTGAGCTCTGGCTTCCTCAACTCAAAGCAGCTAGTATTGACACTGACGTATGGAGCTGAAAAGAGGATCAGGTTTAATATGTTGGTGAAGTGGGGAGCTTGGGGTCTGAGGCTAGCTGGTCAGTAAGTGATAGCTGACTGCTGCCTTCTCTTCATCTAAATAAGAACCATCAATAATTCAGACTCACTTTTCTTCCAAATACTTTAGAGCTGTAGCTGGGCTAAGAAAGAAAGGTGTGACGTTGACACGTCGGTTTTCACAAGGCCCATTGTTCTTCTGTCTGCATGTTATCAGGAGGAAGGAAAGTAAAACAGACACATCCAGTGCCTCTGATATTGCTCAAGTCCACAAGAGAACAGAGCTTGGATGAACGTCTCACTCTGGCTGAGGCCAAAGGCTTGGGGAGACAAACCCAACTGAAATCACCTGTTACAATCCCATCTTAGCACCACCTGGGAGTCGTCTCTTCTTCTTTCAGATTGCAAGTAAGGTAGTCACAGATTAATCTAACTGCAACAAGCCATCAACAGTTGGAAAGACACTTGGAAAGACACTTCATCTCCAGCATCAGGTGCTTTGTGAGCAGATGGCCCACTGGCTCTGTTGGAAGGAAAGTGGGCCTGTAGGACGAGGCTTAGCTACCTTTCCATTTATTTTCTGCAAACTGCCTGTCTACGTGAGTAAGAGCATGACAAAGCAATTAGCAGAAAGCATGTGTAGCTCTTCCCCCATCTCCTCACCCTCTGTACCTCATCCACTTTCTCCACACACCCAACTCTTCCTTGAGGAAAGGCAGATGCCCAAACGGCAGTGAGAGCTTATTTCTGTTTTCCACTGGACTTAATTTCTTGTCCTGAGCAAGGAAGGTACCAGTCTGACTCATTTGCTTGGGGAGTGCACACAGACAGCTATTTCAGAGCTGCTGAACTGACTGGGTGTTCAAAGAATATATAACTCCAACTGCGATTGAAAATTGTATCACTTTATTGCACTGTTGGACGAGAACAAAATGTAATTATCAAGCTGACTACTAGATTCTCCTTTTAAAAATTCATTTAAATCATTTCAAGTATTCTTGGAATTTGAAGAGACTGTCAAATGTCACTTTACATGATTCAGTCATCTGAGAAATATACCAAATATGCTTATTCTCTTGATGCAAAAACAGCCCATAAAAGCTGTCCGGTTGAACTTCCAGCTTGGGGATACACACAGTTCCCCTCTTCTATTCTGGTCAAGATGGTCAGCAATGGAATTTGAGGCCTATGGCTTTCTGCAGACTAAGACAACAGTCTTTATTTGATTTACTTTCTTGCAGACCAATCAAAAATTACAATTAAGTTAAAAAATAACCCAGGGCTGCCTTCTCCAGACCACAGTTTCAGAACCAGCTGCTTATTACTCATGTGTGGCACCAGGAAATAGCAGTGTCATGTTCAAGGTCTGCAGCCAGTAGCGATCTGTGGGATTGGAGGAGGGGCACACACCACTTCTATGCTGTTTACCTTCACCTTCGGGGCACCATCACAAAGTTCACGAGCTACACGGATGGGGACGGTGCAGAAAGAGAGAATGACAAGGGGGGCCACACAGGAAAAGGCTCTTTCAGATTTACCTTACGCACCCACTAATGCTTTCCCTCAGACTTGTCAAAACAAGCTTTCCTTGTTACCATTACGCAACATCTAGATTCTGGACACTATTGGGAATTCTGGGGTTACGAGGTCTACTGCCCTTGACAAAAAATGACTTCTACTCTAAAAGCCTAATCAGAAGATCCAATTCATGCTGAACAAAGCCACCAGAAACAGGAAGGCTCAAAGAAATGAAAGCATCTCAACGGTCAGGCGCGGTAGCACAACGTCTAATATAATTCAGTTTGCATTTTCTTGAGCACAAAAGGTTGTATTTTTGCAAATGTGTGCCATTTCTCAGCATTCTTAGGCAGTGAGAGATGACTAGTGCCCTAGGTCAACTAAGTTAGTGTGACTATCTGTAATCCCAGCACTGGAGGCCGAGGGAGGAGGCTAGATTCCTGGAGGCAAGCCTAAGCTACAGAGTGAGACCCTGTCTCAAAAAACAAAAAACAAAAACAACACCCCCCCCCCAAAAAAAACCCCAAAACCAAACAGATCCTGCTCAAGCTTTGAAAACCCTAATTCACATGGAGAATATTCTGTCCTCTCATTCTAAATTCTACTCACAAATCCTCAAGGACAGAGAAGCATTCCACCAGAAGTGTATAGGGACGCCTACTTCAGAAAGTTGGGCAAAAACCTCCGTTCTTCTCTAAGTCACCTTTGAGGCCCACTCCCGGTTCAGTGCTGGGTGTGTGCACACGAACAAAACTCCTTTTCTCTAATTAGCCCCCACCCTCCGTCCTCCACAGCACGACTGCTCCACAGGAGGGAGTCTTTTGGCTTCTCCATCTTTGTGCTGAGGGATGATTATGATACCACCAAAGAGTTCTTATCTGATCCTAAGGGTGACGGTTTCTACTAAGACTTTGGAAACTATGTGATAATTCGATGTGGTCTAGTGTTGCTGGGTAGATTTGTGAGTGTCCATAGTCACTCCCCCCATGTTACATTTGCTTCCTGCTGGAGTCTTAAAGAATAAAAGACAAAGGAATTTGGATCCATTTCGTCCGTTGTTTAGAATGGCCAAGATAACCCGGATGAAGAGTTATTAAAAAAAAAAGTAATAATGGAGCCGGGCCTGTTTCCTACAGCTCTCTGCACTGTGCCCAGGACAGCTGTGCCCAGGACTGCCAGCCACATATCTAAGCCCCCAGCAGGCGTGTAGTCTTTATATGTGGGGAAATAGTTTAAAATTTTTTTTTTTTCTGGAGCTGAGGATCGAACCCAGGGCCTTACGCTTGCTAGGCAAGCACTCTACCACTGAGCTAAATCCCCAACCCCTTAAAATATTTAAAATTGAGACAGTTCTGGAAAATTTTCAAGGAGGATGAGCAGAATTTGCTCTGTTGAATTACTTATACGCCTGAGATAAATCTGATTTAATTTCTACCATTCATTTAGGCCTAGCATTATTGCCTTATTAAATAGTGAGAAAAAGACCCAGACAGTCATTTAAATTCACCTTTCTTATTTAATACTTGAAAAATTATGACTTAAAGAAGGGAGGCCAGGACTGGAGATTTAGCTCAGTGGTAGAGTGCTTGCCTAGCAAGCGCAAGGCCCTGTGTTCGATCCCCAGCTCAAAAAAAAGGTAGGGAGGTCATCACTCAGCTGGCTGGTGGCAGTTCCGGCTTCCTCTCTCTTAAGAGCCCTTCACAACTAGAAAGGGTCCTTTCTGAAGATATCTGGGGTCAATGGTCAGGCCAGGAGTTCTGAGGTCTGAGTGCCTACTCCCTTCCACGTAAAAGCACAACGTGTAGTCCAGGAGGCCCAGGTTTGTACTCCATTTTTACTTAATTATTATTATTCTTTTTAAATCTAGTCCACTGGCCTGGAACTCAGTATATAAACTGGGCTGGCCTTGAACTCATGGAAGTCTGCCTGTCTCTGCTGGGGTTAAAGGTGTATACCACCACGCCTGCTGGGCTGCACTAACAGTTTTGATCTGTACTAGATCTACCTTTGGCTATGGGAACAATAGCACAACTCTTTCCCTTTTTTGTTTTTTCGAGACAGGGTTTCTCTGTGTAGCTTTGCACCTTTCCTGGAACTCGCTCTGCAGACCAGGCTGGCCTCGAACTCACAGAGATCCGCCTGCCTCTGCCTCCCGAGTGCTGGGATTATAGGTGTGTGCCACCACGACCCAGCTGCACAACTCTTTTCAGTGGTCACATGGTGTGGGGATTTTTTCAATATAGAGATGACCTTATACATTATCGTCTTCTTGCTTGAACTCGGGGATTCAATTCCATTGGGACGAAAGGCTCTCTCTATGCATGGATATGGGGAAACTGGAGAAATATGGGTTTCCAGAGGGGACTTGAGGAGAGGACAATAGGAGACCTTTTAACAGAGCCCACTGAAAGGAAGAGAAGAAAACCAAAGGCAGCCTTACCTGATCATACAAGGAAGGACTATAAGAGTCAGGAGAGACGTGGAAGTGGAAAGTCAAGACAGGATAAGCAGGGAGAGGATGAGAGCGAAATGATGGGGAAATGTTGTGAAGACAGAAAACAGCACAGATACGGAGAGAGAGAAGGACGCAGCTGGTTCACAGCCGAAGTTAGCAATTCAGTTTCTGTTCCCAGGGATGTCCTCAGTAAGCCAAAAGATTTTTCTTAGGTCCTGTACTTTTCCATGCCTCAGTTTCCCCATGTACCAAACTGAGTGATTGTGCTTAATCATTCAAAATGAAATGATCAACAAGGATCCCCCTAAGTTTGCAGGGTCTATGATTTTGTGATTAACCATGGGGGCAAACATCAAAAGAGGCTTGTTCAATGGCCCCAGGAATGTAGAAAGGGAGTATCTGGGGAGACAGATAAAAGGTGAGTTTAGCCAGGCTAATTAGAAGATACCCTAGGACATTTTCAACAGGAGTGAAATAATGTGGCAGCTTTTTTATTCTCCGGCTTGCTGAGTGCCATTCAAAGAGAAGCAGGGCCTTTCAGGAATGGTCCCCTCACAGGTGTGCAACCAGATCCGGCTTTCCTCTGCAGATCCTTTCATCAATGCATTTAATTAGTCAATGTTTAGATAGCACTTTGGGGATGAAAAGTACAATGTAAGCACTTAACGTTATTATTACTTAGCTGCTTTTCTGGGACCAGCAAGGCCGGAGATTAAACGCAAAATTCAAGTGAGTTCCTGGCTAGAAGGCTCTGATCTAGCAAATCTCCAGGTCACTGATGAAGAAAAACAAGCCGGGCACATAAACTGAACTAGTGTTCTTGTTAGTGTTCAAGTCATTGTCTGAGGCCTTGGGAATCTTTAAGTCTTTGCCTCAAGGTGTCAACAGGCAGTAAACAGCACTTACCAAACTGAGGATTCCCACACATCCTGTTTTTCCAGTGCTATTTGGCTTGCTGATGGTGTCTGTACCCAGGCCTCTGTAAACCCGGCATGGGGATTCAGTGTACAATCAAGTGGGGACAGGTAAATTAATCAATAAATGATGTTGCAGCAGCAAAAATAAAGCTGAATTACTAAACTCATAAAAATTATAATTCTTGATAAATTGAAAATTTAAATATAAAAAGAAAGTCATAAAAGTATTGTAAAGCTATAAAAATGTATTCAAGAAAATATTCACATAGAATAAGTGTTTTTTACCTTGAGAAGCTACAAGAGTGGTGAGTCTTAATACATAAAATCAAAAAATTAATATATCATTTACAAAGTAAAATGACAAAAACCAGGAAAACATTTGCTATTTACATGAAAAAGTGCCAACTTCCACAATTAATAAGAAAAAGACCAAGACTAAGTTTAACAGCTAATTTATAAGTTCTATAAGTAATAGTACAATATAAAAAAGATGCTCCATCTTACAATGAAAAAAATTGTTTAAAAATTGAAAAAAAAATTAAGACAACAGCATGAAGTTATCTCAAGAGTTCCAGGAAACCTGAGGTGTTGACACCAGTGAATAAAATATCCTTATAACAACAATGACAACAAATGGACACAGGTTAAATTATCTAATGCTCTCACTTAGCATGCAACCAATTAGGAGACTGAGCTAAACCTCCGTTAGGACTGAATGTGCATATTTGCCCAAATGTCCACAGATGCTCAAGCGCCCACAGCTAGACTGCTGAGTGGAGAAGGGAAGCCACAGAAAGATGGCATAGTGTGAGTCCACTTCTTAAAATATGGCATTTGTAAAAAGTATAGAACTGCCCAGAAAGACACCGATTGTCAGTGGTTAACAAAAGCTACTTCTGGAGGATGGGCTATAAGAAAAGCTGGATTTTAAAATAGAATTCTAGCTGGGTGGTGGCACATGCCTTTAATCCCAGCACTCGGGAGGCAAAGCCAAGTGGATCTTTGTGAGTTCGAGGCCAGCCTGGGCTACAGAGTGAGTTCTAGGAAAGGCGCAAAGCTATACAGAGAAACCCTGTCTTGAAAAAAAAAAATAGAATTCCGAGGTTAAGAGTTTAGTTCCGTAATATATACAATTTGCATTTGTGTATTTGTGGGAATTTTTGTTTTGTTTTTGAACCAGGATTTTTCTGTGTAGCTCTGGCTGTCCTGGAACTCACTCTGTAGACCAGGCTGATCTCGAACTCAAACATCTGCCTACCTCTGTCTTCTGGGTGCTGGGTTTAAAGTGTGTGCCACCACTGCCTGACCTGTATATGTATATTTGTAATTATTATTAAAATGTAGAAAACTTTCCTCAGTTTTGGTTTTGTATAGCCTGTGTTTATATTTGCTCTTAACAACATTTACCTTCACACAATTTCCTATCAGTGAACCTGTCTTGACCACATCAGACTTGATGCTTGTATCCAAGGAGACCTGGCTGCCTCCTCAGAATGTTCTCTACTTAGACGTTTTTCAGGTTTGGAAGGTAACACTGCCCACTCAATTAGAATGATTTATACGATAGGCACAGAGTCAACAACCATATCTAATGCCAGGTAATTTAAGGTTGGTTTTTGTTTACATAATTATCACTTAATTCTGCTCATTTAATCTTATCTCTTTCAATACTAGACTGGGAGTTAGTAAGTAAGAAGTCAGGATGCATACTGTGTTCTCTAAGAATTCCCTGGAACATTTTTTGGTACTCTCTTCCAGCTAGTGGCAGCTGAGGTTATCTTGCAACCCTGTCAGAGTAGACCTCCTCTAATTGGCTCTGCCTGGCTTTATTCTCCACTCATACCTTTTCAGCTTTGTTAACATGGTTGGCTAGGTAAACTGCAGTGGTTTTGCATGGTGGTTTTATTGGTTTTGTGGTTGTTGTTTGTTTGTTTATAATAATGAACAGCTTTAAAAGGCAGAGAAACAGTATTGTTAGGAGATTTAAAAATTAATTCTCCGCCTATTCTGAGGTCACAATTTCACACTACTCAGGGTGTTGTACAGAGGAAGTATTTTCCAACTCAACTATTTTATCCTTAGTTCAATGTCAACCCAAGAAGAAGTTAGTATATCAAGCGACCCACCCTAGCCTTGGCCTCAAGAAAGAAATGGAAACTATGGTTTTACAACAGGAGGGCAAAGATAAGATTAGGTTCAAAGAGAAAGCCATTTTTCATACCATGCCCATGTGAGAGGTTCAGTACAGTCAAAAGGGAAAGAGCCTTAGAAAAGGAAGTCAGGACCCAGGCTATTTCCTAGCAGGTTGAGGGTGGACATCTGGTCTACCCCAATGTCCTCTGGATCATTCCAAGTATCTACCATTTGCTCCTTAAGTACCGTGTCATTGCTAAGCCAGGAGAAGAGAGCGATGATGCTCATTTAGGTTGGTAGGCTAATAGTACTAACAAAGGGGAAACAGGGGCCAGGAGAGAAGCTGGGATGAGTGTCTGATGATCCCAGCTCCTGGCCCTCCAGCAGTGGCCAAGTGAAAAGGCATGCTACTTAGTTTTCCACAGTCCATTTTCCTTAGTGAAGAGAGCTGAAGGGAAATTTCAAGCAGTTTGTACACCAGTTAAGGTAAACTAGGGGAAGGGGTTCAGAGTTCTCTCTCTGTAAAATCATAGGGTATGCAAATATATATGTTATAGTGCTGGGGACTGATCCTGGGTCTTGTGAACACTAGACAAGCTACCCCTGAGCCCAAATGTACAAATCTCCAGTGAATCTTAACACATGCAGGTGAAACTTTCCTACTTGCTTTCTTGGCCTTCATTCAAATCACTGTAACCTCTGGATGTTTATCCCCAGAAGGCTCTAATAAAACACAGACTCAACCAGATAACACAAGTAACGATGGAATTAGTGACAGTCTTCACCCTCAGAGCAAGTCACTGCCTGAAGCTTTTCACTCATTTCCCCCTTAAGATAATGCATGGGAAACCCCAAGAACACGGGCAGGCCAATGTGCACATCAAATAAATAACACTACAGGTACTTACAAACGTCTCCAAAGGTCAGTGTTTTGTCATCAATTTGAAGGTGATAAAACTGAGGAGTGTTCTGTGTCCAAGGTCACTCAGCCTGGAAGTGTAGACAGCTGGATCCCAGAGCCCAAGCCCTAACCAATGGAGTTGGTATCTGTTTGGAGGAAGCCCCCTGCCCTCTCCAGCCCCTGTAGGCTGAGATCTAAACTCTTTAGCTCGCTCTTTATGCTAAGTGCAGCTACTTCTCCTCCCTTGCTTACACTTGTTCTTGTGCACATGCCCACCATCTTCCGGAAGTTCTCTCCCAGTCTGCTTTGTATTCCCGGAAGAAGTTCTGATCATCATAACTACCATGCATTGCTATTATCACATGTAAATTCTGGATGCTTTCTACATTTATTTCAATTCTTATTGCAGCTTTCCAAAATCAGTGGTATTGTGTTAGTTTTAAAGACAAGTGAACCGAGACTGGAGAGAATACAGACTTCTTTCTCTCTCTCTCTCTCTCTCTCTCTCTCTCTCTCTCTCTCTCTCTCTCTCTCTTTCTGTTTTTTGAGACAGGGTTTCTCTGTGTAGCTTTGCACCTTTCCTGGAACTTGTTTTGTAGACCAGGCTGGCTGGCCTTGATCTCACAGAGATCCACCTGCCTCTGCCTCCCGAGTGCTGTGATTACAGGCATGTGCCACCACCGCCTGGCCAGACCTCTCTTTAGTGTGCGTCAAGCTGGAGTTTTGTTCAGCCCCACCTGATCTTTTTTTTTTTTTTTTTTTAAGCTGGGGATCAAACCCAGGGCCTTGTGCTTGCAAGGCAAGCACTCTACCACTGAGCTAAATCCCCAACCCCAGGCCCACCTGATCTTAATGTTTGATTTTTTCTCTTTCTACCACTACTCCCTTAGGACACAGCCCCTTGCACCTGGCTCAAGTGTTGTCACTAGAGCATACTTGACTTGGGCCCCTAGTCTGTCTCCTCCTAGTCTGCTCTGGTGCCACCCACAGTTCTAAAACAGATGACCTGGAGTGGAGGAGGGCTGGCTACTGCCTCACTTCCATTTTAGGCCTTTCCAAGCACAGTCAACCTTCGTATCAAAAGGCTAAAACTGAATGTTTCTGAAAAATTCCTAGGGCAGGCCTCAGACCCAAACATTTAAATTACAACCCTGTCCAAACACATGGCAAGTCTCTGACCAGAGGGGGTTCTGGTTTAAGGGTATGACTCCGGAGGGCAGATGGAGAAGATGCTGCCCAGTTAAGTACCGCAAGCAGTTCAGGAGGACTTCCGGGGATGTGTGATTCATGATTCCTGGGAGATGTGCTAGCTAGCTCTCTGTTCAGCAGGACAACACAGGGTAAATTCTGTGGGGAGCCAGAAAGGCCCACATGGGCAACGTTTGAATTGGTCTGGAAAAACACTTGAACACTGGAATAGTTGGCATTCTTGCTGATTGGGAAGTATAAAAAAGTACACAACCATTGTAACACGTGGACCATGTTCAGCTCCCTTTGGACGGCCACAGTTGGAGCTGTTCATGTGCGGTCCCCAGGCTTCTCAACTCCACAGTGTGCCTGACTCTACACGCACTTCCTCAGATGCTTTGGTGGAATTTGGTTGTTATCAATCTTACTGAAGACAATAAAATAAGTTAATTCTTTAACTTAATAGTCATATAAAATTAAAACTATTTATGAGCTTACTCAAGTCCCACATTAAAAAAAATTTAACTGCTTAACCTATTTAAAAATTCAACCTAAAGAAAGTATCATCATTAAAAATAAATTAGAGCTGGCAGTGGTGGTGCACGCCTTTAATCCCAGCACTAGGGAGGCAGAGCGAGGTGGATCTCTGTGATTTCGAGGCCAGCTTGGTCTACAGAGAGAAATCCAAGGCAGACACCAAAACTACATGGAGAAACCCTGTCTCAAAAAAAAAAAAAAAAAAAAAAAAAAAAAATTAGAGTAAATTCAGTTGATGCAGTGATCTCCAAAGTTATCTCCAAGAGTGAAAGGTCAGGTATAAGTAGAATCATTTTGAAGATAGGAACATGAGGACATACATGTGCTGCAGAATACGAACTATAAGGTCTAAATGACGGATGCTGGCCCTGAAATTGCTATGAAGGAACACAAGTGATTGCTCAAATACTCACAAGAGATTCTGAGAAACATGGTACAAGTACCAAGAGTCAGCACAGGAAAGATGGATTAGTAAAACCAAGGTTGAGGTAACTCACCCATCAGGGAGAGAAGAAAAGGGAAGATGGACCCTCACTTCATACCAAAAAGTAAAACGATTCCCAAATATGTACTGAATTACTAATTGTACTGAACAAATGCTTCAAACGTTGGCAGTGCTGGAGATGGGGCCGAGCCCTGCACGTGCTGGACGGAAGGGCACTGAAGCCCTGGGCTATAGGCCCAGCCCCCATTAACTGCCTAACAGAACAACAAGGAGACGGAGACAGACTCTTCTCTGAGAAAGGGAAAGGACTGTACAGGTTTTAAAGCCACAGAAGGAATTACACAAGGGAGAAAATGGACAGATCTGAACACGTAAATGATGAAGTGCTTGTTTATCTAAAAATACATTAAAAAAATCCAAGGGCAAACAACAAAAACAGGGAAAATATCATATATATGATCACATTAATCTATAAGCTAATTGAAAATAGATAGCCTGCCCCCAAATAGGCAAAAGCTGTCATAAAGAATATACTTAAAAAGATGTGTTAATAAACATAAAAACTTAGCTTTATATGTGACAGAAAATAGACGTGCGAAGTCAAACAGCGAGAAGCTGTCCTCCCATGAAATGACTAGATTTATGTCTTTCAAAGTGACAACAGTCAGTGCTCTAGTGACATGAAGGGTTTGTATATTCCATCCCAGGTGTTTCCGACAGTTCATCAATTATTGCTAGAAAATAGCAGTTTGTGTCTCTATCTTAGCTAATCTATTATTACTAGAAAATAAATGTTCTTGCACAGGGATGTGTGTCACAGTATATTCATTATAAGAAGAAAGAATTGGGAATCTTTAATAGCTAGGGAGAGAGAGAGAGAATGAATTAAGCCAACTGAATCAATGGAAACTTATACAAGCATTCCAAATCACCAGTGTTTCTGAAGATTATTTAATTAAACTTAAAAATCAGGGTAACAGTTGATATACTTTTGAGAGTGGGCCACACCCTACACACAGAGAAAAGTAGCAGCTGGCATGTATTTATTTGTTGGCTGTGGTGCTGAGCCAATGAGACTGAAATGAGCAGAAGGGGAGCTGACTCCTGCCAGGTAGATGATCCCCGCAACATCAGTACCACATTAGCATTCCATTTTATAGATGAGAACTCAGAGCCGAGGAACGAGGACTCGAACTCAGGTCTAGAAATGGCTGGGCTGTGAATCTCCCTGCTCTGTGGCCTAAAGGATTCCTTTCTCTTTAGCAACTGATCACAGTACTGAGTTCCCTGCCACCATATACCTTTCTTGTCAGGTAAAATCTACAATGTTTCATAAAGGGAACTGGGACTAAGGAGACCCTTTGGATTTCTGTTCTGTGACACACTGCAGCGTGAGTAACAGTACTACCACCGAGGAGTCCTTTCTGCTCTGTGGCTCTTAGTCCCCTGCACTGACTCCCCTTTCCTGTCTCTCGCTCTTTTTGGTGTAAACATTGGGGCTGCTTGGCCCACGGATGGAGAGAGGGCTTAGTGTGTGGCAGTAGCATCCCGGCCGAACCCCCTGGCCCACTCCCTGCTTCCTTCTTGCTTGCTACTATGCCCTGGGATTAAGGTTGATTCCATGCTCTGGTTTAACCAAACAGCCCAGAGCATCCTGGGGTTAACGCTGGGCTTAGCCTTTCACAGTTCTATGATTAAATTGCATTTTTCAGTGGTTGTGCCTTTCAACTCAAACCCCCTTAAGAGGAAACTTAAGGAGAGCAAAACATAGGAAACAGCCAAATGCCAATAACACATTTCAGTCGTTTGGGAGAATGGGCAGCATTAGAGACCGCAAATTCCCACATTTGCAAGGCCAAGCTTGAGTTTCCCTTTATTGCTTAGTGACAGGACCCTGGCTCTCCCACATGTCAGAAGTGCACTCTTGTTTTCTTTTTTGATTTCTCTGAAACACTACAGAAGGCCTGGGCTATCACAGTAGGAGTGGGCTAACTGAACAGCTCTAATCAAATAACAAGAAGTATTTTCCACTGATGTAGATTTTAGATGAAAAGGCAGATCCAAGTCCACGTCTTGGTGCCTGTTACACCAGCATGGCAAACTTAGTCATAATGATGCCTGCACGCTAAACTGGAGAGTGTCAGCATCTGTGACTTCACCATCACAGGCTTTGGTACCCACCTTGTGCCAGGCAGGAGCTTATGTCTTTTTTTTTTCCCCCTTAGGAAAGTGACTGTGAGGGGAATGTGGAGTCCAAGTCTTGTTTTGTAACTGTGCTTTCCAAAGCCATGGCTGGCATAAGCCAAAATGGAAAGGACTCCAGAGAGCTTTTGCCTGGGACCTTGTGTCTCATCTGACTATGTGAGACTGACCATTGCAACATCAGAGGCTGGTGGTGGTTTCTTTCATCTCAGTATCCAAGCATAAGATCTGGATTGAAGGGTGGTCTAGCTAGATCAGCACATGAACTGGAAAACTAATGCATACCAAAGAATCTGGAGCTAAGAAGTCAGTGAGCACAGACTTCCACAGCCATGCCCTAGTTCAGGGGTGGATAAGAACCAATCCTGCTTGAGAATAAGTAGGTAAGTATCAATGAAATAGTAAAGGTTTCCAGAAATGTCTTTATATAGTAAGTACTGAGAATTTTGGGTTTTTTTTAATTTTTGTTTTTGTTTTTTTTCGAGACAGGGTTTCTCCGTGTAGTTTTGGTGCCTGTCCTGGATTTCGCTCTGTAGACCAGGCTGGCCTCGAACTCACAGAGACCCGCCTGGCTCTGCCTCCCAAGTGCTGGGATTGCAGGCGTGCGCCACCAGCGCCCATCTTAAGTACTGAGGGTTCTGGTGGTAGGTATGTGTAAGATACATACTGAACAAACTACAAGCCAAGGAAACGGGCTGGGAATGAGGAGCCGACATCCATCTCAAAGAGTAGGTGTCAATCATCTAGGGATACTGAGGGATGTGACTGTGACTTTTGACATCAGCAGGGAACAGACACAAAAGAGTATCGCAAGCAGGGGCTTTTTAATAACTTCCCTGAGGAAAGTGCTTGAACCTACTTTAGAAAGAAAGCTTGGCATAAATCCGTATCACCCTTCCTGAAATACTTAACTGCTAGGCATCTGAGAAGGGTTACACTGTGAGTACAGAGTGACAGAGAAAAAGACCCCTAGACTCTGTGTTTTCTAGATCAGCTCACTTAAAAAATAATTTCCAAGTTTTTATTTTTGCCACATAAGAGATACTAAAAACAAAACAAAAAAACTATATTCCTCTATCACTGTCACTTTATAAAAAGAGACTTTTAAAAAATAATTTATCTCACTTTATTTTATGTGCATTGGTATGAAGGTGTCAGATCCCCCAGAACTGGAGTTATACACAGTTGTAAGCTGCCATGTGGGTGCTGGGAATTGAACCTGGGTCCTCTGGACAAACAGTCAGTGCTCTTAACCACTGAGCCATCTCTCCAGCCCCCAAAAGACTTTTAAAACCAAAATAATGTAGGAATGAAATGATTTCATGGGTAAAAAAAATACTTTAAACTGGATCTCTTTATGGGCATGATTATTATAAAGATCCGGTGAATCAAACCCACAGAGGGACACTGGGAATCTCTGTGTGAGCATGTGTGTGTGCAGATGCACATATACAGGTACGAATACATGTATTTGCACTTGTGTGTGATGAGAGGACAATCTTGGGTGTCAAGCCTCAGGAGCCATCCACCTTTTTTTTGAGACAGGATCTCATACTAGTACCCAAGGCTTACTGATTCAGCTAAGATGGCTTGTCAGGACACCCCAGACTCCTCCCTAGCACTGGGTTTAAAAATGTGTGCCACCATGCCTGGATTTTTTTTTTTTTTTAACATGGGTTTGGGATTGAACCCAGGCTCTCATGTTTGCAACACAAGCATTTTATCAACTGAGCTATCTCTCCAGCCTGGGGGAATGTCTTTGATAGAAGCACATGGGAATTCCAAGGCGGAGAAGGAAAGAAAATAACTTACGGGTTAAAAGCCATTGGAAGCTAAAGGCATTCTATCTGAGTGAATTTCAAAATGCTGGATAATGACAGTGTTTCTCAAACTTCAGTCATATGAAAAGTCACAATGTCACAGCTGCATTCCATGCATGTTATTTATTCAACGCTTTATTTAAATGAAACCATTTGGGTACTTAAATACACTTATTTAAAATAATTCTTCTACGAATATCCGATGTCAAAAGCCATGAAATCAAGCTAACTTAAATCCTGCAAGGGCCTCAGCCTCTTCCTACTTGCTGCCAGCCCTGCTGATGCCAACTCTGTTGAAAAGGAGACCAGGGAGTATCAAAGGTTCAAATCCTACAAGCACCAGAATGAAATGTGGACTTGACCTGAAGAATGGAGAGGAATGAAAGGGACACTTTTCTCTTCATAAAACATAATCCGTACCTCAAACCATTGTAACAACTCACATCAACTTGGTCACCAGTTCACGGAACCAGAGCATCCTTGCTTAGTAACTAAGAGTGCTGTTGGAAACAGTCTTCCCAGACCTAGATTCTGAACTTTGCATGTTTTAACTGGTGATCCAGAGCAGGTCTCCCTGCTAAGGTTTTCATCTGTGGAACAAGAAAAACAACCACAGGCCCACTTCACGGGAGCTTGTGAGGATCCAACGAGAAACCAGTGGACATATGCAAAGCTCTTACAACAGTCGTCGGCACAAATTAAGGCCTAAAAAAATGTCAGCTATTATGCCTATTACCCCACATTCTGGAAACACTATGTCAAGGTTCGGTTGTAGGTCTATGCTAGACTCTATGAGACATACAGTTGTGGAGAACATGTCTAGAGAGAGCATATAGCTCTAGAGCAACAACCATTTTGCTCAAATCAAAATGAAGACCACATTACACACACATTTAAAACAACTTATTGTCCACTTTGCTTTTAGTGCCTGCCATGTCTCATTTACCTTGCTAACATGTCTAAATTATATAGTTTTGCCTTTGAATAAGGCATAGCACACGATGCATTTGACACACAAAAACATGTCACACCACAGATCAGGATCATAACTATAAGTTGCTACTTGGGTAAACAAGGCTGTCTAAGTATATTAACTTTTTAATTATGCAATCAATATCTTGTCTATTAGAGTAAACAACAGAATTAACGTAGGATTTAATCCTCAGAGTGGCTACACGTGTTAAATTTGAATTCATATTATGAAGTACAGTAAGGGGGGTTAGCCATCAATAAATCATTGAATAAAATGCCAACATCAAAAAGCACGAGTTCTAGGGGGCTCCTAAGATGGATTAGTTGGTCCTGAACAAGAAAGACATATATTAACATATCCTAAGCTGTTGCCTTTCATGTATTTCATCCCTTTTGTCCCGGGAACTATTTTTAGTACAG
Organism: Onychomys torridus; assembly: GCF_903995425.1. NCBI lineage: Eukaryota > Metazoa > Chordata > Mammalia > Rodentia > Cricetidae > Onychomys > Onychomys torridus. The sequence continues at coordinate 49,566,855 of NC_050465.1, forward strand.
TGAGAATAAAAGAGTTGCCAAGGCAGGCCAGGAGAAAGAGAGGGTATTAATTCAGTAGGCCTTGGTCAAGGTTAGGGCAGGAGACAGCAGGCAAATGCATATTTGGTTCATTAAACGTCAAGACAAGGTTGTGGTGGGAATTTACAGTACTTTCTAGACCATTTTGGGGGCTATGTTGATGGCAGTCTCATTCAGAAGGTCCTGGATTATAAAACTCTCTTCCTCAGCCAGTCTCTCTGTCTCTCCGACATGCTTCTTAGAAGCATGTCTCCTTCCTTTGCCCATCACTGGCTCTTCTTCCAGTGTCTCCACTTGAGCAGGCCATCTCAGCTCTTCCTTCATGACCCACTATTCTGGAGTCTGCTTCTGTAGCTCCAAATTGCTGTTTGTGGGGGTGGGTGATATGGCCATCCTTGCTTGCTCTTTCTGCAAGTCCCTCAACTTTTCCACTGACATGTACACCCAAAGTTAACTCTACCTTACAAATGTTGCCTGGCCTTTCTTTACATCTTGTCATGGGTACTTTTTCAAGTAATTCCCTTTCTCTAATCCCATTATGCCTATGAACAACAAAATGTTTAAGATCCTGAAGTAAATTATATTCTGCTCCCTTGTGGAGGACACATTTTTTTCTTTTTTAACCTCCTTGTGCCTTTTGCTGAGAATCTATTTCTTTGCAAGGCTTCTCCTGAACACTTTAGGATTCCAAAAGGGAAGAATAATAAAACTGAGTCAACTCTTTCCCCTGCCTGACCTGTCATTGTGTTGCACCTAGACTGGGTACCTATGCAAAAGGAGTGGTGGGTAGGAGTTCTCTATGCTCAACCATCAGCAGTGTGTGTTTTCTGGTTGGTGATACTTTGGAACCTTAAGGAGGTGGAGCCTTGCTGGAGGAAGTATGCTACTGGGGCTGGGCTGAGGGTTTATGACCTGGCTGCACTTCTAGTTCACTCTCTGCTTCCTAGGTGTGGATAAAGATGTGATCTCTCGGTTACCTGAGCCTACTGGCCATGCTTCGCCATTACGGACTGTCTAGGGAACTGTAAGCCAAAGTCAGCTCCTCTTTTCCACAAATTACTTTTGGTCATGGTGTTTTATCACAGCAACAAAATGTAACTACTACACGGTGGCTCTAGCTTTTAATAGGTTTTATAACTACTTATAAATGGTTTCTATATTCTGGGGCTAGTTAACTCTTCAGATGGGTCCAATTATTTTACAGTGATCTGAACTGGTTATTTATGAAAGTAAAATGTATTGTAGACATGTCAAATGACAAATCGGCACACACACTCACCAAGGGACTTCAATACAGTGTGCCAGGTATTGTACCTGGAGCTAGGGACGTGAGTAAACAGAGTAGAGCCCTAACTTCCTATTTACTGCAGTTGACCTAAGTCAAGTTAATATCATCCTATTGAGAAGGCCCAATGCATTGGTGGACAGGCTCTCATGTTAATAAAAACTGTCCAGTTTTGAGTTGGAATACACATTTAGGAGTGGACAGCAGGAGGTTTCACACACACACACACACACACACACACACACACACACACACACACACGAACCCAACCCAAAAGATAATGGGAATCATCTGTTCTGCTCTCATGTACAAACCTATAATTTATGGAAAGTTGGGGGGAAAAGTCCCTTAGGAAGCAAAGCCAAGTTCTGTGGTGAAAATTCAACTGTATTCAAAGCGCAGACTGGAAGAGGTGGGGGTGGAAGCCACAGGAAAAATAACACGTCTGGGGCAGGCAGTTCTCTCTTCTCTCAGGTTCCGAAGCCATCTGGGGCCAAGCTGCCCTCTCGCCTTCCTCTGCCACCCCCACCCTTGCCCATGCCTAGGCCATTACTTTTTCTTCTTTTCAGGGCAACTCACACCAGTGAGTTAGACACCAACTTTGTCTCAGGCAAACAAGAACTGTGGTTTGGTGCAGGGCTCACCAATCTCAAGGTGATTTCAGGGCATCTTCAAAAATACGTAGATACAATCAAGTGAGAATGTAGATGAAGTAAATAAAATGGAGTTATCATGAATTTCTGAAGTTTGGAAAGGAGATCATATATTTAAATACACGACAATGCAAACTATGTATATGCATATATGTATTTGTGTACACTGACTACTAAGAAACACACTGAGTTCTGTCAACAGGGCACAGCGCTGTTAGCGATGTCACCTCACTGAGCATCTTTTCTTTCTCTGGTGCTAGGGGTCAAACCCAGGGTCAAGCACACTAGGCAGATATAGGGAGGCACTTGACACTGAGCTGTATCTCCCCCAGACCCCCAGTTTCTTGAGGTAAGATCTTGATTATAATTCAGGCTGCTCTAGAATGGTTTTGTCTCCCAGGATATCTCCAAACACCTGATCTTCTTGCCTTAGCTTCCTGAGTACTGAGATTTCAGGTGTGTGCTATCAGGTCCAGCTCATACAGTTGGGTTTTTAGTTCTGTTCTGTTTTGTTTTGTTTCTGCTTTTTTCTATTGGGCTATCACCACTCTGCTTCCCATTAGTGCTTCTGAGAGGGTAAGTATACCGCAGAAGATCAACTGCTATTCACTACATTTCTCTAGCACCAGTATCAGTGCTTTCTATTAGGCCATCAAAAAGCACTTTTATGACATTTAATTATTTACTAACATACATCAATAAAAATTCAATACTTACTCTATTCATTCCCTTATCAGTCATGTGGAGCAAATTATTATCCATGTCAGAAATAGAAATTTGGAGGGGTGTAACCCAGAAAAGCCTGGAGTCATGCTAGAAAAGGGGTATAGAGTAAATATAAAGCCAGGCACCTAGGAATCTCCAGTGTAATGTTTCAGACAGTTCCTAGTGTCTGTTCATATACTCTTATTGTACACAGACGGTTTAACTGGTAGCCAGAACAAGAAACATAAACAAAGAAGAAAGAAGTTGTGGTCAGATGGGCCATGATAAAGGCTCATTACAGTGCTCCTGGCCAAGCGGCCTGTTTTCACATCACAGAGGGGACTTAGGACCAGCACTGAGAACATCCTCTGTATTGCTAAACAGTTCACTCAGCACTGAATGAATACACATGCACCTCACTTAAACTCACAATGTAGTGAGGTAGGGTTTAAGGGACGGAAACTGAGCTGTAATAAGTTTAAGTAACTTGCTAAGGCTTAGGGGGTAGCTGAGGAGCACAGCTGATCTCTAACTCAGGCGGTGCTGAAGATTTCCTTGAAAGTCAGCTCTTTACTTGAACTCAGGACCAAGTAGCACTAAGGTGAAAACAGAGACTGGTGCCAGTGTTCTGCTCACAAACACACAAGGGCATCACAGCTGGAAGGTTCACCCCTACCTGCCTTCTTCCTCGGGGTGGCTCATTCTCCTCTCGTTTTGGGCATTTCCTCTTGCCCAGGCACTAGTCACAGACGCAGAACCAGGACTTGCATGAGAAAGACTTGCATTCTAGGTTGACCTTTCACTCAGAGATTGTTTTAAAAGAACTGGGTAACTTAAGTGACATTTTCTTCTGGGAAGCCCTAACAGGAGCTTTGGCAAGAACCAACCAAGTTAAGGCTGGAAGTGGTGGTGCATGTCTTTAGCCTCTGCATCAACAAGGCAGAGCCAGGTGGATCTCTGTGAGTTCCAGGCCAGCTTGGTCTACACAGTGAGACCCTGCCTCCACTCATCCACACACAAAGACCCACCAAGTTGGACCCCTCTGTTTCTGCCCTGGGAACCACTGACCCTGAGGGTATGAGAGGCTGGTGTGCCTTACTCTGGCCAACTTTTCTCAGGACTCGGTGAATTCTTCCAGCACTTGCTCAGCCAGAACACGGGTCTTGCTTGACACATATTTTGAACTCACCACATCACAGTAAGAAGCACTTACTACTCAAGGATGTAAAACAGAGTCCACAGTCAAGGAGTGCTGGCATTTTCCTGAGGTGCTCACAGTTGCTCAGTTTTGTTGTTTTAAAGGAAGGCATTCTTTACCTTACTGAATGATAAATATATATAACACAGAATATGCCAGTTTAACCACTTTACACATCCTAGTTACTTATGGTTGGTCACTCTGCACCGATCCCCTTTCTACATCGCTTCCCTCCTGCTCATCATTCCCTAGCAATAAAAGCTGGTTTTCCCAGCTAACAACTGCTGGCCATGGCTGGTTCTTGGTGACTTTAGCTTCTCTCCTAGTCTGAGATGACTTCAGCTCCGGGGCCCTGGCCCTCCCCACCCTTGATGGACCGAGAAGCTAGCTCTGGGGTCTGAAATCTCCTTGCTTCCCTCATCCTAGGAAGCTGAATCAACTTCTCTGTCCACCCTCTCATTATCCCATTCCACTCACCCCACTGCCATCAATGGGGTGGAGACAGGGCGCTGAGAGTGTGCTGAGGGAAAGGCCAGCAGCGACAAACTAGAATAACTTGCTTCTGCTAACAAAACAAACCAGCAAACACGGTGGGGGCCAAGACCTCACATTCACTGAGGTTCCAAATCCTTCCTTATCCCAAGGAGACAGACTGCCTGCCTCTCCAGCTAAGCTCAGGCAGTGTGGCTTAAGCAAACTCACAGAAGGAATTCAAACCTCAAGACCCATTCTCAGCTCTCCCCAGACACCCCTGCGTCTTTTTATCCACCGTCCATCTTGCCCAGGCAAATGGGAAAGCCTGTAAAGACCACTGTGGGTCTTACTTTGAAAGCACGTGAAGGCTCCCATGAGCAACTCCTGGCTACATCTCTCATCCCAGGGAGACAGAGAAAGCAACAGCCAGTTTGGATTTAAAAAAAAAAAAAAAAAAAAGAGTTGTTATCTCTACGGTAAATTAAATTCGGATTTGCTTAATATGCTAGCCAACTTATGCCACAACTATTTTGGCCCTTTTTGCCATTCCACAGCCTTTTGTGGCCAAATGTACCATTGTGCTGCTGTGTGACTCTGTGTGCCAGCAGGCCTCTGGGCCAATGCCAAGTAACACCCTTCCCTTTTCATATTTTGGGGATAGCAGGGGAGGGCTGTTAATTCCTTTTGTGACCACCAACTCAGAGCCAAGTGGCCAACAATTTGGTAAATTATATACACACCTAAACTGTCAGCTGCATCAGGGTTTGCTTTCGGCCCTTCCAGAAGGGAACTTGTAGGCTGATGGAAATTCTACAAGAGTCGGGCTTTCTAACCGCGTTCTGTGGGAGGGGCACTAGCAGAACTCCAGACATATGCCCATGACTCCCACCAACTGGAGGGAGGGGATTAAAAAGCAGTCGCAGTTATAAATGTACATACAGGGAGCAGGGGATGGAAACCCTGACACAAACTGTAAATGCAGAATGTGCCAACCCCAAACTTTGAAAAAAAACAAAAACGTGAAGCTTCTTAAATACACGGAATTAGTCTGCTTCCCTTGTAAACCATAATATATTCTGAAGGGGACTCACGTGCTTTGTTGTAGAATCTCCCTGCTTTTGATGGCCACAGGTCACTGGTACAGACAGAATGAAAATATCTGACCACAACAGCACTATTTAAAACTGACCTGTTTAACTCTTGGTGCTTAGGGCCTATTTAGGGAGCTGGGGCAGGAAAGTGATCCTGATCAATAAGATCACCATGTGTCCCGAGCCTTCCTGAGCACGAGGTGGGGCTGGCACTTGTGTGTGTGTGTGTGTGCGCGCGCGCACGCGCGCGCCTAGTTCTGTCTCCCTTTGACCCCATTATTCCTGTTCCCACCTGGGAAAGGCTTGGGGAACTCCAGCCTGGTGGAGGAGGCCTTCGTTTCTCTGGCAGGAGGATCTTAGTAGCAGTTTGCTACAGCAGAGAAACGTTTGGTGCTGGAAGTCCAATATGGCGGTTCTCATTTCTTCCATCAGGGAATCTCTTAACTGCTTGGGGAATCATGGAGCTGACAGGAGTCATTCTTTACGTTTTGAAACATTTCACATAAGACTGAAAAGAACGTAACACGTGCTAGCTAGAGCAGGAGAAGTTGGGTTTGAATTCCAGCTCCTCCATGCTAGCTAGCAATATGGCTCTAGGAAGTTCATCTCAGTGGTAAAACACGGAGATAATAATAGTCCCTATCTTAGAGGACTGTTCTGAGGATTAAACGAGATAATCCATGTAGACTTAGAACAGGGGCTGGCCTAAAGTCAGTCCTCTAACATAAAAGTAAATGGCATTTGCAGAACACAGGCTAAAGGGGAGCTGTCAGTAATCTAATTATTTAGTACAACCTTCTCGTTTTACACACACGGATTTTAAGCACCAGAGATATTACATGACTTGGTAAAGGATAAACTGTTACTGTCCACGTAGGTCATGGGGTTTGGGGGCCGCCTCTTTCTGTTCCCTTGTGACCAACTATGAAAGAAAAGTTAAATGAACAGGCCCCTTGCCTTCAGTAGGACTGTATCTTAGTAACTCAGGGGTGGTATGAGAAAGCTGAGAATCCTGGGTTCTTTGGCTCCAGCCTTTTGGCCACATGAGCACTGACCTGTCCCCTCGAGGCAGCAGGCAGGGACAGGAGGCTAAGATCAGTAGATGTATTACCGCCTCACCGCCTCGCCTACTGTCTCCCTGGGCTCCAGCCCTCTGTTCCAGCCAGGAACCCTCCTTTCACAGCCTCCTTGCTCACCTACAGTCTTCTGTTTTCATCTTATTCCATTGCTTTAACGTCCCTTGTAGTACAAGTTCCTAAGCAGCCCATCTCTCACACACCAGAGCAGCAGATGGCCTCTGGCGCCCTGCTTTTAACCCCAAGGCAAACACCGACGCCTAGTTGACTAGTTATCTGTACTAGTGCCCCTGGTTCAAGAGGAAGCCTACAGCTAGCATGGAATTTTAACGGCCTATGTTTGTGTGTTAGACATTAGTTGAACTGCCATTAGATTTTGAGGTATATTTTAAAGGAACGTGAAAAGTTTCCATAGTCTTGTGGCATTTAAACATTTCAATCATCAATGCACAGAATGTACGGTGACAGTCCTAGAAGATTCTTGCTCCCAGAGATGGGCTAGCCATCTTAGTTTGTACAAGGATTCTACATCTGCATGAGAAAAATGGTACATTCCTCAGAACATACTGCCACAGTTACACAGATATCTCCAATGTTATGCAATGTAGGACAGTACAGCATAGACACACACTGTCCATAGCAGCTGACACTTATAATAAACAGTTGTTACTGATTTGTAGATTAGTCTATTATTTTTAATAATCAGAATACAGCATTTTCACTTTTGGGGGAAAAATAAAGGTTTCCTGCCACGTCACCCCAGTACCCTTTGGTAGTGCTGCAGGACCACACACTGGTTGACCTGTGCCCAGCAGGTTTGTCTAGGTGTCCTCTACAATGTTCACAACAATGGACTGCTTAACGACGCATTTCTCAGAGCCTGTCTGACAGCTACCGGGCGCACCATTAACTACTGAATGTGTTTTTGTAAGCTGTCCTTCAGACTGTGTTTGTGAAAATACTTACAACTGCTACTTATTGACTAAAAGCTAAAACAGCTGATTCCTGGCACAGGGAAATCTTGCCATTTGTTCTTCAGAGCCGATGGTGTTTCCCTGGCATCGGGGTCTGCTTCCTCGGGCTCCTGGCTGTACCTGGCTGTTTTGTGCAATCTGGCTGAGAAGCCCTGGGAAACAGAGGTATGTGGAGTGGCTTCCTCATTTCAGTAACTTTTCAAGGAGCTTAAAACCAGGCCCCCGAGAGCCGGAAGAGGCTCTAAAGACTGCTCAACTCAACCTTTCGCTTTGTAAATGAGGACGCTCAGGAACCAGGAGGTAAGTTCCGTCCAAAGAGGTGCCTTGTGGTCATAGCTTGGGAAGAGATTCCGTGCGGACCTGAAGCTGGAAAAGGGAGGAGGTAATCCAAAGGAGAGGTGCTGAATGAAGTTGTCACATAAAGATGCCGTGTTATCTTTCATGGGTTAACAGGGTTCAGAATGATCCCTACCAGTAGGTTAAGTTAAAAATCCATTGGGGCTGGGGGGTGGGCAGAGATACTCAGCTCTTACGAAGTGACAAGAAATGGCAGGGGAGGGGTCACACCCAGAGGCAAGCCTTGTTTCTACTTCTAACTAAGACTTAATGAAACCATGCATTCAGGCAGATGTATGGAATTTAAACACAATTCGGCATGGAGAAAGAAATTCTAAGCGTAAAGGCCCTTCAGGCCAGCTCCCTTCCACCTCAGTGTTAAAGGAAGCTAGAAAGCCAATTACATTCACAGCAGGGCTGCTCCCCTGCTGTACGGGAAGAATGTACTACAAATTCTGTGTGTGCTTTACAAGCTAGTAAAAGTATGGTTGCAGGTAGGGAGAAATAGGGCTGCTTTTTGTTTCTGCCAACATCTCAGGTGGGGAGCTTCTCTTACAGCAGCGGAAATAGTCTGGTCTCAGTGGTTTTCCTGAAGTACAAAACTGTGTCCTCCACAGTTCCATAAAGGGCTGCTTTTTGTGAAGATTGGAAGGATACCTGGGTATGGCCTACCAAAGGGGCATTCGTTCTGCAGAGGAATGGGTGTGGAGGGCGCTCACCTTTCTTAGCAAACACAAACTCACCTTGGCCCCAGCTCCGAAGACCTTTCTCTAACAGTAGAGAGGAGGTAAGCTGATATTAGGTCGTGGTATCCCAATCACTCTGGGGAAGTGCAATGGAAGTGTTCCACTTTGAAGGGTGGGGGCTCTCCATGTTCACTGCCTTGGGACCCACAGGGAAGTCTGGTCTAGCACCATGCTGCACCCAGGAAGGGGTGTGCCACTCCCTATGGTGATGGTGGGACAGCTGAGCCTGCAGCAGGCTCCTGTGGCTGACATCCCCCTGCAGATTCCGATGGGCAAAACTCTGGTGTGGCAGCATTACTTCTGTAGTGATGGCTGCAATCTAGAGTCTGCAGAAGGGCATCTTAGTGCCACTGAAGGAAGCTCCACAGAGCCATGGAAAAGAGGCTGCGTTCTTCCAGCACACCAATGCCCTTACGTACACCACAGCTTAAGTGCACATCCTCCAGAGCCTTGCGTGTTAGGCAGACTTCTAAGTGTTTTATTGTACTAACACTGAGCCTCACAACACCCTTTTAGGGTGAGTAGTATTATTCCCACTTAAGAGATAAGGTTCTTTTGGCACAAGAAGTTACCTGACCAAGGCCATTTGACCAAGGTGCACTTGGGTAAAGTGGCATTTGAACACGAGCAGGTGAATTCCAAAATACGTGGGTGGAAAGCACCGTGGTACCCAGCCCCTCTGTGATGCCCAACAGTGTGTATCATTACCCTTTTGGAGACCTTTGCTCCAGGCAGAAACTTCATCCCGAGTTGGCCTCACACTGGCGTGCTGGTCTCCTAAAAGCTCCTGACAGCCATCTGCACTTTGATTTCTATTTAATTTTCCACTTCACAAAGCAATGCCAGGGAGAGGGAGGCCGCTGTTACCTTCCCAACGTGATTTATAAACTGCAGCTATCGGGACTGTGGGACTTTCTTGCTACCACCTGACCTGTGTTTTCGGTCTTCCTAATGTTTGCATTGCTGCCCTGACCTTGCAAAGTGACCTGGAATAGCCCTCCCATTTCCTTGTGTGTCCACTTTCTGAGCCTGGCTATCAGCCTGGACAAGCCTGTCAATTAGTATCTCAAGGGTTTGGGATGGGGTCTGCAGCCCATTGAAGAGCACAAGCCCAACACTAACCTCCAATTCCCTCTCTTAATTGAGCATTCATTACTTTGCAGGAACAAAAGCAGGCATTCTCTATTATAAAGCAGAGGTCGAAACCGGTGGCTGTGTTTTGTTTGGCCTGCAGAGTGTTTAAATATTGAGAAATTTCACATAAAATACGGATTTCCGGCTTCTCTCTGAAAATGGGCAGAGCTGGTGACTCTGGGGCTACTGAGTAACGGCCGTCCCCTCAGAGGGAGGCGCTCTCAGGTTCGCTGTTCCAACCTCAAGTTTTGTTTCTGGCCACTTCAGCCAGGCCCCACTTCCCTGGTCCCCACAGCAATCCTAGCAGGTGTAGCTCCGCTCTAACCCGGTTTTTCTCTCCTTTCCAGTGTTGAACAGACTGGTGAGGATGCCATTCTTAACTTCTGCCACATCTGCACATGGGTAGCCTGTGGCGGCGGGGGCTGAAGGAGCATTTATCATGAGTGCCTGGTCCATATAAGTTGTTTGCCACTTTCTTCTTATGTGGGCGAATAGGAATGACTACCTCTCAGGAATACAAAATTCACCAGGTGAAGTCAGGGCTTCGGAATGTCTCGGCAGCTTCTGGAGTACCACTGCTACCACCTGTACCTTCTCTTGTCTACAAGGATCACCCCTGCTCTCACAACTGATTCCCAATCTTACTGAAGATCCCAGAAGCAAATGCGTCCGTGCTTTACTGAGACATGAGGAGAAGTCAAAAGCCAAACAGCAATGTGAAAAGCTGCCCGCCAGCCTTCTCATTTTCCCTCAGAAGACAGAGGTGCTACTGCCAAAGGGAGTGTGCCGCTGTGAGCACAGATGGGGTTGTCAGCCAGGACCACAGGCAGTCAGTGGTGTCAGCTAGGGCGGGTGCTAAGCTGCCTTACAGGGCTCTGTACTTCCTGGTTCCACCTCAGGGCACTGCAAGTGAATGAACCTTGGACAGTGCCAGACCTCCTGAGGCTTTCAGCACCTGACTAGAATTTCAGCGCCTTTTTAGTATTCTTCTGGTGCCCTTGAAGACCAGCTGAAATGTGGAAGGAGCTGGCATCTGGCACTAAGGGGTAAGATCTCACTGACATCACCAGGTGGTGCAAAATCGCAGGTACCTCTACTTCAAGAGAGCAGGAGTGCACGCATATCAGGAAGCAACATTAGTCCTTTCCTGAGAAACGGACCTCCCAGTTCCAGGACTTGTATAGTTTCTGGTGCATCAGGCTTCATACACATTTGCAGAAGGAATGTACAGATGTGGAGAAAGTGCCCAGCCAGTGGTTTGGTTTGCTTCCGGTGCATAAGCAGAAAGTGGAGGCTACAAAGTCCATTCTTTGCAGTTCTGGGCACACTGGAATCCTTCTGTTCTGAGAAGAACACTACCATTGAACTCATTCATGAGTGTTTTATCGAGATGACTGTCCAAATAATCCTGATGTGCTGCTTAGATGGAATATTCTTCAGGAATGCCAAGGTTAGTGATGAAGTTTTTCTTTTCTTTTCTTTCTGCCTTAGTGATGGGAATATTACAGCCCATGTCCCAGAGGGTTCTAAGGTTTCTGCCTTGCTCACATCTACAGGCCCTGAATCTTAACAGAAACCTTCCCTGACAGCCAAAGTACTCTGCTGCAAAAGTGAATTACGCTGAATCCAGTGGCCTAAACCAACCACTTTGTTATGCTCACAGCTTCTGCAGGTAGGGCAGCACACAGTGCTGGCGGCCCCCTCTGCTCCAAACTGCCTGCACACTCATTTGTACCCCAGCTAACACGCCAGGAAGGCCAAGGCTGCAGTCTTCACTCATGTAGCCAGTGGTAGATGGTGGCTGCCAATTCAGGCTCCACTGGTCTCTCTACATGTGACCCCACTGTGGAGTTCCTTATAACATGGTGGCTTCATGCCAACTCTTGAAGCTGTATTACCTTTTACAACTTGGCCTTGAACATCACATAGAAAAACTGTCAATGTCACAGCCACTCAGATTCGGGGAAAGGAAATAAAGGCTCACCTCTCAACGGGAGTAGGTCAAACTCACAGGTAAGAAAGCCACATGGGATGGGAGGTAGTGTTCACCCACCTCTACAAAATACAATCTGCCATACCAGGTTGAGTGTGTTCCTAGTCATTGTGGGATCAAATACAGAAAAACTTCTTCAGGCCTCCATGGGCACCTACACATGTGGCCTATATTCCAACATACACATAGATTAAAAAAGTAAAAATAAATCTTAAAAAAAAAAAAAAAGCCAGCCTGGCAAGATGGCTCAATGGGTACAGGGGACTTTCCGGAAGCCTGGTGATCTCATTTTGACCCCAAAGCCTACACTTGAAAAGAGAGGGCTAACTTCTACGGGTCACCCCTTGACCTCCACACACACTGCGGCATATGTGCTATGGAAGTAAGTAAACACATTTCAAAGTTAAAGGTAGCCATAACTATCTGACAAAGTTGTTCAGGGGACAAAATATAAGGGATGTGCAGATGTGGGGTGGTATTATTACAAGGTAAGGTGGTTTTATAATATCTTTATATATTCTTTGTGTTGTTTTTGTTTTGGGGCAGGGTGTCTCTCTGTAGCCCTGGTTGTCCTGGAACTCACTCTGTAGACCAGTCTGGCCTCGAACTCACAGAGATCCACCCGCCTCTGACTCCTGAGTGCATGCGCCACTGTGCCCAGCCATATTTACACGTTGTTTAAAATGTGAAAGAGAGGGCTGGGGAGACAATGAGTAAATAAAGTAAAAAAAAAGAACCTCGGTTTATCTGCAGATTCCTCACAAAAAGGCTTGTGTGGTGGTGTGCATTTGTAACCCCAGCTCTGGGAAGGCAGAGACAGGCAGACTCCCGGGCTTGCTGACCAGCCAGCCCAGCCTACATGTAGACTCTAGGCCATCAGTGAGAGACCTTGTCAAAAAAAATCCAAACAAAGAAAACACCGAAGGTGGACAGTACCAGAGAAATGACATTGGAGGTTGTTATCTGGTTTACATGCGAGCGTGTACACACACGAACACACACACACATGAACACACACACACATGAACACACATGGACACACACTTGAACACACATGAACAGACACACACATGAACACACATTCGTATGAACATAGACACAAAAACAAAACGAAGGTGAGAAGTGGAGTCTGAATTTTCTCTGCTGGCATGCTTGTTAACAGAGCGCACCACTGGAGCATGCTTTAACATTGCGTTTTTGACGAGAGAACATGATGGAAATGTCAGCAACTAGGCTCCCAAGGCCACAGAAAGAGTAACACCATCTGCCTTTTACTCTCTCAAACCATTTTCAAGCCAGCTATCATACCCCGGGGACTCCTTGGGCATCCTGCAGTAACAGGCCCCCGTCTGCCAGCTGTGGGATGGCTGACCCTGCTCCAGCTGCTGACCACGGCCCCACCCAGCACACTCCTTGAAACCTCAGCTCAACTGAACTGCTCAGGAATTCCTGGCCCATAAACAACCATGAGAGACAATTACTGTTCACTCCTGTGTTAAATTATATGCTTTGTAGTAATCTGTTGTATAGCAATAGGTAATGAATACACAGAAATATGCCCTACTAACCAAATATAGCATGGCAGGCTTTGCAGCCTCGCTGGCCATGTCCCTGGTGACAGGTAGCACTTCTGTGGGAGGTGTCAGGCTGAGCAGTCAGGCTGCAGATAGCTCAATAGTACCACTGGCAGTAAGTGGTCCTTGGAGACAGGTCCTTAATGAGGCTGTAGTATGTCTGATTTTATATAAATGGGAAACAACACAAAAATCATCACCTACACACAGATGGTTGAAAAGCCGAAGTCTAAGTAGGAGCCAAGTGACCTGGATCCCAGGAAGGCGACTTCAACACTGACTGGCCACCTTCCAATTCTGTGGCTGCACCCTCAGCTATTATATGGTGTTTGTACCCGAGGAGCTAGACAGTAGCTTCTGGAACCTCAACTGAGCTCTTTTTCACCTGGACAATGGGGCTTTCTATCCAACCTCCACAAAAGGTCATCATCCTTACCTGGTTTTTGAAAGAATTCCATTAACTCTGTACTTGGATGTCAATATTTTCTGCTACAGTCCCTGGCCATCTCTCCTTTAATGCAAGCTATAGTTGGGCACCATGCTAAGACTAGCCAGCTAACATTAAGCACAATCTTCACCATCACCTGTTTTGTCCTCCTCACTGACTATCCTTAGCAACAAGTCATAAAAAAAAAAAATAAAAAATCAACAACCAAACTAAACCAAACCTAAGTCCAAAAGCCCAGTCGTTATGGTCAGGGGGCAGAACAGGTGCCCAAGACCGAAGACTTCTGTTCTAGATCTAGTACTTCCTTTCTGGATCTAGTACTTGTACTTGGTGGTTCTTATCACCCTGCTCCTTGCCCTCCACGCAAGATCAGGAGGAGCCTGGGGTCTGAGCAAGAGGTATGAATGCTCAGCATCTACTCAAGAGACAGCTGCTCCTCCGAGACTGCTAGCCAGCCTGGCCTTCGAACATTCAACTGCCTCCCACCACCTAGGAAAAAAAAACTGAGGAAAGTATGTACATTTATCTCTAAAAATTCACTTGCTCTAAAGCATTTTCTCACACACCTTGTGGTCTTTCTTCCTAGGTCATAAATTGTGTAGACTAGCCCTGACTAGAGCAGCTAACAGATCAGTGATGTCTTAATGGCAGCCCATGCCTGCCTCACCCCAGAGTGTCCAGGGGCTTCTGAAGGCGCAGTAGCTTCAGCAGACACGGGCACTGGCTAGGGAGCAACACAGGCGAGCTGTCACGCTTTGTGTTTCTGCTTGTTAAATCCGAATGCTCCTAATTAGTTATTCTGCCCAATAATGCCTGGCTGGACAATGGTGCGGGGACCGGGGCTGCTGAGGCTGTGAATACAAGTTCCTTGGCCTCCTGAGGCTTGGGGGTTTGGTGGCTTGGTTGTGGGCACTGAGGCGCTGTGTTCCTGCTGGCTGTGGACTCAATGACATCAACCCACGTGTGAAGAAAGGTCATCACCTGTTAGTGCTTTGGCAGAAGGGCAGCTGCCCTGAGTGCCCACTTAGGCCTTGCCTTTGTCTACTGACTCTGTGAAGAGTGCCCACAGAGAACAACGCTCTGTGATTCTGGTTGCCTGGTGGGGGCAGGACATACAAAGTGATTCACTAAACACCCTTGAAGAATTCAGCAAAATGTGTCTTCAAAGACTGGCCTTGAGCTGCCTTGGACATGGCCTTTTCGTGAACTTACACACTAGCTACAACTCCAGGAAGCCTCTGACGTGGACCACCAGGTGCAGTGTTCTCGTGCAAAACACTTGTGACAGACATTAATGTCACACTGACAATAAGAGCTGTATGAACAGGGGAACCAGCCAAAACCTGAGCTGAGAGGTTAGCTGTCCAGGGACCGCGACTGTTCAGGAAGACTGGACGGACCCTCGGCTGGGCTTGGTAGTGCATTCCTGCGATCCCAGCCCTCGGGAGGCTGAGGCAGGAAGTCAGCCTGGGTGGCACAGCAAGACCCTGTCTCAGAAACAAACAAAAAGTGGACAACATTAAACAACTCACAACTGTTCTGACAATCAAAAGTAGAGATCAGGGGACTGGAGAGACGGCTCAGTGAGTAAGAGTACTTGCCGTGAGAGCAAGAGGGCCTGGGTTCAAATCCCCAGCACCTATGTAAAAGCATGGTCTGGCTCCCAGAAGCTTGCCGGTTAGTCTGCCTAGCCTGAATAGCATGCTTCAGGTTTTGTGAGAGATTCTGAGTCAAAAAATAAGGTGGAAATGGATAGAAGAAGACACCTGGGGTGGTTTGAATAGGAATGGCCCCGCAGACTCATGTGTTTGAATGCTTGGTCATAGGGAGTGGCACTATTTGGAGGTGTGGCCATTGGTGAAGGAAGTGTGTCACTAGGGGTGGGCTTTGAAGTCTCAGAAGCTCAAGCCAAGCCTAGCGTGTCTCAGTCTCTTCCTACTGCCTGCAGATCCAGATGAGGAACTCTCAGCTCCTCTCCAGCACCACGCCTGTCTGAATGCTGCCACACTTCCTGCCATGCTGACAATGGACTAAACCTCTGAACTGCAATCCAGACCCCAATTAAATTTTTTTTCTTTATTAGAGTTGCTTTGGTCATGGTGTCTCTTCATAGCAATAAAACCCTAACTAAGATAACATCTGCTATATTCCTCTGGTTTATATATGCATACACACACAAACAAAATAAAATAAAAAAATCAGAGGTCATTTATTTGTTGATTCATGACTAATAATGCTAATTTATTTGCTTTTATTTCATGGGGCAAATTAGTGAGTTCAGGATAGGACACACACACACACACACACACACACACACACACACACACACACACAGAGCCCTTCCTTCTTCCATGTGTCTATCCAAACACTGATTCACTGAGTATGTACATGTTCTGTGAGATGTCAGTTGCTCAGCCCAATGTTCATTGCTCCAACCATTCTAGGCCACTCTAGAGTGCTGTGGGATGTCTTTCTGTATGCTGTGAATACGTGTGGCTGCCATTGGATAATAAATGAAGCTGTTTTGGCCTATGGCAAGAAAGCTTACAGCCAGGTGGGAAATCCCAAGCAGAGATTCAGAGAGAAGAAGGGTGGAGTTGAGAGAGACTCATGGCCACATGGCAACATACAGATGAATAGGAAATGGGTTAATTTAAGATGAAAGAGATAGCTAGAAAGAAGCTGAAGCCATAGGCCATACAGTCTGTGATTAATATAAGCCTCTGAGTGATTATTTTATAAGCAGATGGGAAGACATTTGTCCTGTGGCCAGGCAGGAGAAACTTCCTGCTTCATGGAAGAGTCAGTGTGCACTTGGTTACAGCTCAGTGTTTTCATGGTTCTCCAGGTCTGTCTTCAGGCCCCCTCCCTTGGCATCACTCCCATTCACACCTCTACTTAAAATTCTCAATTTCTTCATCTCTTTTCTTCATTAAAAGTAATCTATTGAACTGGGTGGTGGTGTGCATGCCTTTAATCCTAGCGCTTTGGAGACCAAGGCAGGTGGATCTCCGAGTTCGAGGCCAGTCTGGTCTACAGAGTGGGTTCCAAGACAGCCAGGGCTACACAGAGAAACTCTATCTCAAAAAGTGTGTGTGTGTGTGTGTGTGTGTGTGTGTGTGTGTGTAAATTCTATTGTAATGTCTCTCCCTGAAGTATCAATGTATTAGTACCATAAATGAACGTATGGTAGCATAATTATTAATTGTCCTCAATATAACCTAAAAATAAAGTCCATTTTGGAAATTCAGAATCCAGGAAAAGTAAAGAATGAGGAAAAGGTTCCTGAAATTGTCCCATGTGAAAATTTTGTGAGGGGGTGAGATAGTGTGAGAGAATAAATGGGAGGGGTACATTAGCCAACTGCCTCACCCCTGGGACCATTCGGTATCCTTGCTCTTGAATCACACACAAATAGAATCATCGAATGCTTAACTTACAAATGTCCTGAATTCAGGTGAGTAACACCAGAAGAATTAATTAGTGATTAATATATATTTTAGGTTTTGTTTCAGAGCACAGGTCAAATTTCAATCTGACCTCTCCTTTCAGAAGGAACTTTGGAAGAATTTTCTTGTTTACACAGTCTAGGGAATGGCATATTAAACCAGGGTTCTAATTGTCTCCACACAAACAAGTAAGAACTGTTGTAAAGAAACTTACATACACCAATACAGTCTGTTGGAAGAATCTGGAACCTTTTAAATCATTGTTAAAAGAATCAAAGGGGCAGGAGAAAGGTGGATGGTTTGTCGACCAGTCACCAGGAACAGAGGAAAGAGGCATTGAGAATGTGGTACTGTATCTGAAACCTTGTTGGGATACATCTTTCTATTATATTTCTGTCTTAAAGCCTTCCCATGAATCCATGATGATGCCGAATACATTGGAAAATAAGAAAACCAGGGCTGAATAGATGGCTCAGTGATTAAAAGCACTTGCTGCTCTTTCAGAGGATCTGTATTTGATTCCCAGCACATACATCGTAACACAGAACTGTCTAACTCCAGTTCCAGGGTATCTGATACCCTTTTCTGGCATCAATGGGCACCAGGCATCACATGGTGCACAGATGTACAAGCAGAGAAAACAACCATACACATAAAATAAAACAATAAAACAAACTCTATTCCCTCTTCTCAAGGTATCAAACCGAGGAAAAATTCTTAGAAAGAAATTTACCTATTAAAAAATTCCACTTTTGCCAGGTGTTGGTAGAATATGCCTTTAATCCCAGCACTTGGGAGGCAGAGGCAGAAGATCTCTGAGTTTGAGGCCAGCCTAGTCTACAGAGTGAGTTCCAGGACAGCCAGGGCTACACAGATAAAGCCTGTATCTGAAAGAAAAAAAAAAAAATTCTATTTTTTTACATGTCCACATGTTCACAAAAGCTTAGCAATTGCCTACTTGGCCTTTTTGACACTGCTTTCAGAGTCTGAAAGACAGTATGTATTTACACTTCCTAAAGGAAAGTCTCTGTAATTTTTTTGTAAGAAACAAACAACAAGAAATACCCAAACAAAATAAGGTCTCCTACAGAAAACTTAATAGTAGTGGCTGGAAAGATGCTTAGCAGCTAAGAACTCTTGCTACTCATACAGAGGACCTAAGTTTGGTTTCCAGCACTGTTGCTGGATGGCTCATGACTGCCTATGACTTCAGCTTCAGGGGATATGACACTTTTTTCTGGCTTCTATGGACACACAGACACGCAGACACAGACACACAAGTATACATAGATACATGGGAATAGAAAATGTCTTTAAAAAAAAAAAACAAACCAAACTAATAGCTTTTCTTTCTTTCTTTGAGTCAGGATCTCATTACGTAACCCTGGCTGTCCTGGAACTCTGTAGACCAGGCTGGACTTGAACTCAGAGATTCACCTGCCTCTGCTTCCTGAATTTAAAGGCATGTGCCACCACCACCTCAACCTGATAACCATTTTTGAAATACTCTTTTTGCTGAACAGAATTCATCTAGAATCCAGCCTTAAGAAATGAGTGCTCTCTGGAGGCATTACCATCCCTGACCTCAAGCTCTACTATAGAGCTATAGTAATAAAAACAGCTTGGTACTGGTATAAAAATCAACATATGGACCAATGGAATCGAATTGAAGACCCTGACATTAATCCACACACATATGAACACCTGATTTTTTGATAAAGAAGCCAAAATGATACAATGGAAAAAAGAAAGTATCTTCAACAAATGGTGCTGGCATAACTGGATGTCAATATGTAAAAGATTACAAAGAGATCCATATCTGTCACCATGCACAAAACTCAAGTCCAAGTGGATCAAAGACCTCAACATAAATCCAGTTACACTAAACTGAATAGAAGAGAAAGTAGGAAGTATTCTTGAATGCATTGGCACAGGAGATCACTTCCTAAATATAACACCAATAGCACAGACACTGAGAGAAACAATCAATCAATGGGACCTCTTGAAACTGAGAAGCTTTTGCAGGGCAAAAGACATGGTCAATAAGACAAAAAGACAGCCTACAGAATGGGAAAAGATCTTCACCAACTCCACATCTGACAGAGGACTGATCTCCACAGTATATAAAGAACTCAAGAAACTAAACATCAACATACTGAACAAGCCAATTAAAAAATGGGCTAAAGAGCTAAACAGAGAATTCTCAAAAGAATCACAAATGGCTGAAAGACATTTAAAGAAATGCTCAACTTCCTTAATCATCAGAGAAATGCGAATCAAAACGACTCTGAGATACCACCTTATACCTGTGGGAATGGCTATGATCAAAAACACTAATGACAGTCAATGTTGGAGAGGATGTGGAGCAAAGGGAACACTCCTCCACTGTTGGTGGGAATGCAAACTTGCATAACCACTGTGGAAATCGGTGTGGTGGTTTCTCAGAAAATTGGGAATTAATCTACCTCAAGACCCAGCCATACCACTCTTGGGCATATACCCAAGGAATGCTCAGTCATACCACAAAGATACATGCTCAACTATGTTCATAGCAGCACTATTTGTAACAGCCAGAACCTGGAAACAACCTAGATGTCCGTCAACTGAAGAATGGATTAAGAAAATGTGGTACATATACACAATGGAGTACTACTCAGCAGAGAAAAACAATGACAGCATGGAATTTGCAGGCAAATGGATGGAACTAGAAAAAATCATCCTGAGTGAGGTAACCCAAACCTAGAAGGACAAACACAGTATATATTCACTCATAAGTAGATTCTAGATATAAAGCAAAGAACAATCAGTCTGCAACCCACAGAACCAGGGAGGCTATATAGCAGGGGGGACCCTAGGATGACTGTGGCTTATAATAAGTTTTGGTTTTACTCAATTACTGGGCAAGCCTCAATCAAACATTTCACAATTAGGATAAGAATTTATACTGTATCAAACTGATAATAGAAAAATAAATTAATTAATTTAAAAAAAAAAAGAAATGAGTGCATCGAGCTGGTGTGCCCTACATCTCCTGGAACTGGAGAACCTTTGCCTTCCCTAAAATGTCACTTCCTTGACCCTACCATTAGGTCAGAACAATCCTTGGCTCTGTTTTATATGTTCCAGAAAATGCTGCCGACTGACTAGTCTTACACAATGTTCTACTCTCCTGCTGTGTTCCATGCATGTGATATCCAGAGAGCAGTCTAGCCACTGGAGAAACACAGGCACCAGTACACAGTTGGCCCAAAACCACAGGTGATTAGCTCTCAGCATAACAGGAAAGCAACTGTCAGTACTTGCAATTTATTCCCACATATCTACATATACTGCAGTAAGAACGAATGCATTCCAAGGAGGCAAAAAATAAAAATAGGAATTTCTTGACTGTAACAGAAGATCTATTAGGTCGCTACAAGTCTCCAGCCATTTTTGATTGAGTACACTTGCTGAAATTTTGAGGGGTGTTATATAAATGAAACATGAGGGATGCAATTTTTTGGTACCAGAATGTTTTCAGCATCTTTAAATAATATTAGTACTTTGTGTTCTTTACTACCTTACAATTATGCCTAAACTTCCACTTCCTCTTTACTGTATCTATCATTCACTTACTTGTGTGTGTGAGTGTGTGTACACATGTGCATGTGCAAGGTCTGACAACATTCAGTCTTCTCCTTCCATTATGGGGGTTCCGGGGATCAAACTCAGCCCAGCAGGTTGGCAGCAAGTGCCTTATCCTCTGAGCCACTGAACCAGCTGGTATGCCTATTAAATCATAACCTTTCTTGAAAAGTTCTTTTAAAAAATCAAACTCACAAGAGAAATTTGTAAAAAAAAAAAAAAAAAAAAAAAAAAAGACTCTGTTATTGTTCCAGAGCTATACTTCTCAATAATTAATTAATTTCTCTTTCTTTAACTATAAAACATATACCTAAAAACTCCTTTTTCCACAGTTAAGTTTGCTTTCATAGATGCCCTTACTCGTAAGGAATGGGATCAAATGGGAGAAAAGCACTGGCTCCAGCAGTCCTGAAGGGGACAAAGACTGGAAGGGAGAGCCTCAGATCCATGGAGGTATGACTGGTCAGTGAGGAAGGGTTCCCGCTACCCTGATACACTCTTCACAAAACCCACTACTATTGTTTTTCCTCCTGCAGGTCCCTTCCCCTTCCTATATGGGAGAGCAGTTCAAAATAACAAATAGAAAACATACTTGTTATTTACCCAGAAACCAAAGGGAGATGAGCAGGGGTGCCCTTCAGGGCTGATAGCCAAGCTACAGACAGATCAAAAGCCAAATGCAATTCAGTCCACCTCAGCCAGAAGCAGTAATTGAATTAAACTTCCTCTAAATATGATAAGTTTGGGGCTCTTAAAGCCAGGCACAAAGAACCAGGTTAGTGTGAGCTGCTACATAAATGGATGTACTGAGCTCCAGCCTCCGCCCACGGGGAGTTTGATTAGCTGGCCATTGCTTCTACCACTCCACGGCCCAGCTGAAAACTGATTAAGCTACTTACAGGGCTCCGGGGGCTAATGGCCTGGCCCACCAAGAACACCACTGTCACTGATTTAAGTAAGCTGCTTGGCATGTACGATTTGATTATTACAAGAAGGAAAAAGAAAGGGCCGTGTGGTGAGACAGCGGGGTACAGGGAAGCTTTAAGAAGCAGGCTGCTCTTTTATTCCAAATGGATTCAGACACTGACACCCAAAAATGAATACGGAATTACTGCAATTCTCTTTTCCTCTGACACCAAAACTTGTTTTGAAGGGCCTCCTTAAAGGGCAGTGCTCTGTTTTATTCCACCCCTCTGTGCCCCGACCAGATGATTCCGCTGGGTGCTTGCCTATGGGAAAGGTGGGCAGGACTGGAGGAGCAGGCCGGTCAAAAATGGACAAATACAGACTTATCCTAGCCCTCTCTCAGGCCTCTCCAACTAAATGCTACATTAGTTTTTTTTTTAATTTAAAGTAACTGTCTTACCTCCACAAAAAAGTCTTAATAATTTAAATTTTAAAAAGGCATACCAGAAACCTTGAAAAGTAACTGAAAGTCTGAAAAATGATCGAAGTTTTTAAGGAGAGCTCATTTCTTTTGGGTAAACCAACCAGAGGAAAAAAGGGCAGACTCCCAGCAGTTCGAGATTTCTGAAGGTTGTCACAATTATTTTTTGATTGGTTCTTCAAAGAATCAGTATTTATTTAGAAAGTAAAGTAATGCTTTCATTTAGTGTCTAGCAGCTTCTTAGAGAGTGTGTTGTTGATTTAAATGATTAACCAAAGCAAAGCATACTCAGAACTTAGGGCTGAGCACACAGAGCTTTGGTTTCTTCCTGGCTGCTAACCTGGTCAATCATTAAAAGTCCATGCACTGACAAAATCGTAAAAGCTGGTTTTGACTCTCTTCTGTGCTCTGCTGTGCTTTATTAAACTTTAAAAGTTATCCAGCTGTTAGATTTCAGCACATCTGAAGGCCTTATGCATTCACTCACTGCCTTTCTCACATCCTTTTTCATCACATAATTTTTAGCTGAAATATTCATATCACATAAAATTATTTTAAAGAAAACAATCAATTTATCTTTAGTACACTCACAAGGCATCATCACTATCTAGTTCCATCCGGGAAGAGATCCCTTATCCATTGGCAGTCTCTCCTCACCTCCATTCTTTCCAGAGCCTGGAACCACTGATCTATTTTCTGTCACTGTGAATTTCCTCATTGTGGACATGCCATTTAAACTGTTACAAAGATACATCTTTTTTTCCTCTCTGGATTCTTAGCATGATAAGGCTCATCCATGTTCTAGTGTGTATCACCATTTCACTCTTTCTATGGTTAGACAATGTTACAAAATAATGATAAACAAGACCTCTGAGTTGATGAACATCTAGGTTGTCCCTCACTTTCTTTTGTCTATTGTCAATCTTGTTGCACCGGCATCCTTGCAAAGGTTTTGTTTCATTTGTTTTGGGGACAGGGTCTTGCTATGGTAGCTATGGAGCCTGGGCTGCCTCAGTTTCCTGAGCAGCTGGAACTGCAGGTGCACATCACCCTACCCGGCACTCATGTACAAGTTTTCATAAGGACATACGTTTTGCATTCTCTTGGGCATATACTTGGGAGGGAATCTCTGGATTATATGGTAACTCTAACTTTCCGAGAGCTGCTAAACTGCTTTCCAAATGCATATTCCAGTCACTGTCCCAGAAGCAGTGTGTCAGAGCTCCAGTGACTCTCCATCCCCTGGAAGTTGCCATTGTCTCATAGTATCTTTTTATATTAAATCTCCCTCCCATTCAGAATACAAATTAATTGAATGTGAAACTACTACAATGATAGATTAACCTATACCTAAACCATGATCCACAAAGTGACTTCTGACAGAAAACAAAAAAATGCCAAGGCCCCTCTGAGCACTCACCTGCTGCAGGTCAGCGAGAGAATACAGGTGGATCTGTTGAAGGAGGTATTCTCTGGGGAAAATCCTGAAAACAAAGGCAGACACACAAGTGACCAATGTGCCCAAAGACACACTTTTCCTATGTTAAATCTCCTTCAGAATTCCTTCCTCTGCCCTTGGCCTCTCTCCTCTGCTTATGCCCTACCCTCTGAGAAACCTCTAACATTACCCTTTCCTCTGGTACTTTTCTTTGTAACACAAATATAAATAAATATTATTTGTCATTTCGAATGATATCTGAAATGCTATATATTATGTAGTGTTCTAGGACACATCTGATTTTTGTTGTTTTGTCTTTGTTCTCTTGGTTTTTGGAGATAAGTTTTTGATATGGAGCCCCTGTGGCCTTGAACTTAAAATCTTTGTGCTTTAGCCTTGACAGACGCGGGTTTGCAGGAGTGTGCCACTCTGCCTGGCCTTGCTTCCAGTCCCCTGTACTAGTTCTGTCTCTAACAAGTTGTGTGATCTTACATACATCTCACACCCAGCTTCTGTGCTGGTCCGGCTGCTATGACGCTTAACAAGGACGGCTGAACTTGCTATCTCTAACATCTTAGCAGCTGTAACAATAATGTTCTGATTTGAATAAAAATGGCCCCAATGGGCTCATATGTTTGGATACTGGTCACCTTTTGGTAGAACTGTCTGATAAGGATTAGGGGGTGTACTCTTGTTAAAGCAGGTGTTGTCACTAGGGGGTGGATTTTGAGGTTTTAAAAGAATCATGTCACTCCCAGTGTGCCTCTGTCTACCCTGTGCTTGTGGATCAAGACATAAGCCCTCCGCTGTCCCTGCTGCCGCGCCTTTGCTCTGCCATCATGGACCCTTACCCTCTAAAACCACAGGCCCAATTAGATGCTTTTTTTATAAGTTGCCTTATTGTTACAGCAACAGAAAAGTAATTAATTCCACTGTATATCTAAAATAACGAATTCTGGAGTTAAGAACTATTAGAGTGGCAACCTGTGTGTTTCTCTAGAATCACCTACGGGCAGGGAGACAGTCCTACTGAATGTCACATTAATGACATATTCTCTCAAGGGCATACGGAAATTCACTTTAGATTTGGGGCACAGATGGTAACAATAGTATAAAACTGTAAACTGAGACTCTCCAATAAATTTCATTAGCTGTTGTCAATTTCTAGGATCTAGGCAGATGGCAGTGAGCGAATAAGAAACAGTAATTGTGGGCAAGCAGCTCCCGAGAAAGGGAGCCAAGTATAGATAGTTAGAAACAACACACACACACACACACACACACACACACACACGCACGCACACACGCACGCACACGCACACTCATGGTAGGGGGCAGTATACACCTGCAATCCCAGTACTTGAGAGGTTAAGGAAGGGGAATCTTGAGTTTGATTTCAACCTGGGCTCTATAGTGAGACTCCGCCTCAAAATAAATAAATAAATAAATAAACAACACAAAAGGAAACTACATACACACACACACACACACACACACACACACACACACACACCAAATCCAAAGTCGAACTGACAATTGCTAGTATTTTCATGGTACTGTGCCATAATCTTGTGGTTTGGTTGTGAGCCTTAGCTTTCAATGGCTGCGCTCGCCCTCCGGCTCGATCTTGTATTTGACATGAAACCACCACCTTTCCTCAACTAACAGGTACGACTATCATTACATGCCAAGCACCAACAAGTCTTCATAGCTGAGCCCAAGAAGCCTGGAGCCCAGCAAGGCTAGAGGATGTAAACCAGCTGGTAATCAGACTACAGCCTGGAGACAGAAAATGTTAAGACTGGAGCATGGGACACAGCCTTTTAGAATGGCAAAGGCCAGCTCTGGCTTCCCATCAGAATCACTGGGGCAGTTTTAGGAAGTGAAAGAACGCCTACATGGGGAAAGAACAGAAGTCACTGTTAAGCAAACATCCTCCCATTACTAACACAGCCAAGGTTTAGCAGCTCTGGCCTAGTACATAACTAGCTGGGAAATTTCCTTAGTCAGTCTTCCAGTTAAGGATAGATTAGTCGCCAAACTCTAGCGGTGAACATATTTAGTTATCTATCCATCTTAGGTTGATCAAGCACCCACTATATACCAGGTCCTGTACCACACTGCTGAAGACAAGGGTAATGAGTCAGCTGGACAAAGACTTGGCTCATGGAGGACCAAATCGCTACATTCTAGATTGGAACTGTAGGGAAGTAGAGTAGGGATGGAAGAGAGTTCTGCTTCAAAACACAGCCCCAGTCACAGACCACATGGTGAGGGCATCGCATTATGGAAACAGAATTTGGATCCTGAGGCTGGGCTCCCTTCATCTCCAGTGGTCCAGGGCTGATCTGTGGGAGGAAGCAGAGCACACGCCCCATGCAGCTGGCAGTGTCCAGGGAAAGGGCTGCCATGCTGCAGTAGCTTTCCTGGAGAAAGGCCCCTTGTGGAAGGCAGGCCATAGTCTGAGGGATCAAGAGATACAACCAACCTCCACTTCATTAACACCCAGGACAGTGGTGATCAAGAGACCACTCCTCATTATAAGCATCAATAACAAACAGTAAGAGGAGCCCATTTTTCACCCAGCATACATCATTTCACCCCGCCTTGACAGCTGTTCTGAGCATTAAGTATAGACCCATTTTATAGAACAAGAAATGGGCTCAGAGGTAAACACTAACATGTCCAGCATCATGAAGCTGGGATTCAAGGTCAAGACCTTCTAAGGACAAAGGACTGTGCTCTTTCCAGATTCTTGGGAGTTGGCGACAGAAAGGAGGCAGGTAGATTCAAATTGACCATCTAATTTAGCTATGGTATTTGTGCTCTTTGGTATAATTGTATATTATTTCTTTTTGGTTTTTTTTTTGGGGGGGGGAGCTGAGGATTGAACCCAGGGCCTTGCACTTGCTAGGCAAGCGCTTTACCACTGAGCTAAATCCCCAATCACCCCCCCCCTTTTTTTTTTGGTTTTTCGAGACAGGGTTTCTCTGTGTAGCTTTGCGCCTTTCCTGGAACTCACTTTGTAGACCAGGCTGGCCTCGAACCCACAGAGATCTGTCTGCCTCTGCCTCCTGAGTGCTGGATTAAAGGTGTGCGCCACCAACACCTGGCTGTATATTATTTCTTTAGGGCAGCAGCAAAACAGTCACTGACCTTTGTGCACATATGCTTGTGTGTGTGTGTGTGTGTGTGTGTGTGTGTAGGCCAGAGAGTAATTGCTCTCCACTGTTTTTAGACAGGGTCTCTCATTGACCTTGGGCTTACCAACTTGGTTGAGTTGGCTGGCCAGGAAGCCTCAGAGGTTCTCCAGTCTCTGCCTCCCCAGAGTAGGGATCACAGGCATGCATGGCTGCTACCAACTCTTTACACGGATGCTGGGGACCCAACCTCAAGTCCTTACGCACACACAGCGGCATCTTACCAAAGTAGGGCATCTCCTCATGTGCTTTTGTTTTGATTTTTGAGAGACTGGTTTCTCTATGTGAGGCGGGCTCCACTTGTGGAGCCTCCAAAGTTCATCCAGCGCAGGTGTACCTCAGTATACCCGGCTCCTGCACCTTCTTTCTCAGGGCAAGAGAGAAGAAGATGGAAAGAATCTGGCAGGGATTCCTGACAAGATATTTGAAGCTCTTTCTAGGGTAATGACAGAGGGATCTTGAAAGGGGCAAGTGTGCACATCTGAGGGACCTCTCCCAAGTCCCGACAACGTTTAGTGTAGGTGAAAGCTGACTCTAAGTCTCAGGTGTGGGTGACTGCATGGTGATGGCACTGGCCAGCACGGGATCAGGCTGGCATGGAGGGAGGATGATCAAGTTATACCTCTATGTGCTAATTATCCAGAGAGAGAGAGACGGGGTAAGGGATGTCTTTCATCAGCACAGAGTGGACAGCTGGAGCTGTGAGGATTGATGGAATAGATAGAACAGAAGCCGGAGGGGAAGGGGATGAACACAGATAAGGGTTACTCTTTATGTTACAGTTCTGGAACCACCAAAATGCATACTTTGATGGTCTGCAATTTTCCTCATACTGGAAAAATGTGTTTTGAAAAGGACATTCATACATAAGTTGGTGTCTATGTTTCCTTGTTATTTGTAAAATGCTCATAGTCTTAGCCAGGTGATGGTGGCACACGCCTTTAATCCCAGCACTTGGGAGGCAGAGGCGGGCGGATCTCTGTGAGTTTAAGGTCAGCCTGGGCTACAGAGTGAGTTCCAGGCTATGCAGAGAAACCCTGTCTGGAAAAAAACAAAACAAAACAACAATTCTCATCCTTGTGGCATTGATCCAGCTTCCCCAAATGTTTACAACTGACAGAGCCATAGGATAGTGGTGAAACCAAGCCATTAATCACTACAGAAGTCACAGCATTTATTCATATTCCACCAATGATTTCATTAGTGCTGTTCATTTGTTCCAGGACCCCTTACAGAACACAACACTGTATTTATGACTGTGGTCTTGTGGTTGGACATACTTAAGTATCTGCAAGTCACTTGAGACCCAAACACATGCAGAAAAGAAAAATCTAGGACATGGTCTTTTAGTGGGATTTTAAGAGCAGCAACACGCACTATCATCTTCTGATAGGGAAGACAGAGTGCTGGGAGTAGATGGAAGGAAAGAACCATTATTTGGAAGGTAACTGCTTAATACTGAAGTCTCCTAAATAAAAGCGATGAGGCAGCAGTGCTAGGAAACAGGTACAGTGACACAAGTGCGTGGACTGGACAGTGGTCTCGCCATGCCACCTGACCCCTTTCACACAAGTGCGTGGACTGGACAGTGGTCTCGCCATGCCACCTGACCCCTTTCACACGAGTGCGTGGACTGGACAGTGGTCTCGCCATGCCACCTGGCCCCTTTCATTAGTGTAGGGAAGCACCCGTCAGTGTAGAAGGACTGAGGGAAGATGATTGACATAATCCACAGCAGGGACAACCTGTTATGTTTTGATATTAAAACTCTCCCTGGTCTAAGGTCCAAACATGTCTATGATTAGAAGTAGATAGGATACAATAACCATCCATAAACTAAATCACCCTGGCATGCCCTTGAACTCCACTAGACAGCCAGAGTCCTTAGTTACTCTAGAAGCAAACACTGTGTTTTACTGCAATAAGGCAGGTCTTATGGTTAAGAGCTGAGTTTGCTGCTTTAGTGAACACAACTGATGAGCAATGAAGAGAATTTCCAGTTTCCTCTTCCTGGGTTCTTCTTGCTTCCAAGCCCTGTTATTCTTTCCACAGCAGGTCTGGTCTCTGTCATCCCCACTACTCCTTCAGCATTATCCGTACAGCTGAAGGGAGTTTTGCATGCATTTAATGTTGCTAACTGTGTAAATGTACTTTGCATGAATTTATTTTCCCTCTCCCTTTAAAAGTGACTCTATGTTCCTCCAGAAGCATGTCATCAACTGTCTCCCTGTATCACACCACAGTGTTGAACACCATCGTTTATATGAGGTCAATCATGATAGACATAAAGACTGGAAAATGCAATCTATGTAGAAAAGATAAAGTAACTGAGCCTACTGTGTCTGGAGAAGATGTGTGTCCAAAAGATTTAGTGGTGGCCATTAAAATACAGACTTTTACAAGAGATAATGTCACTCAGCCCTTCTCCCCAAGAAGAAGGAAGTTGTGGCTAAAAACACTGGTGCCAAATGGGGGAATAAATTTCCAGAGAGGGGCAGGTGGAACCTGTTAAAATGCATCTCCTGTAGAGAAGCTTGTTAATGTAAATGAAAGAGGATTTCCTACAGACATTTAGAGATAGGGCTATGCTCGTGTGCCTAGAGGAGACATATGGATTTCCACAGCAGGGCAACAGGGCAGACATGGCTTGATGCCCCTTTCTCCCCACTCCCTGGAAGTAAATGGAACTGGGGACACATTCTCTAACTTGTTTCCTTCGTGCATACTAACCACAGAGGAAAGACAGGGTAAAGACACAAATGTCAAGATCATGCTAGGCAGGCCATGGCAATTTCCCATCTACATGACACCAGGAGCTGCTCTGCTGTGGCTTGGATCATAGAAGCTGGCCCATCAGCTACAGGCTCTTGAGAAAATGAACTGAACTAGCAGGGATGCCTGGAGTCCTTTCTCCTTAAAGTCTGAAGAGGAGATGGAGCATAGAGGACCTAGTCATACAGGGCCTGCTCCAGCAAGATGCCTGAGGCAGATCTGCCAAGGGGAAGGCACCTGAGGGCATGCAGTCACTTAAGGGACTATGCTGGTAGAACCACTCATGTCTGAGAAGCAAAATTTGGTGTCCCTTAAAGATACTTATGCCAGCATTAATTTCACCATTGATCCATTCAATAAAGCATGGGCGATTTCTTACATTCATGACCAGAAAATACTTCTGATCGTTTTCTCTCCTATGAATTTAAGATACCTCTGCAACTTGCCACTGTGGTTAAGACCCTAAAATCAGAATCCAAGAATCAGTACACATTTCACTGCATGCAGCAGATGTTGGGCTCACACTAGGCTGCAGCCAGTATTCCTGCCCCTGAAGATTTGGAAAGACACAGATTTTAAACATAGAAGACGCACACGGGGTGAAGATGCGCGGGGTGAAGGAGGCCGGCAGGACACCCGGTCAGGAGAGGCCTCCAAGAGTGGGAAGTCAGGAGTTAATGAGAAGTGGACTGGACGGGTGGGTGGTATTTCGGGTGGAAGGAGAAGCAGTTGGAAGGTTGGAGCGTGCCCGGTGCTTTAATCAATCTCTCCTGGGCAGGCTGTGTTTTCTGGTTCTCTGTCTCAGAGGGTACACCACAGAGTGTGAGCTTAGAGAGTTAGGATGTGTCCAGCCAGTAGGGTGCATGTGCATGTGTGTGTCTTGTCATGCTGAATCTACTTAAGAAGAAATGGGGTGCCACAGAAGTGCCCTAAGTAAGACAATGACATGCCGAGGGTCTCGACTTTAGAAGATCCAGGAGAGCAGAAGGGGAGAGAAGGGGGCTGAAGGGAGGGGTCTTTTTGTTTAAAGACTAGATGAGAAATAAAGTGGTCTACAGAGAATTTCAGGGTTAGAACGCTCTTCACTTCAATCTTCAGGTCACAGTGAGCCACACAGAAGCCTGCGCTACTCAGTCTCCCCACTAAGTCAAGGATGTAACTGGAAGCTGTGTTGGCCCAAAGAGGCAGGAAAAGGAGCCCTCTTGCTGGGCTGCTGGAGGAGAAGCTGGGAACTGTGGGCGTGGCCAAATGGAGTTTCCGGAGCCAGTCTGTGGGTTTCAGGCGGAGATATGATCATAGGGAGCCCAGGACGGCACAACAGGGACACAGAAAAGACTGGACCCTTGAGAAATAGTGCCAGAAGGGCATTTACTGGGAGAAGCCTGGGAAGGAGCCCTCAAACAGGAAGAATGACAGAGAGGAACTGCAGCAGGGAGGCTGAGGAAGGGGATCTCAAAGAGCAAAGCACACGAGGTCGTGGTGGTGGGGTCAAACAACCGAAGGAAGGCTCTCAAGAGCACCCCAGCAAACAGGACTCATCAGGGACCCCAGATAATGGTTTGCAGAGGAGAAAGACAGTACACTGCAGAGGGGTGAGGATGGTAGGTGACTCCTCAGAACGTAGATTGAAAAGAAAGGAAAGGAGAGGCCGGTCGGCAGTGGTGCACGCCTTTAATCCCAGCGCTCAGGAGGCAGAGGCAGGCGGATCTCTGTGAGTTCCAGGCCAGTCTGGTCTACAAAGCGAGTTCCAGACCTGCCAGGCCTGTGGCACAAAGACACCCTGAAACACCAAAAAAGAAAGACAGGAGAGAAAGTAGGCCAGTGCTAAAGAAGGATTTAGGATTGAGATAAGAATGGTAGAGATGTGGGCATACTTACAAGCGGAAACAAAGAAGTCAGTGCAGCGGCAGGAACACAGACATAGGGGTAAAGAACAGAGCCTGCCCCAAGAAAGACCTCCAGGAAAGGGGATGTGGGGCCAACGGCAAGTTCTTTCCAATACACAAGCTTGTGTGTGAACGCCCGCACATCACACACACCACATACACGCACAATTTCTTCATTTGACTAAAATGTTATGTAAAGGGTATTATTTATTAATTTCACCTATGTAACTTGCAAATTTCACCATATTAGGGTCACAAAGCTGCAAACGACGCAAAGGTCATCTGACTTCGGTCCTGTAGTAAACAGGATCCTTGCTGCAAGTCATCTCTCTTGTTTTCAGATGAGGCTGCTGCCTTCCTTTGGGCTTTCTATGCATTAAGTGGCCTCCCTGCACTATAACACCATTAATCATGAGGCCCAGCAGCGTTTCCACAGCAGGCCAACCACATGCCCTGCCCATGGCAATGCAAATTCATCTAGCAGGTCCTGCGCTCAAGCCAAAGGACTAAAGAGATAAAGTCAACTCCCCATGTCTCATCCATCAAAGGAAACCACATCACTGACAGGTAGCAACATCTATTTCTCTGGTACCAAAGAAGCCCGAAGAAGGCCGCCAGAGGACGGCAGCCATCAGCTAGCACATCCAGATCCAGTAGCAACGGTTCTATTTTATCATCTTTGCAACAGTCTGACACACTGGGAAGGTAACTTAGGCTTCGTTTATAGCTTGTTCTAATGAGGAAAGTGAGAAAAGATGAAAACGAGAAGGGGAAAAGGTCATGTATGATTCAGAGCCCTTATATTAGCTGACACTTGGGGTTAAACATTCGGAGATAATTGCCTAAGAAATCAAAGGCAATAGTCTTAAAAAAATAAAAAGCTAGAGAACCTCATCTCATTTTGTTCTATGAGATTAAACTAAATAAATCAAGACTCATTTAACCTGACTAATTTCTGAGGACTTCAACTCCCACCAAGCCCCAATACTCATGACAGTAAAAGGACCGAGTCAGGCTCTGAGGGAAGCGGGCTCTTCACAAGATTCTGACGGAATTATTAATGTATGGAACATACCCAGGAAGCTCGGTTCCCAGAGATACACAACTGGCAGGCACCTAAAAACCCAAAGACCGGGGCTGGAAAGAGGGCTTGGTTGGCAGGGCAACTGTTGACTAAGCAGGAGGACTTGAGTTCAGTCCCCAGAACACACATCAAGACACCAGGCACTGAGTGTTATGGGGGCAACCCACTGCTTCCCGATCGGATTCAAGGCCTGACCCATAGGATGGAGCAACAATCAATATATGCTGTAAACCCGGTCGAGAACTGTGAGCGGGAAGGTCAGAGGCCCTGGGGAAACTCACCACTACAGTTTTGATAAACAAATGTGATCAAATGCCTTCTAAATACTCATTTATTATATCCATGGGTGAGTGCAGCTCTCGGCCTTTGTCAGAGAAGTTTCTTACTGACCCAGAAACTGGTACCAGTCACGGTGCTCAGGATAAGGGATGGTGAAGTCCTCAGCCCTAAGTGGGATACTGGCGTCACTCTCTCCAAGGCTTAGGAAATAGTGAAAGAGGGGACAAAAATAAATAAATGAAAAATAGCAGAACTGGAGGGTGGGTGGGGAAGTAAGCTGCAGAAGATACCTTCTGGACATGATGTGGTGGCTACCCCCACGTACTCACTACATCTATGCATACACAGATGTGCAAAACATTGGGCCTGTCAAGATTTCATCATAGGAGGGAATATGATTCATCCCTCCCTGAGGGATGGTGGGTTTTTTTTTGTTTTTGTTTTTGTTTTTTGTTTTTTTTTAAGTAGACTTTTGAGTGTTCTTTTCATTTTATTTTTAAAGATTTTAAAAATGAGTTTTAACTATGTGTAGATGTGTATACATGAATGCAGGTGCCTACAGAGGCCCAGGGAGTCAGGTGCTCCTGGAGCTGGTGTTACAGTTACGGGCAGTTGTGAGCCGCCCAATGTGGATGTTAAGAACCTCGGGTCCTGTAGGAGCACGACATGCTCTGGGTCCTAAGCTCTCTCTCCGGTCCCCTGAAGGACTACTGACAGTTAACACGGCTGGGGGAAGGGTCTCGCTTTCTTTAGTAGCACAGCCATCCATGAGGTAAATAACCTCCTGCCCATGCTGCTTCAAGCAACCCTAATTAAACTCAGTGGCTCACACACACAGACAGACGCGAAAGTGGAGGGGCCTTGGGGGAAGAAGGAGACTTTCAGGGAGAGAAGGTGATGGGATAAAAATGATTTAAATTCAGTATATACATGTATGAAACTGTCAAAAGAATAAAAACATGTTTTTTAAGAAGCCAGGTGTGGTCACAAGTACTTCCAGTACTGGCAGGGGGGGGGGGGCAAAGACAGGGAGACCCCTAGGGTTCACTGGCCAGCCAGCCTAGCCAAATCAGTGAGCCCTAGGCCAATGACACACTGTGTCTCAAAAAGCAAGCTGCATGGCTTCTGAGGAATAACACCCTGGGCTGTCCTCTGGCCTCTACACGCACATGCACATGCACATGCACATGCACACGCACATGCGCACACACATGCACACATGATTAAAGTGAAGGGGTGTTGTAATGGAAATATCTCAATTCAAACAGGCTTTAAAGAAAAAAACCTGTAACATACATATTCAGATACACAATCAAAAAGATAATACCAAATGCAAACCTCCAGAATTTGATTCTGAATAATAAGGGCCTCAAAGAAAAATAGATAGAGGTGAGTAAGGGATCATTTACAAAGAAAGCCATTTATTCACATATCACTACTGTGTTTGCAGGGATATGTGACCCAGGGTAGGTAAACTGCACTGAGTTGCCGAAGCCACTATGTCTTTGGTTTGGAGGGCATAAGCACCCACACTGGAATCTGTAAAAAGCACTGAGAGGCATCCCAGGAAGAAGCAATTTGGTGTTCGAGATAGGAGCTGCAAACTCTCTTGAAATAGTTACATTAGGCTGGATGTGGAGAGGACTCCTGCGTCCAGCTATGATCTGAGCTAATGGAAAAACAATTTGAAATCAAAGGCAGGTATTTCGATGAGAACCCACATGGAAGAAATAAGCTTCAATCATTTCTCTGGATGCCTCATTTTGCTAATCTCATTGGTTGAAAAAGTGGCAAGATTGCACAAGGTATTATATCTGAGCAGATAGTTACAAGAAATAAGGGTTTCTTTTACCTGGTCATTCAGAAAGTATGTGTAAGCTACTTAGCAACAATCTAAAGACTGGAGTAGCGATGCTTGGGAAGTAATTCAGGCTGTGATTATTCTGGGGTTTGGTTATAAAAGTGACAGATTACATTGCTTTTATATACCCCAGCTCAAATTCTTAAAGCAGTTTGTCATACTTTTCCTACAGTGTTCCAGCAAGTGATTTTAGGTAATGAGATATATATATATATATTCCATTTAATTATGGAATAAGACAAAATTACTCCTAACTTTCTGAAGTATTTTTCAGTAAAGAGTTGTACATGTATACAGTTTAGCATTTTTAATACACACCTTTCCAGCACTCCTTCCTCCAAGCCTACTAATCTGTTGGCTACGGCATGGTACTGTCTTGCAGGCAGTCTCTAGCTCCATTTTAGATTTACGATATTGATGTGTGTATTTGTCCATTAGATATCTAATATATACTTTTGGCTGAATGACCTCTGGAGAAAGCCAAAGAAGGGGGGCACTGCAAGAAAACAGCATGACAGGCAACTTGCAAACAACGTTTCTAGAGTTGGTCGAAAAGAAAATCAATTATGATGTAAACTAAGCATAGTTGCTTTAAACATTTTCAAAAATGGCATCTATATTTTATACTTTCTGAGCTCTGGTAGATTCGTGCAGCTGGTCTGTTAAAACTGTAGCCCAACTTTAACTGGTAACAGTTTAAATGAACTAAGCTGAAACTAGCCAAAGAAGCCTGGCTAATTCTAGAGAATAAAAAAAAAAATTGTATTCACGTACTGAGCATAAAGAAGTGCTATTAATACACTTGAAGTCTAATAAATTACTGGTCTTTAACGGTTCTATTTTAGGGAGAATGTTAGGCCAGGGAAATGGCTCAGCTGGTAGAGGTGCTAGTGTCCAGGTCTGATGATGAAGTTGACCCCCAGTCCCTAGATCCCATAAGGCGGTAGGAAAGAACCTGACTTTCACACAGGCACTGTGGCATGTGAATGCCTCTACACACACACACACACACACACACACACACACACACACACACACTTTATGACAGTACTGTTAATGAATGGACTTACTCTTCTAAAATTCAGTATTAACCACATTTTGCACACTTAGATCTCATATTTTTATAACAAGATATTCCTAACACCAGAGACACTAAACATACTCTGAGTGGATTTTAAGATCTGTGTGTTCATAACAAATTAGCCTCTTAAATTAAGCATATTTTTCTCTAACTCCCCATTGTGTGTGAGTGTGCATGTGTGCGTGTGTGTGCGTGCATGTGTGTGTGTGTGTGTGTGTGTGTGTGTGTGTGTGTAGAGGCTGAAAGCTGATGTGGGGAAACATGCTTAATTGTTCTTGCATCTTACTTATTAAGTCAAGGGCTCTCTATCAAACCTAGAGCTTACTGACATGGTTAGTCCTGCTAGCCAGTTTGGTCTGAGGGTTCTGCCTCTGCCTTCTGAGGCTAGAATTACTCGCTGGCCACCATGCCCGGCCAGCCAGCACTTCCACAGCTTTCTGGTACCCACAATCTGGTCCTGATGCTTGTCTCACAAGTACGGTTGCCACTGAGCCACCTCCCCAACCCTAAATTAAGTGTATCTGAATCAAAATAGAATGCAGTATTTTATATCAAATATTCCTTCCATTTACTATGCGCCCCTCCCTCATGAGTGTGTGTGCACGTGCGTGTGCATACGTGTGCGTGTGCATGTTTGTGTGATCGGGCACCAGAGGTTGGCACAAGGTTAACTTCCTCTATTACTCTCTACCTTAGTTTAAGACATACTATACTTCTCACTGAACCTGGAACTCACCATTTCTGCTAAGCTGGCTGACCAGTAGCCTTAGGGACCTGCCTGTCTCCACACCACCAGCACTGGGGTTACAGACATGTACTATCGTGGCCAGCCTTTACATGAGTGCTAGGGATTCAAACTCAGGTTTCCTGGCGGATGACAAGTACTTTGCCCAGTAAGCCATCCTCCCCCAGCCTATGGAGGAAGGTATTTTTACCATCTCATTATTTGCTAGGCTCTTTTTGAGTGAAGTATTCAATAGTAATACTCTTTTATGCCTAGGAACACAACAAAATAGCAGTTTCACTCAGTAATTCATGATTTTTTTAAACATTTACTGACATTGAAGATGTTCTGTCAGGCATACTGCCTCAGACCTGTAATCCCAGAGCTTGAGAGGCTGAAGCAGGGGGACTGTCATGACTTTAAGGCCAGCCTGAGTATAGACCGGAACCCTATCTCAAAAGTGTACAGCTAAGTGACATGATTACATAAAAAATAGCATACAATGAAACCATCTTAATGGGAAAGAAACATGGGTAGAGACAAAATTCTAGAAAACAATGCCCAGGAGTGGAAGAATAGTGGGTGCTCTCTTGTTTTTGTTTTCTATGATGAATCAGCTATTGCTATAAGCAAAACCCAGTTGGACCACATGAAACTGTGTAGTTGAATCTTATCTACTCAATGAACTTATTCAACATATATTATTATATGTGTATACATATATATTATATATAATAAGAAAAATATTTATTAGTCTCCACTCCATATCAGGTGCTGTTCCAGGCCCTGGGGATACAGCCATGTATCCCCAAAAAGCCATGGCCTGGTGTAGCTTACCTCTTAGGGAAAGAGCAGAAGCATATGTTGAACAAAGACAAAATAACCAACCATTCTATGCCAGCTGTGAACAGGCAATGAAAGAAGACAGGAGGGATTAGGGGCAGGATGCTAAGTTGCACACTGGTGGGAATTCAAAATACAGTGAAGGATACTTCTTTAAAGTGATGACGCACAAAGACCTAGAAGAGGTGAGCAAGTAGATGATGCAGACACTCAGGCAGGAGCCTTCTTAGTTTGTTTAAGGACCAACAGAAAGGCCAGTCTGACTGCAACAGAGGCAGGAGGTGGTGGGAGGTGAAACAGAGACTTAATGCAAGACTTTGTGCAGCTCCAGCTTTGGCTTTGAGTGGAAGGTAAAGCTACTAGATAAGCTGGGCCAGAAGTGACATCACCCAATCTGCACATTTTCTGCAGCCAGAATCTTACGAACAGACTGAAGCAGGGGACCAGTGACTGTGACAATCCAGGAGAACACAATGGTGCCGTGGACCAGGTATCAGCACCGACAGTGGGAAAGAGGAGATAGTTTGAAGCTGCCAGGGTTTGCCAAGAGGAAGTGTTTGGCCTGGGAAAATGGATGGATGGAGGTGTCCTAAGTGACACAGGGAAGAGGGTGGTGCTGTGGAATAATCCTTCTGTACTCTGTGAATATGTATTACTCTCATTGGTTAATAAATAACTAATTGGCCTATAACTGGGCAGAAAGAGATTGGATGGGAGAGCCAGACTAGGAGGATTCTGGGAAGAAGGAGGGTGGAGTTTGGACTAGCGAGCAGATGCAAAGAGAAGCAAGATGGGCATGCCATACTGAGAAAAGGTACCAAGACACATGGCAAAGCATAGATAAGAAATATGGCTTAATTTAAATGTAAAAGCAAGACGGTAACAAGCCCAAGCTACTGGCCAAGCATTTATTGTTAATATTAAGGTTCTGTGTGGTTACTTGGGAGCGGCTTGCAGGACAGAAACTTCCGCCGACAGGATGGTTTACAATAGTAGGTGGGACAGGGATTTCGAGCTTGGTTTGGACATAGGAAACTTGAGATACTATTAACTGTGGAAACTCCATTTCATCTCCTGGACTTAGCCTCAAACTTCCAGTGAACTCACTATAAAACCTGGGTAATTCTGGGTAAAACGGAAGGGGACCCAACAAGATCCTGACGGGATAATGTTGATAAAAACAGCAATCTTCATGACAGACAGCACCTACTGATTAGTAAATCTAACACTTTGGTGGGAACTCATACTAGATATAACCACCATCTCAAATACAGTGTGAGACAAGAAAGGAGACTAATGAGGAAGAAGAAAGTCAAGTCAGGATGCTGCTTCAGTCCCACCAGCCAAAGACAAAATTGACAAACAACAGGTCCCCATTTCCCTTCCCGGACACTAACCCAACCCTGCGCTGCTCACCAGGAATCCAGGCTTGAAGGTACTGGTTCCCCTTGGCCAGCATCGGAAAGAAGAGAGTTCAGATTTATTTCACAATGGGCACTTGGGCTGTACCAGCCTATCAAGACCCAGCCCATACTTTCAACGACAGAGAATGGGAACTGACAGAGCAGCCATGTACTCTCCAGAACGGAATGATTTGAGTGAAGAGAAACATGGGATTTAAGAGGAGCTTGTCCAGCAGCTGGTATCAGTCTCAGGGATGTTTTCAGTGGCCTAGGGTAAAATGGGCAGTGACGGGGATAGTTGAAAACTTTTAAAATTAATTTTCTTTTTTAAAGTTCTTAGGGTTTTTTTTTTTAGTGTTATGATATTCTTATATGAGATGAAATAATAATATTTTGTTTGTTTTTAGTGTCTGTTTTGGCTAGAGACATACATAAAACAACCCTGTAGGTACTGATATACTTCTATTTTAGGTTTCCGGGTCTGGGAAATGGAAAGGTCTGGCAAATGGTGACCTATATAAAATGTACTTGCTGGCACTAAGCCAGTGTCTTTCCTGGCTCCCCGTGGGTGACAGAGCCTGCTGCTGAGGCCAGGCACACACCAGTCAGCCATCTTACCTTCCCACTCCCCACTGTGTGCTGACTGCCCTGTCCTTCTTCATACTCTTCTAAAGGACCTCAATCAAGTCTTCAGGAGGAATGAGAGAGTCCTCTTAGGAGCATCAGCCAGGAGTGGTGACACACATCTGGGTGGCAGTGGCAGGTGGGTCACTGAAAGTTCAAGGTCAGTCTGTTCTACATGGCGAGAGCCAGCCTCATAGGAAGACCTTGTCTAAAACACATTTTCTAAAGAGTATGGAGACCTCGGATGTCACCATCATTTACTGGGGAAGTAGCAGTGATCTGAGCATGAGAAAACGCAGCTCCAGCTGGGCTCTGCCGCTAACTAGCCTTTCTCTGTGGGCAAGGCAGCGCCTCTCAGCTGCAGTTCTTCCTTCTTTTCTAAGTGGCCTTGGTCCTATGTGCCTAAAGGGACTGCGATAAAGAAAATTACAGATTTCTGAGGAAGTCTCTCTAATTGATAAAAACCCCAATAACTGTAAGGAATTCTGAAAAGTGTTAAATGGCATAATTTTAATGATTGATAAGCTCATACGGTACAGCTAACTGATGCAGGTTTCTTTTCTTTTTCTTTTGAGCTGAGGATCGAACCCAGGGCCTTGTGTTTGCCAGGCAAGCGCTCTACCACTGAGCTAAATCCCCAAACCCTGATGCAGATTTCTATTTTGGCTCTAACACAGAGCAGAACAACCTTGTCCTCTAAGAGCCTTCCAGGAGTCAGCAAGAGATGTAAGGCACTGGGCACCTAAGCGTCAACTGAGTGGTCCAGATGATCACTGCTGGGAGCGGGCTGGCTGAGAGTGGCTGGGTGGGGTCTCTATGATCCACCAGGGGCCATGTGAAAGATGAAGCCATACAAGTAGTCACGGTCAGATCACAGGGACTAGATGACCACCAGGGGTGCTGTCATAGTCTGTAGGTAGCTGAACTATATACGGTCTAGTCAGTCGCTCTATGGCTGGACCGCTATTACCTGGACTGGTTACAGGATCTAGCGGAGCCAGGATTCCCAGTGAGCAAACTAGAGAAACAGGTGACGAGAGGCCAGACACAGGGGGACAGGAACAAAAAATAAAAGAAGCATGTGACTAGCTCTTAGTGAACCTTAAAGCAAAGCGTACAGAGTTCAGACTACAGAAAAGTAAGAAAATGATGTGACATGAAGTGAAACGGACGAGGTTACATAGATGTGGTCTTTCTCAGGCTTCTATGGACACATCAGTGAAAACAGCCAGTAGGCAGCTAGAGACACAAGCTGGTGGTGATCTCTTCCCAGTCACTGCAGACTTGTAGATGGATCATGCTGCTCTCCCTGCAGCTGACCACCAAGGGTCCTCTAAGGAAAAGGATCCTTCCAGCATGCACGGGGCTGCTGGACAGTCTCTAGGTAGGAACTAAGAACATGAAGAAAGGCAGCGGAGGTGCGGCCTCTCACGCCTGCTGCTAGAGAGCCAGAGGAAGGCACGGAGGCAGCAAAGGTGCAGACGGGAACTCAAAACAGCTGGAGGATAAAGAAGGCCACCAAGACAACAGACCCGGGAGAAAGGAGCCACAGTGGTCAGAGGGCCACCAAAAAAAGGAGTCTGCAGAAGTCACAATGTCTTCCAAGAATGCAATGCCCAGTCTCAAGTCAAAAAAGTGAGTGGGCAGAGAGAAAAGGGAGGTTTTCTTTAAGTTTCAGTAGTCAAAGGGATGCCTGAAGACACAGCGTAGGGAGTGGTGGGAGAGAGGGCTACTCTGCCTCTGTTTTCGATTACCCAGGTGAAGAAAACGAAAGGACAAGGTATTAGTTAACTGTGCTACAGCAATCAGGACATGTTCTGAGGGAGTCTTCTGTGCCATCACTGCAGGGCCACAGTCCACATCTGGGGACTCCTCCTAATGATGCACTCTTTACACGAAAAGACCCAGACTCTCTGATGCCTCTAGGCTCAGCTGCTTCTGCCTCTTTCTCCCTATTTATCTCCTGTCTCTTCCTGAGTTTCAATGCTTATTGAAAACAGGCCAGCTAACATTACCGAGCACATCCTCTGTTCCAGGTACTTCCCCTTACCTCCAGACTTTCTCATTTACAGGTGAGACAACCAGCTCTGAGAGCTGTTACAGAGGTGAGCTCTGGGGCAGGAATGTCTACCTTCAGGGCCTATAAAGCCACCTGCACTGGTGCTTTAACATTATTGTTTTTGTCCCCCTCTTTGGTCTTGGGGTCTAGCTGCAATCTTTGGCTTCGTGGTGAC
This sequence comes from Onychomys torridus, assembly GCF_903995425.1. Lineage (NCBI taxonomy): Eukaryota > Metazoa > Chordata > Mammalia > Rodentia > Cricetidae > Onychomys > Onychomys torridus. The sequence goes on from NC_050465.1 coordinate 49,608,449, forward strand.
CTGGAATTGCTACTCCAGGGAAGCATGTTGTACCAGCCTACCCCAACCCATCCTGTGAGAAACATCCAAGTTGACCTCATACTGTTTCTGCTACTTCTTATAAGTGCCTTCATGTCGGTCTTTTGACAGAACAAAATCTAAGAATGCCGCCAGCCTTTGGTACCCCAACCTGAAAGCTTAGAAACTAAGAGCTAAGGCTCCAATATCCAAGACACACTGTTCTTATCATTTACACTTACGAATCCAGGGCTACAAATCTCAAATGCCTACAAACCCAGGAACCTCTGTGAATGAATGAGACGGGCTGAGATTAAGAAACAGGGCAGGCATTATTCGACCTTCCAGGAGCTGCTGGGCTTGTAGGGACACTGGGAGTAGCAGAGGCTACAGGAAGGCAGAGAGTCCTAGATCTGAGCCAGATTTCTGCTACATAAAGATGAGGGAAGCCCTGTGCAAGGAGAGCTTCAGAATTGCAAAGAGAAGTGGGAAGCTCTGTGTGTGTGTGTGTGTGTGTGTGTGTGTGTGTGTGTGTGCGCGCGTGTGCGTGCATGTGCGTGTGCGTGTGTGCTCCTGTTTTGGACCTCTGATTTACACCTATCCTCCCAGCCCTGAGCTGAGTTGAACAAACAGGCAGTTCTTCCTCATGTCCCTCCAAAACAAGTCCCTTAATGGCTGCTGATCCCATGCTTCCTGACACCGCCGCAATTACCCAGAGTTCTTCACACACCTTCATGTGTGGACACAATAAATAACTCTTCTAACAACACAGAGTTAACGAGGCCTTGAGCTAATTCGGCAGGGTCACCATCTGGGAGTCATCAGCAACAGGACTGTCAGCGCTGTAAACACTTGAGGCTTCATAGAAGACACTGACTCTTTCTAAACTAATCAGGGCTGCCAGTCAAGATTTGCAGCAGAGATTCGAGATGGAGACATCCATTTAACAACAATAACAAAAACAGTGAGGACGAAAACCGTACAGTCATAATAACAAGGGGCCTAAAAGCAAACTGTGACTTCCCTAATAAGGCAGAGACCGAAGCTGGCTCCCTGGCGGTCAAGCGCCAATACGATTAATCAGTCTGTTTCCAGTTTTCTCGGGACAGCAATATTAACAGTTTGCTTTACTCTGTTTATACGGTGCTGACAGGTCTTCGGCATGTTGGGCCTACTTGCTGGTGATTAATGACCACTCTCATTCTGAAGGCAGGAAGAAAATGCCTTTTACGACTAGCTAGGAACCAAATTCTCGGCCATTTCTGTTGTTTCCCGGTTCCCATCAGCACCCCCTCTGCTACTCTCTTTATGAGGGTCTGAGAATATTCATCCCTAACTGGTCCAGCTTCTTTCCCTGCCCTGAGATGCTCTGTCCTCTGCTTAAAGAGGGGCCCTAAAATGTACACTACGGATGAGCTCGGCATCTGGAAAGGTGTTCCAATGTTGGCTTATTTTGTTATTAAAAATCTCATTTCTGTAGAAATGAAAGAACAGGTGTGAAGTGGCTCTGGAAATGGGAATTTTAGCTTATTAAGTAGGTAATAATCCCTTTTCATATTTATAGACAAAGAAGACAGCAGGGATGAAATGATATGCTGGTTGCTGTGGGAAGTACTGTCATAGAAAGTCTGAGAGATCATTGCATTAAAAGTCATATTTCAACAGAGGTCAAAAGATTTGAGATGATATGAGGACCCACCCTGTCCACATACTTTCCCATATATATAGAAAGCTGTAAGAGCACTACTTATCACTAGTACACTGATCTTTTCTATTCACTTTGTGTGCTTGTGTGTTGGTGCACACATTCGTGCTACGGGCTGCATGGGCAAGTGTAAGGACAAGTTTGTAGGCGTTGGCTCTTTCCTCTACCACACGGGTTCTGGGGATCAGACTCGGGCTCTCAGACTCGGAAGCAAGTGTCTTCACCTGCCTGCCACCCTTCTCTTTGTATTTGCTTGTTTGTTTAGACAGTCTTGCAATAGAGCCCTGGCGGAACTCACACTCTCTATGCAGCACAGAACGGCTTTAAATTTGCACACTGCCTGCCTTAGCCTCATAAATGCAGGGATGACAAGTGTGTGCCACCACATCCAGTCACCAAATATTTTATTTATTTTTACTGCACTTTATTTTAGTGTGACAAGATCTCTAGCAGCCTGGACTGGTCTTGAATATACTATATATAGCCAAAGGTAACCCTGAACTCCTGATCCTCTTACCTCTACAGACCTAAGTCCTGGGATTCAGGGATGTACTATCCCAACATCATCTTAACAGTACCTAAGTGTAGGGAACCTAAAAAAATGAAAACTCAACAAAAGAGAATGGGCTTCTTGGAAGGTTCGCTAGGAAACAATATCTCATTGCTTCCCCTCAGGGTCAGACTGCCACACACACAGACACCCAAGTAGCTTTCTAGCCCACTTCCCTGTGTGCGTCTCTCCTCATACAGAAATAGCACTGCATTAGTTCTGGCAGAGGGGACATCAGGAGTGGCTTTTCAGTGGAACACTGAAGTCAGAGGTAAGAACCATCTGATATGAAAGCACTATTAATAATAATAATAATAATAATAATAATAATAATAATAATACTGTATAGTGAGGCCTACTAGGTAGCAGCACCCTCCCAAATGCTTCAGTATGCAAACAGGCTTCATCCCCACAACTGTGACTGTATGGAGTGGAACAATAGTCTTCGTTGGAAGTACACGCTATGAGAGAAAGTAGAACAACAGACTTGGCTACATTGGGGCAGACTTTGAACCCCTCTGTGAACGTCAATAATGCATCTAACCGAAAGGTTTGACTGGGGAGGGAAAACTGATACAAGCTAGACTAGTTATGAAGTCTTGTAAATTTCTGGGAGAGGAAAGATTTATCAGGTATCTCCGAAACTAAAGTAGACATTGCTTTAATGTAGCAAAATTGGAGTTTATTAAGAAAAGGTTTCAGCCGGCGGTGGTGGCGCACGCCCGTAATCCCAGCACTCGGGAGGCAGAGGCAGGTGGATCTCTGTGAGTTCGAGGCCAGCCTGGGCTACAGAGTGAGATCCAGAAAGGTGCAAAGCTACACAGAGAAACCCTGTCTCGAAAAAAAAAAAAAAAAAAAAAGAAAAGAAAAGGTTTCAAAATAGTTGTAAGCAGGAAGGGGAGAAGGAAAAAGACTCAGTTAAGGAAACTGTACTAAATGCCCAGAGGAGCCTGGCCTTTCCAAGAGAAACGCCTGACTAAATATTCTGACTGATTTGATCAGTTCTTTCTCTAATTTACTCATTCCAACTCTTTGTAGGTCTGGATGGATGGGCTGGTTGGACATCATGATAAGAAGAAATAGGGAAGCAAGGACAAAATAATTAAGAGACATCTTCCTCACACTTAGTGGACGGTTGGTCTTGCTCACTGTCCAGTGCTCTCAAGTGACATTTAATAGCCATCGGCCTGTCCGTCTAGACACTCAAAACTATACACGTTGCTTTATGCAATGGCCATGAGCAAGCCTGCCCAGAAGAAAGAAGGGAATGGAAAGGAAAGGAGGATGGCTGTCTTTACTCTCATGGCTTTGGGAAGAGCCTCTCACGGCCTCTGTCCTAACCCTACTTCTCTCTTGGTGGTCTGGCTATAAGGCATAGTACCCTGGGGCAAAGCACCACACTGCTGGAGTGGAGGCTGCTAGTCATCCCCAAGAGAAGGGGCCTTCTATTTAATTTGCAAAGGCATGCCCTAATTGGAATACTTTAACCAAAGCTAAACACTATTCTGGAAAGGGATCTAGTAGGAGTCCCATGTGCCTATGTTCGTATCATCTGCAAATATAGGTACACAAAACATAAGCTCTGCGCCAAGCCAAAAAGTACTGAAGTAGCAAATAAGAATATTTTGAGGGCTAAAAAAGAAAGTCTTTATTCTAATTCAGATGCTAAATGAACTGAACACACAGAGTTCTACTGTCTTTCAAAGAAGGTCCTGAGATTTTTTTTTTTAGATGTACTTATTTTATTCCATGAGTATGGGTGTTTTGTCTACATGCATGTATGCACACCGTGTGTAGGCAGTGCCCACCAGGAGAGAAGAGGGCACAGGATCCCCTGGCACTGGGTCACTGGCAGTTGTCAGCTGCCATGTTGGCTGCTGGGAGTCAAACCCTCTGGAATACATGTGACTTTGACTGCTGAGCCATCTCTCCAGGTCCCCAAAAGAGCTCTGCCTTTAAAATTAAGATCTGCCTCGACTGTATGAAAGTAAGTCTCTACTACTTTCTAGAAAAACAACTATGTAGCTGAAGGAGAAGTGTTTCACTCCATGGCAGCTGACTTTTCATTATTATTTCTTTCTTTTCCTTTTTTTTTTAAGACAGCTTTGCGCCTTTCCTGGAACTCACTCTGTAGCCCAGGCTGGCCTTGAACTCACAGAGATCCTCCTGCCTCTGCCTCCCAAGTGCTGGGATTAAAGGTGTGAGCCACCACAACCTGGCTTCATTATTATTTCATAAGAGCTCACCCATGGTTTAGATTGAGTTGTTTCTGAAATGTCTTCTTCAGATGCCTAAGGTCATGTCGGTTTCTTTGGATCTAACTGAACCTCTATCATTTTGATTCTTTCCAAGGGCTCTTGCAGGTAGGTTGACTTCCAAAAACATTTACTATGACTAATGTATGAGGCTTGTCATTTCTATTAAAATGAAAAAAAAAATCAAAAGATATTTTAGGGACTTATGCATGCCATCAACAATTACTTCAAGTCTAAACTGGTTCGTATACGCCAAGGGTGAGAATTTAAATGCTCATAAAATACAACTGTAAAGAAGGAATTTTAAGAGACCAAGCACGTTTCAATTTCATTTTAAGAATGTGAGTTTGGCTTGGCCTTGTGTGTTCTATGAACGATGAGCTGACTCAGTTACAGAAAGAAGAGCAGCCTGTACCAAGTGCAAGGTGAAGGGCAGAAGTCTAGGATGTACGTTTTAATGCCAAGCTTCCCTGCCTGTCACAGTTACAAAGTTTGTATGTTTGACTTTGTATAGAAAAAAAAAAAAATTGAATAACCACGTTTCTAAAAGTTCTTTTTAGTTGTGAAATATTTCAAACCTGCTCATGCTTACAGATGGTAAGCAGTAACTAAAGCCTAGAAAAGCTCTGAGACCTGCCTATATAACCTGCAGAAAAGCCCCTGGGGTAGGACCTTACATTAGCATCCAGGTAGGGAAGGCCTTACTGCTCTGAGCACTCACTCATGGGTTCAAGGCCTTGAGTTAGGCTGAGAAGTGGTGTTCACTTTTTCTTGACTCAACTGACCGAGGTGGTCAAAGGAGAAAGGAAAAAGAGCCAGAGGCAGGAGGTGGAGTTGGGAGACACACAGACCTGGGAACGGGCTGCCCTGGAAAGGTGCTCAGGGGTACCTGACCGGCGTCCTGGGGAGGCCAGCGTCCTGGGCAGGCCAGCGTCCTGGGCAGGCCGTAAGAACAAACTGGAGTGGGCTGGCACTCTCTGGGCTCACCTGCGGCGCAGGTCCTCTGCCACTGCTGCCCGGCAGCTGAATAAATAGGCTCGGAGCGACTTCAGCTGCTGCCGCAGCCGGGCCACGGTGGCCAGCGGCTCCGCGTGGAGGTACAGCATGGGGTTCTCCTGCTGGATGTCGATCAGGGGCTCTTCGTACACATACTCCAGGAACTCCTTGGCCTGCTTGGACACCTGCAAAACAAACTCTGGCCATCAGTGCTGGTGAATCACCCAGCTTTTCCGTACCCGCCCACTCTGCCTGGGAACCACACTTTAAATAAGTATCTTGGTGTTGAGGATTTAGCTCAGTGGTAGAGCGCTTGCCTAGCAAGCACAAGGCCCTGGGTTCGGTCCTCCGCTCCGGGGGGAAGTATCTTTTAAAACAGAAAAACTACACATATTATGAAATATTAACAGGAATATTAAGACAAATGGGTATTCCCAAGAAAAGGAAAAAGAAGGAAGGATGGAGGGAGAAAAATTACGTGGAAAGTGCATTGACTAAATAGAAGAATGGCTGTGAATGCAGGCTGATGCAAGTCAACGTATCCATCCAGCTTTTTTTTTTTTAATGGCATCGTTCTAAGTAGAGGTAAAGAGTGCACTGGCAATACAATGCACCAGAGAAAGAGAGAGAACCTTAAATAGCGGAGTGTACTATCACGTGGGTACCTGGACTCTCTCCACGCCAGTTTCCTGATACGTGGGTGTAAACTGCCTAGTGATACACAGAGTTGGCTGAGCCTCTACTTATGGAGGTAAACCTCTCCAGAAGTTCCCACTAACCCTCTCCAGAAGCAAGGCTGGGATTGGTCACTACCATAAACAACTCTGTTCATTAAAAAGAAACCTGAAAATCCACTATGCTTTACATTCCAGAGCAGAAGCTTGCTAATGAAGAAAGAAAATTCAAGCCCTACCCTCAAGGGGCTATTTAGTACAAAAGATAAAGGACTCAAAACAAAAACCACACGCAGCCTGCCATCACTAGAGCCATGGAGGCTCACAGGTAGCTTAAGGGAGAGGAATCACCTTTCCTGGGGAACTAAGAGCTAGGTAGGCCTGGAGAAGCAAACGGACACTGGATCTAGCTGTGGAATTATAGGTGGAGACTCATTAGACAGAGTGGACAGGGAAGCAGGAGGAGGGGACAGCAGGCTGACAAAATCACCAAGTCCCCCAGTGTATAGTATTTCGGAAGTGTGGTTACTAGATGTGAGGCTATTATGCACTAATTAAAGGTATGCTTCTTACACACCAACATAAGGTTCAGTAACACCATCTTCTTCTTAAAGTGGAAAGCTCACTAAGTTTACATTTCCTACAAGACTACAAAAGTACACAATTTCTTAAAGTGTGTGCGTGTGTGTGTGTGTGTGTGTGTGTGTGTGTGTGTGTTTATTTACTTCAGAGATATCTGTTGTGCAGTCTGACCTTATGATATCCTGCAGAGAGTGACAAAGTTAAAGGAACTTAATAGACTGAAAATCCAGGTTGCAAAACAGCCCCCAGAGCTGGCCAAGACCTTAAATTGTTTTAGCAATCAGAAACAAGGTACACAGTGCAGGAGCCTCTGTTCTCTCATCTGTGAGGCAAAGACACGAGCAGATAGATACCAGACAGCATGGTGGGCCAGGCCTTCAGGGAAGAACAAAGCAGTCATGGCTGGGTCCTCAGGCACCTCCCAGCTCCAGCTCCATGCAGAAAGACAAAATTGAGTCGTTTCTGAATTCCATGTTGTATTCCCTGTGTTTAAATATCTGCTGCACTTAAATATCTCCCATGAGGGAAAAAAGCCTCATGGTGTTCAGGGAAGTGAAGTACAGTCCACTTGAAACTGTTGCTAAAAAATGATGTATTGTACAATTCAATTAGTCTTCCTGGGTGTACAGAACAGTGTTTATACTGAGTCAGGGCCCCGCTGAATTAGGTTAACAATGCTACCTTTTAGTAGGTGAGCAGAAGGACAAAGGGCACTGGCCAGTCTCCCAGGCCTTAAAAGGCTTCTCTCTTCAGGTGCTACTTAAGCCCAAAAGCAAAAAGGGGGGAAAAAAAAAAGAATGTCTTACAGAGACTGTAAAAGCACGGACTAATAGGACAGACAGCAGCTACTGACAGCAGCCCTCGTGAACTGGAATGACAGAAAAGAAAGAGACAGCTGGCTTCTGGAACATCCAAGGCACTGCCTTCCTCCCACAGAGCACATCATTGACATGGCTGCCTCGGTCCCTGAACACATCCCCAGCTGCTGCAGCCAGCCACTCTGACAACAAGGCTGAGCTCAGGGTCTAGGTCTTCAGAGCCCAGGCTCTGTAGTTTTTAGGAAAATTTGCAATTTGGTATGAAATAAATGCGAATTTTGCAAAACAGCTTTATAATTAATCCCCTCCTGATACCTCAAGCTCTCAGTTTTCCATCCTCTATTGGCAAGATGATTTAACACTCAAGCTCCACTATCATTGGAAAGCATTTTCCAGAAAGAAAACCTTTTAAATGAGTATTAGCTCAAGGGAGAAACTAAACTCTTGTTGACCAAAGGGAAGAAGCCAGTGGTATTCTTGGGTAAAAGTTTCTTTCCTGTTAGTCTAAACATGACATTAATCACATGTTAACACCAGGCGTGTCCCAATAAATAGCTGAGCTACTGTCCTTCAGGCAAAGCAAATGATTAAAAACCAAAAACGCCAAAGTGCTACTTTTTAATTTTTATTTATTATTATCTTGTGAACTATTGGTGGGCTGCGGCAACATTTTCACGTCATGTTTTGCCTGTGAAGGTCAGAGGACAATGTTGAGGACTGGATTCTCTCCTTTCAAGGCTGATTCTAGAGACTGCACTGTGTTCTAACCTAGCCTGGCCTAAAGCACCGGGACAGGAGATATGCACCACTCTGCTGGCCTCACCGCTCTTGTCGTGAGCAAACAGAATGCTCTCTGCCACAGGAACTCAAGGTCATAACTGTGCTTGTGTTTCAATGTCTGAGCTGACTCTGTCTTCACAGCCCTGCGGTCTGAATGACTTATGAGGGAAGAAGGCCAAGTAGAAACATGGCCCCTCCTCCTCACAATAAGGAGAATTGGAGAAGATGGCACAATCAACCTGAAATTAGTTACAAACTAATGATGACCAAATCTGTGACTACACACGTGTTTACAAATGAGCACATGTGATTTGAACACCAAGTGTCATCACTGCAGATCTGAACTCAGCATGTGTTTTGTCACAACAGTAACAACTACCTCTTAATTGCAGAATTATAGGATGTTGCTCAGGTTTGCATAATCCTGGGAGAGGTTTCTGGAATAGTGTTCAGGCGCGGTCACATACAGAACAGCCCTGGGTAAAGAAGTAGTGGGCAAAGGGAATAGATGGTCAACCACAGAGCAAGTGGAAAACCATGCAGTGGCAGCAAGGGCCCTGTTCTTATTAAAGGAGGAAAAGGCTGAAGAAAACACAGAAGGGCATGATCTTAGCGTAACAAGGACAGGTAAAGATAATCTGGTCACTTTTTCTTAATCTGTGTTCCCAGGATTACTAGCCCCACAAAAAATGATTTTTTTTCAGGTGTTAGGAAAATAAATGGAATGCGCAGCACTTTTTCTTTCTTGGTGATCCAAAGAGAAACGTGTTCTCATATTCAAACTGAGACACTAGTAAAGAAAAGCTGCTTGGGTCAGGTCAGGATGTAGCTCAGGAGTAATGACAGGGAGGAGGAAGAAGAGGAGTCAGGGAAGAAGATCACTGTGGAATACTCCTTTACACTGTGTGAATATCTGTCTCTGGGACTGGTTTAATAAAGAAGCTGACTGGCTAATAGCTGGACAGGATAAGGCTAGGAGGAGGGGCAAACAGAGAATGCTGGAAAGAAGAAGGGTAGAGTCGGAGAGGTAGTGAGCAGACATAAGATGGAATGCTGTACTGAGTAAAGGTATCCAAACCACGTGGCAAAGAATCAAAAAAACTATGGGTTTATTGAAAATTTAAGAATTAACTAGTAACAAGCCTGGCTACTGGCTAAGCATTTATAATTAATATTAAGCCTCAGTGTGGTTAATTGGGAGCAGCTCGTGGGACAGAAACTTCCACCTACAAATGGTACCCAAACGTTTGGCACCCACATCCACATAAAACCGGAGAGAGCTTGGGAAGGGGTTCTAGATCACCTGCTTAACTTATCTACTTCTCAAATCTATTTGAGCATAGACAGGACAGTTTTGTTCGGGTCCAGCCCTGTAGAGGCCAGAAGAATGGGAGAAGGGCTGATCTATGCCCCAGTCCTCAACTGGAAGCAGAACATCCTTCTCTAACTCACTGTCCCCTCTTACCAAGCTGTAAATTCATTGGCTCTTTCCGACCCTCACCACAATGGCCTTCCTACAGAGCCCTACTAACAAGTGCTGAACTTGTAAGTGCTGCACAGACTCTACAGTGAATGAATCCATTTTCTGTATTTAATCAAGTCCAGAGACCCCCAAATGACTCATTTATGGTCATGTCGTGGCAGAGCGGAGCTAGGGCTCAGAGCTCTGGACACCTTGCTCTGCGTTCAGTAGTCTGCAGTCACAGTTCCTCCAGCTTTTCAGTACTCTGTCATAACTTATCTGCTCACTGCTCTTTAAAAGTGCTGTTCCCTATCCCTCCTCCACCCCTCTTTTCCATCAGAAGTCAGGTAGGCTGAAAACAGACTATAATGCAATCGGGCGGCACAGGCATGTAGGCTTACATTTGAACTTAACTCTAAAACAATGATGAACATGCAAAAGTATTTCAGTTTCAAAGCCATTTTTGTATTTATGTATTTGTTTAATGTCTTGCCCTCTCCACTGAAATAAAAGCATTGAGGAGGGCAGGAACTGCAGACCCTTTGGGCTACACACTCTTACTTCATACACAGTTTTAACAGTTTGGTTTTATTTCTAAGTTCATAACACATTTAGAGTCAATGATGAATAAAGGGGGAAAGGCTGCTAGAGGCAATGGAGCTTGTCTTGAATGCCTCTCAAGATGGAGAGATAGGCTTGTGTAACATGGAAAACCCCTAGCTAAATGGAATGTGAATATTCAGGCTAGGACACAAAACATTTTTTAAAACACAGCTATGGGGAAATGGTAAGAAAGTTGAGTGTTTTGGTCATGTCTGATTGGGGTGAATAGGGGAAGGGAGGTACCTTCATTAGAAATGGCTACAGAATTTAAGGATAGGGTTTAACTCCTTCTCAATCATGGAGCCCAGTTGAGTCTGTAGCACAGACACCAGAAATGGATGCAATCTTGCTTTTGGAAGTAATTAGGATTATTAATACTCCAGAGGGCAGCCAGGAAATGATTAAGATGGCAATTTCATTCTGTCCTGCAAACCCATTTCTCAATGGGTAGTCAAGCAGTCACGTACTTGCTATTAAGGGCAGTAGGCAGATCTAACAGAATGATGTCTGGATTTAGAAACTGATAGGTCTAAATTGATCCTCACAATTAGGAGCATTAAGTTAATTCGTGGTATCTGAGCAAAGACAGACAGATGCTGGACTAAATGGAATATAGTTCCTCAATGCCAGTGACAGATGATCCAGATAAAATCAGCTGGCTGTGTTCCTGCAGGATAACTGTCCCTGGTCCACTGAGAATGTGGGAAGCAGAGGTCTGACTCATGTGAAGCGTGAATGAAGCGAATGTACCCAATATCTTCAGCGAGCTATCTACTCCCTCAACTCAGGCCTAGCTAACTTGAAGGACCACCACAGCCCCCATTACAGGAAGATCTTGGCTTCGGGACCAGCTGGAGCAGTGGTTTCTGCAGTCTTCACAGCTCGCGGTCCACAGTTGTGCCTGCCTTGGCCGCTTGCTGGCAGGGCCTCCTTTCTGCTCTTGCTTCCCGGGCTACTGTGCATCCTGTTGTCAGGTGTCTCCAGCCCCAGCTCTTAGCAGACCACAGGGCCAGGACTACTGCACTCACATGGTGTGAGCTGACAAAGCTCTGCTCTGAACATATTAACCTAAAGTGAATTCAGCCAGCCTGCCTCCCCAAATCTGTTTTTCTCTCATACACACACGAATAATATATTTATAGTCTCTATTGGGAGTGTCAAGTACAAGATGTACAAGGTAGTGGTCTAGGAAAGGGAGGAAGGAAGGGACTAGGGGAGGAAATAAGGGTCAAATCAGATTTTAGGATTCCCTGGGCCTAGGTGAGAGCAGGAGAAAGCCAAGAGGGGTGGAACAGACTGCCAGCATATGGATTAGAAGGGGCAGATGTGATTTTAATAAAGAGTGCGGATGGATATGGACGAGGGATCCAGGGAGGTGGACAGGGATTAGAGGTCACAAAGGCAACTGTACCTATTCTGCAGACAATTATGGAAGTCTGGCCCTAACTGAACACTTACAACACACTGAACACTATGCTAGGTGCTTGCGTTTAAGAAAGCAGGATCACCATGGCATAGGTCCTATTACTGTCGCTAGTGTAAGATGAAAAAACCAAGTCAAGGATGGAGTAAGAAGTTCACCTGAGCTTGGAAGACAAGAAGCACTATTGGAAGGCGACAACTCGTGCTGTGTGACTACAGCTGAGGCCATGTGGGGCTGAGAGCATGACCTGACATTACAGTTAAGTCTTGGTTCTTGTGTGGCCAGGACACAGGTGGTAGAGGGAATGATCCAGGATGCCGCCGCCTCTGTCTGGCAGTGGAGACCGCGGGCCCATTGGTATAACTATGAATATTTACATCGGTAACCGGTAACCGCAGGCAGCATGCACTTGGTGAGCATGCTTGGGTCTGAGTGCCCATGGGACAGGCTGCGCTCCCAGCCACCAGCAGCCACTCCTGCTAACCAACTGTGTGTCACAGGCTGTGCTAAGCCACACCTCCTGAGCTCGCCTTTACAGAGAAAGTACACAACCAGCAATTATTTAGATAAATAATGAGAATAATAACTTCCATTCAAAAGTGCTTGTCCCACCATGTCTTACACTTTTGGTTGTGAGCCTGGCCTTCAAAGGCTCAGCCATTTCTCTGGCCCTTAGCACACCATTTCTGGTGCTCTTCTTTTTAAACTTAAAAAAATTTAATTATGCCAAGCGGTGGTATAAATTTAACCTTTAATCCCAGCACTTGGGAAGCAGAGGCAGGTGGATCTCAGTGCGTTCGAGGACAGCCTGGGCTACAAAGCAAGTTCCAGGACAGCCAGGGATGTTACACAGAGAAATTCTGCCTCAAAAATAAAAACAGAACATACAAAAAATTTAATTATGTGTTTGTGTGTGTGTGTGTGTGTGTGTGTGTGTGTGTGTGTAAGAATGTGCACATGTGAGTGTAAGTGCCCAAGGAATCCAGAGAAGAGTGTCATATCCCTGGAGCCAGAGTTGCAGACAATTGTAAGTTGTCTGACTTGGGTGCTGGAAACTGAACTCCGGTCTCTGCAAGAATAGTATATGCTCTTAACCACTGAGCCACCTATCTAGCCCTCAAATCTGAGGACAGAATCCCTGAGAGAGCTCAAACCACCGACCTTTTTGTGTTTTTCTTTTAATAACCTACTCCATACAACTGTCAACTACAAATATGTGAGTTACCAAAAGCACAATGCTCACTTGGCATGTACCATGTGCTGGGCACCACTCTCCTTGCTTTACATATTATAGCCATTCAACCTCCTTGGAGGCACTATTATCCTCATCTTATAAACAAGAAAACTAAGACGTCGAGAGTCTAAATAACTCACCCAGGTCACATGTCAGCAGGCAACAAAGCCAAAACTTGAACCCAGGCAGGCTGGGCTCATTTGATACATTAGAAAACTGAGGACCTGGGAAGCTCAAGGAATTTGCCTCCCTCTAACCAAACACACAAGAAGGGGCCGAGGGAGGTTTTGGACAGGTGTCTAGTTAACACCAACCCACCAGAGCTGGTAAAACCACAATGGGGAAAGGAGGAGCTAAGGTTGACAACAGGGGCAGAGGAATAAACCTTCTGTAAGAGGAGTGTGGTTCCTATGGAAGAACGCGGAGGACTACGTGGCAGGCGAGTGGATGGGATTATTTCCCGATCATCCACTTTTCCCTAGTAGCAGGAGGGAGTTCTCAGAGGAACCTGGATGGAAACTTAACCCCTGTAGGATCACAGATATTGAAACCACAAAATCTGGTGCAAATGAAAAGGGTCCCCATGAGCTTCCCATACATCTCAGGCTCCTCTTCTCTCATTCCACAGTTCAACCACTGGCCACCTCCCCTGCTGCTGCCTACAGGATGCCATCCTCACTCTCTCAGCCCCATTATTCCAGCCTTTCTCCTTCCTCCTGGGGAGTTCACATCGGCATAAAAAACACGCTGTTATCTTTTTTCTATTAAAACCTAACTTGACCCCACTTCCCTCTGAGTTACTCCCCTACCTGTCTCTTCCCTTTTGAGTAAAACTTCTCCTATTCTTGTCCTTTCTTTCTTTCTTCCTATTCTACGCTGGGCGCTCTCCAGTCAGACCTCTGCTCCTGCCTCTCCATTCAGTCTGCTCTCATTAGGGTCACTAATTACCTCCACATGACTAGAGCCAATGGTCAGTTCTCAGGGCTCATCTTACTTGACCTATCAGCATCTGTCACAGTTTATCTGGCAGCGCTGTCTTCACACGGCTTGTCAGGCAGCCTGGGCTCCTTCTACCTCACTGCCCACTCACTCCTGGTCTCCTGACACTCTTTGCTGCCCCTCTCCTCTCACTCTTGCGTTGGGATGACCCAACATGTCTCGAGCCTTCCTTCCTCTTCCCCTGCTGACTTGCGCTTCCCAGCTAACAAACACGCTCTTCATACTCCTTGGGTGCCTTCCGTGTCTGCTACTCCTTACTGAGCAAAGCTCTAGCACCTCCCAGCATCTCTCATTAGCCCCCATTCTTTAATAAACAGCAGCTTTCATAAGGATCTGAGGATAACTAAGTGCGCCGTTCTTCTGTGGGCTGCTACCCGGAAGTCCTCATGGCTTCTCCTAGGATTCCAGGTCCAGGGGCTAAATGTGCTTCAAGACTGGCCTTCACCTGAATCAGAGCGCTATTTCACCCCAAGAAACGCTATGGGTCACATATGCCTTCTCCAGAGATCACAGGCATCCTCATATATAGTCTTGATTTCCTCATTTCCCATAAAAATCCTGAGAGAGGCCTCCTACTGTTTAGAATTCTCTTAGCACCCATAGTTAATTACCAAGGCCTATAGGCAAAAACTTAAGATAGACAGACAGATCAAAAGATATACATATGTCTTAAAATTAGGAAATTAGTAAGAACCACAATCAAAAAGCTTTTAAACAGTGAGATGTATAAGAAGTATTAGATTAAACCTGGAGGCACAATTGGACATAATGGCATGTGTCTATCAGCCCTTGGAAGCTGGAGACAGGGGGGCTGTTAGTTTGGGGCCAGGATGAACTACAAAGTGAGACGCTGGGTTTTTTTGTTTGTTTTTTAACGAGACTACCCAATCAAGTCTGTCTCAACAGGTTTATAGTTATCTCTACAATCCACCAACATATATGAACACCCAAATTGCCACCATCAAGAGTCCCCAAGGTTGGCACCTACCTTATATTTTGAAGTGTCCCAGTTGTGAATGACTCGTGCTGGGATGAGAAAGCTGTCGTCCACATGGCAGCTGCCGCAGTAGTACCACCCACTGTAATTGCACACCTTGGCCTTGCCGTTGGAAAGGCCAATGGATCGCTGGCATCCTGTTCAAGGCAAAAGACAGACCACGATTGCTGCTGGACTTTGAGTGCCACAGAACGAGTCTACACAGCCCTCCAGTTAAATGATGTCTGTAGCAGGAGAGAAGCTGCAGAGAACACATGGGCCTATGTGTCCCCTCCTTTCCAGGCCGAGAGTCTAGACCCACTACCTCCCCGCAACCTGCACCCTCATCCTAACTAAACCCTTGTCTCTGGTCTGCTCCACAACTCTGCCTTTATTGTCCCACTTTCCTTCTCAGAAACTACTTTATACTACACACTCGGCTAGGAGCTTCTACTACAGGTTTGTTTGGCTTACACAACATCTCTGAGAAAAGAGACCCCATTTTACTATGAAAAAATGAAACCACGCATGGTGGGCCATGCCTGTAGTCGCAGAACTTGAGGCAAGAATCTTGGGTTCAAGGCCAACCTAGGCTACATGGCAAGTCCCAGAGTTGTAAGCAGTCTGGGCAACGCAGTGAGACCCTGTCTCAGAGCAACAAAACCAAGAGCTATCAACCTAGCTCAGTTCCTGCAGTACTTGCCTAGGAAAAGCAGCTCTGCATTCAACCCCAGAGCTGCAAAAAACTGATTAAAAAACAAACAAACAAACAAAAAACGCCACTTGCATCTGGAGGCATTTCAAAGGCAAAGGGAAGAGGATCAAAAATTAAAGGTCATTGTGGCTATATATCAAGTTTGAGGCTAGCCTGGGTGACATAACACCTTGGCCACAAAAAGAAAATCAAAACTAAACCAAAACAAAAGGAAGGGCAGAGATGGAGAGAGGAAAAGAGGAAGGATTGTGCAATGTTAAATGTGCTAGGTGAGATTACGCTGCAAATAAAAGGTAGAGACTGCATTTGGCTGTAAGTCTGTCTGGTGATGAAATGACCCCCAACTAGGACATACAGCATTTCCTTGTTTGAAAAAAGAAAAATCAGTGTAAAGAATCTGGCATTTGACTGGCTCCACCTCACCTCTGCAGCTCTCCTCCTGTGCCTCTCCTTTGGATATATACTCTATTCTTTCCAGTCCAAGAACTGTCCACATCATCCCCAGGTAAACAGAGTGCACTCACTGCGCCCTCAACACAGCAAACATGTCAGTTCCTACCCAATCCCCTAAGTGCTTGGGACCTCAACAAATCTTGCACACTATTAAGGCCACTAGCTACTGGTAGGTGATTGCTCATGCCCTTTTCATATTCCAGGAGTTGTTTGATTCTGTGAGCACCATCCAGGGACGGTTGGGGGACCTGGCAATAATCATGGCCCTGCCCCAAAGAGACCACGTTTCCTTAGGAGGATCTACCTTCTACTGATACATATGGAAATCCTGTCAGAAAGATCCTATCCCTGGGAGCCCCAAACATGGTCGATGAACACTGTGCAAACAGCACCACTATTCTGAAATGTCTATTTACAACTTTCACTGGAGACCTCCTTCCATGTGGCATTCTTCATGATCGGGTGCCAGAAATACACAGACTAAAGAGATCTGACACAAGCTCGTGATGTAAGGACAAAATTGGTTTACTCTTCCAGCGATGATGATGATGATGATGATGATGATGATGATGATGATGAAGAATAATGTGGCAATCAGTGTTATGATCCATTCCATTAGAAAGAGCTCAAAAAAACATTTATTGAATACAAACTGCCTACCTACAAAGACACACTTAAACTATGAAAATACCACAAAAGCTAACAAAGTTTCCATCACAAATAAAATAGCATTAATAATCATGCCATTTCATGGTACATCCTCTGCAGAGAGAATTAGATCCTCTTGTTTGGAAAAACAAAGGGGACTGAAAGATACCAAATGCATATGCTAGTGGTATATTCTAGTAAGTAGGTCTTCCCATGGTTCTTAAAATTATTATTCTTTCTTAACTACAGAGTAGCAACAAAATCACTCTGAGCCTGTTTTTGAGGCTGGCTGAGGAAAGAGAAATAATGTGCAGAAGATAAGGACCACATGAGCTTCTGTCTGGGGGAAGAGATGCTGTCACAACCCTGGGTGGAAAATGCTGGAATGCTGTTTGCTGCACTCATAGACTGCATGACTCATCTGGCATTTAGCACGTGCCTCCTTGAACTGTGGTGCCTTTTTACGGCCCTCTCCAGCAAGGCAGACAGTAAACTTCTCAGATATATCTCTTACCCTCAGCACTTCACACAGAGTTTAACACATAGTAGACAACTAATAAATGTTTGTGTTGAGACAAGACAAACTAGGTACCCTCTGGCGTGCACACGCGCACACACACACACACACACACACACACACACACACACAAAAGACTGTCATTTCCTATAGTTATTCCAAAAGTAATTCTTTGAACCTGGTCACATGCCTCGTCTTCCATTACTATTCCTGTTAAAATATGCTGCCCATCCTAAAGCCTGAACATTGAACGTGTTTACCTGTGAGCAGAGGACAGACCCAAGCAGGACCTGACACATCCAAGCCCTGAGGATATCTCTGTTTCTGATAATCAGTAGAGAGTCAAAATGAATTAGCACTGAAATGACAGAATAGTGGCAGAGCATGGTCCGTGGAGTCATGGGAGAATTTTGAATGCTGTGAGAAACTCCAAGAAACCAAGACACAAGTTTTGTGACTTCAGTTTCTTCAAAACACAGAATTGTACTTGGAATGGGCTTCCATGCTCCTCCCAGGTGTAGTGGATAGGAGTGAGTTCACTTCAGACTATTCATTACAACTGGCTAGTGTTATTTGTTCATATGCTTCTATGGAAAACCATGTATTTGCCATGTGCTGCTTGTCCACCATGTGTGGCTTGTACTTGTGATTGTACACTTTACTCATGTGACTCTGCTTAACCCTCCGAGTATAAACAGTCTGATGCTCCAAATAAAGTTGGCTATTGTGTGAGGCTCCATTCTCCCAGGTCCCACTGCCTCTAGAGTGGTGGACAGAACAGAATCCAATCCTTCCTAACAGATTAGCAGGTGACTGTGATCTTGCAGAACTTCAGTCAGGAACATCACTATAGTGCAAATTCCCACCAAAAAAAACCTGAAAAAATGAACTAGCTCAATTTGGCTTTTTGATTGTTTGAATTTGGTATATAATAAATACCAGTAGGCATCTCCTGGATACTAATAGGTACTAATGGGCCTACCCATCTGTAATTTTAATGACTTTACTATAATGTTCTTTAACATTTATACAGGCAACATTTAAAATACAAATATGCATAGAAAGCATATAACCTAAAAATGTTTATTATTTCACTGGTGGTGGCGGCGCATGCCTTTAACTCCAGCACTTGGGAGGCAGAGGCCAGTGGATCTCTCTGAGTTTGAGGCCAGCTTGGTTTACACAGTTCCAGGGCAGCCAGGACTATACAGAGAAAGCCTGTTTCAAGGAAAAAAACAATGTTTATTATTTCACTGGGCACAGAGGTCTTAAACGGTATTCCCCTGCATGTGTGACTGAGACAAAGTCAACATGTTCAGAACTCTGCACAGGTTTCTGGGCTAATAAAAAGCGAGGCGGAGGGATGGGAGAACACAGCTCAGGCTCTTCAGGGTCTCAGTGTAGGCATGGGCAGCACTGCGTAGACTGCTACCTCTGGTCCTTGAGTGGAACCATGTTGTCCACTCAGTTCTTAAGTCACTTTGAACCTGTCAACATGCCTAGGGCTACTCTAACATGTGAAGTACAGCAAAGTGCTAATCCAGAGCCAGGCAGCCTAGGTCACTCTTGTCCAGTGCACACTGTGAACCCAACCCAACCAACTCACTAGGCCTGCTTCCTCACGTTAAAATAAACTGGACAGCTGAGACTGGTGGATGGTCAAATTCAGTGAGTATCCAAACTTTCTAGCAATGTCTGTGGCAAATGCAGAGCCCTCCCCAAGACAATTCAGATTTTGCAGAATTGGGGTAGCAACCAGAAATCCGTATTTCTCATGTTCGTCTTCCTTTATTCCTCACTAGGGACTCTGATGGGTAAAGGCTGGGCTGGCTCCTGGTTTCTCTGTGACCTACTTCCAAAGTCCCTTCAAGCTCTAAATGACAGTGCAGAAGATATATTACTCAGTGAAAAATCATAATTTGTTGCATGCCTTTCAAAACTAAGTTTCAGTTCTTAGTAATTTCTAGACATCAGTTATGGAAAAGTACTCTGGGCTTGGTCTAGAAGTGTTTATTCCCCACACTATAGATGAAGCTGGGGATCTGCACACACTCTGTAAGAGCTCTACTACCAGCTACACCCAGAGCATCCTCATTGCTACTAGGAAGCCTCCTATTCAACTGAGAAAGAATTAAAGCTTTTTAGCCCCAACCCAACGCACTTGCCTTTGAAAGAGCACAGTGTGGTTGGGAGGAAGACAAGAGGCTACCGACCTGATATAGACTCATTGTCTTCCAAACAGCACATGTCCTCTGCTTCCAGAAGGAAGCCCTGCTCTGTTGACTGACAGCAAGATTTCCTTTACTATCATACTGCAGGTCATGGACTGAAAGTGTCTGAAGCAGTTTTCCAAGAGGAGGCACAATCTGGGATTTGAATTTATCATTGTGAGGTTTTCAACAGGGGGAAAGAAAGTGTGCTTTCTTAAAAATGACTGTTAAGAAACTTTTCTTCAAGAGTGCCAAAAGTGGACTCTGAAAAGCAACATTATGGGAAAAAACAGAGTTGCAAAGCAGACAGACAATAATTAATTGAAATAACTAATTAGGGCTTATTTACATATATTTTGTGTACTTTCAAACAGATTTTCAACAACATTTCTAAATTCAAGGGCGTCTGTGGAAGGGGACACTCCACATGTTGGATCAAAGCAAGTGCATTCTCCTAGGTTCTTTTTGAAACTCTTCTGAGTGGTTAATTCATAAGAACAAAAAACTATCTCACAAGAGAACTCACTGGCCTTTTTTTTTTTTTTTTCCTTATTGCTTCTCACCCCACTTCACATCTTTAATGAACACATGCTCTGAAGAGCTTAGCTTCCCCTGTGATACACTTTTGGAAACAAATGTCACCATTTAACCAAAACCCTGTTCGCTGCATATACAGTTCGTCTCCCAAACGTCCTTTCACTAAGACCTCCAAAACAATCTGAGGCTTGGAACAGACATTCTGGCATAATTCTCCACAAAGCACGATCTTTCTTCGCACAAAGGCACCTAGTTGGCTTGGCCGGCTGCAGCATGGTGTTATTAAGGCCAAGGTCTTGAGCAGGGGCCAACAACCTTCTTCTTTCTTAATAGCTGTCGACTTCTGCTGCCTACCCCAAACCTGGGAACCCAAGGCCCAACAGGGAGGGGCAGAACTGAGGTTGGTCCATCCCTAGTTGAGTCTATCTCACTGTGGAGGTGCTAGCCACTCCTAGCCACTTCTCATCCTACAACACGAGCTTTTAGATACTTCCATGAGGTCAACCAGTGTTTTCCTTTGTATTTGGCAGGTAGAGATGCTCTAAAGAATAAAAAAAAAATACACAAATAAAAATAAATTTAAAGAATGATGGAAGAAGAGAAGAAAGTGCTTTTATAAAAAAGGGAAGAGAAAAAGTCACATGGTGGTCGTATACATTGTAATCTCAGCACTTGGGAGGTGGAGGCAGGATGATCAGGAGTTCAAGGCTAACCTAGGCTATCTTTTAGAAACCCTCTCTTCTAAAAACAGGAGGGGAAGGTGTGAGACAAGGAGTTTGAGGGAACACATTTTCATTTGCTCTGTAAAAACAGAAAAAAAATACAGCCTAGCTAAGACATCATGGTGTCTGTAATCTCAACACTCTAGTGGCTGAAGCAAGAGGATCATGACTCCAAAGCTAATGTGGGCGTATACAGAAAGACCCAGTCTTTAAGGGGGGGGGGGGGAGGAAAAGGGAAAAGCAGAAGGAAAATCTGATGAGTCTCATAGCCTCTTTTCCAGAGGCACAGGACCGAATGGCGTGTCCATAGCTAAGCTGAGGAACGGGCTCTCCCAGTCCATCCGCTGCATGAACATGCACTATGTAAAATGCTGACCTTGCTGCTCTAAGGCCTGGACTTTACATAGGTTTAGACTCTTGAGACTGCATTTTTTCCAAACAAACAAAGAGACAAACAACAACAAAAAGGAGTTAGTGTTGAATATACACTTTCAAAAGGAAACAGCAGTTTGGCTTATATTTGGCATAAACGGAATGTTCTGCTTATCCAGCCTGGGATTAGCCCAAATATAGTCAGTGTTTAAGTGAAGGGCTGTCTAATATAAGGCACCAGCAATCTTTTCCGTGTAGGGTTGGTATTAAATGAAGCTGAGAAAAAAACAAAAATGGGCCCTAGCCTTATACCCTGGACAGCAGAAAGGGGCAGAGTCTAAATGAAACAGCAGTTATCACTACACCTCAATTAGCATGGTAGAAATGAGGCTATGCAATTCTACTTGCAAAATGGAAGGCTGCAGGGAATAAGGGAATCTGAAAACACCTACTTATAAATCACTGACCCAACCCCCTTCCTATCTCAAATACCCAAATTACGTCTGAGTCTTTGGAATAAGACAGTAACCCACAAAGCAGAAGGGATCTACTTAATCATAAAACAAATTAAGACATTGAACATTTAGATGAAGACGATGGCATATAACATTGAGCATGTACATTTTGTTTGTTATAAGACAAATAATATTTACAAGCATCTCACAACGGAGGAACAAGAGGAGAACTCAGTCTTGTGCCACTATAATTATTTTACTAATATGAAGAAATGGTATGGGGGTTGGCAGAGATTTGGCTGAAATTATACACCATTTTAGGCTGCAAAAGCTCAAAATTATATTCTCCCTAAGGTTTTAAATACTTTGATAGTGAATTCTCTTCCCAAGTAATAAAAACTCCATAGCTAGGTGCTCTCAGAAAACAAAAACAAAAACAAAAACAACAAACAAACAGGCCACTAAACAAAAGTCTCAGCACCAGGCATGGATATCTCCCTTCAGGTTATTAGTCAAAAGCCCCAGATAACCTCCAGAACAACATAGGCTATTACTCTTGGTTGCTCACTATAAAAAACCTAGATGGTAAGGTTCTATAGCTAAAGATATCACACACTTTGGTTGCTGGACATAGAAAAATCAATCTGGAGTGGACTCGGAAATTTCTTCCTTCTGGCTAGCTTTCACAGTGCCACAAGGTACTATGCAGGCTACTGGGAGCGGGGTGGGGGGAGTTGAAGAACATCAATGGTCTTACCCAGTGCCAGATCCTGCATGCTACAATACCCAACTGCAAGCCAAGATGCACCCACGGGTCCAACAGTGGCATGGCTGTTATGGCAGCAGTACCTACCCACTTTCTGACTGGAATTCAGGCACTTACCACAGGAAATTCATGCCTGGCACTTAATACCTGGCCCCAAAATCTATGGCTAGGGAGGCCATAGGCCCTACAGGGAAACCTACTATTGTTGTTGTGCCAATTGCTCGTGTTGTCAATCTGCCTTCTAAATATTTATGCTTCTACCCTCAGACTAGTGTTGCTCTCAGCCTTGGTCAGAGAAACTTCTTTTTGCAGTGGACAACAGCTAGTGCGAAGACTCGAAAACGGGTCAGAAAGCTAAGAATAAGTGCACTGGGTGTTCAGCCCTCAAGGGAACATCTATATCAGCTGTGCGCCCACCCGCGAGGCTCAGGAAACAGCACGGAAAAGGGGGCGGAGAGGACGAGGAGGGGGGCTGTGAACCGCGGTGCTCTGGACATGACATGCATTGCATTCATGAACTCACAGTAGCTGAGAATAAATAAATAAGACCTGCACAGCATCAAGTCTGTCAGCATTCCAGGATGGGTCAGGGAGGAGCTCACAAAGCCCCAATCATTGCTGACATGTTTTTTTTTTTGTTTTTTGTTTTTTTTGGCAGTTGATGGTTGTTTGGGAAAAAGAGTCAATCTTCTTCATGGGTCAGGCTCTAGTAGATGGCCATGTACCCATGCACAGGCAGCATTAGTGGTGGCTATGATCAAGATACCTTGTATGTATGTATGTATGTATAAAACTGTCAATGAATAGTTGAAAATATTTTAAAAAGAAAAAATGAGCCAGACAGTGGTGGGGACCACCTTTAATCCCAGCACTCAGAGGCAAGCAGATCTCTATGAGTTCAAGGCCAGCCTGGTCTACAGAGTAAGTTCCAGGACAGCCAGAGCTACTATACAGAGAAATCTTGTCTCGAAAAACAAAACAACAACAACAAAAAAAATGACCTTTATAGCTGGAAGAGACCCTACACACTTAAATATAATCCTGAAACATACTGGTTATTTCCAAACCTATCCTGAAGTCACTTCTGTTTATTACAGAATAATTGTTTACTGGTGAATTTCATTGTATGTTCACCTACGAAGTTTACAGTGCTGAGAGATTATATATGTGAAAATGTCACTGCCTGTTGGCGGGAATTTGGCTCATAAAGTTCTGCTGTGCAGTCTGAGGGCTGGCACACGTTCAAAAGCATGAATTAGGCTAGGAAGCAAACTGTCCCTGCCATGGCTGAGACACTTAGGTTAACTTGAGTTGGCACTTGCAGAATGGACTGCAGCTGTTGCAAGCACAGTTACGTCCTTAAGAAAGTAACAGAAGGGAATGACGCCTCTCGGGGGAGACAGGTGTACTGAACCAGGAGTTTTCCCTTCACTACAGCCACATGCAAATGTCGTGCCTGTGAAGTACCGGCACTGTGCCTTGATGCAATGAGAGTTCGGTGCCCATCATCTCTAGAGGCAGAACAGTGGCAGCTGCGGAGACTGGAACCAGCAGACAGCAACTGTCAGGATAGAGGCTACCTACAAAGAAAGCATCATTGTGGATGACTTGATTCTACCTGCAGAATTAAGGCAACCAAAGAAATGCAACCCTGGATTTTTTTTTTCTTTCTAGTCTGAATAGGATTAAAAACTTCAAGTAAACTGTAAGCTGTTAGGTGAGGCTTTTGTTTGGTTTGGGTTTTCTTGTCGTGTGGGTGCGTTATTTGTACTGAATAGTTAAAATCTAAGGCATCTTTGATGTGCAATATGTTGGCCGTATTAATAGTACTAAAGGTAGTATATTTAAGAAATGAAGGGAATAGCACATGTCAGGTGGTTTCTGCTGACTGAAAATACAAGCTTACTAAACACTACAGTACTTGACCAATCTCATGGAATGTTGTTATGAAGGCTATAAACGTGGGCTGGAAAGACGGCTCAGCAGTTAGTGCACTTGTTTGCTCTTGCAGGGAACTTGGGTTTGATTCCAGCACCCATGTGATGATTCCCAACCATTCACAACTCCAGTTCTACATCATCTGATGCCGCCTTCTAACCACAACAGGCACCAAGAACACATGCGGTGCACAAACATACATGCAAATAAACACTACCGTATAGTTTCTAAAAATCTAATTTAAATTTTTTTTAATTATAAATTTGTGAGAGAAATTAATAAATACTGAGTCAATGCCAATTCATGGGAAGTGTCAGGATTTATTGGTCTTTCAGGTTAAATAATGATTGAGAACCTAAAGTCAATATTTAGTCAAAATTTATCTTGAAAGGCAATAAATCTTGATTTTTGCTAAGGAGAATAAGTAAATAATGTGCACCATTCTAGAGATACTGACTGCTTTTCATCTACAAAATATCTACCTTGAGTTGTAAAGAGAATTATCTACAAGAGATTTTCACTTCTAAAAGATATGATTTGAATCATCACGTTACTTTTAATTTTTCTTACAAGACACTTCAATGGCAGTGTTTATATTAGTGTAAGATGGAAAGTTTCATAATGAAATGTTATAACTTCAGCTCCCAGTGTATTTAAGTCAGTCCAAATGTAGTAATTTTTCCATCCTGTTTTCCTCTTAAAGTCAATGACTTGACTTTCTCGTTTACTTCTGTGTGTTGGATTCTGAGGAAAAGTCCTGTCAGTAAAGACTTATGTCAGAAAAATCAGAGCATGTTTAGGAACCGCTGTATTCCAGTTATCTGAGTGACACTGTGAGGTGTCACTGTAAGGTGGCTTGGACAAGAGCTCGGAATAAGAGGCTGGGCAGAGGAACAGGGTAGCATTCTGAGCTTTGAGAGGATACACTGCTAAGGAAGAAGTGGAAGGGGAGAGAACCAGTTGAGCCCTGACTTGCCTGGGTCTTGTCTTGGGGACGGAATTAGGAGAGGGCCTGCAGCCTGATGTGGAGGTACTGTCAAAATGGGTCTGTCGAAATGCCCAGGATGGTCTGAGCCCACAACTTCTGCAAGGACCCCTACAGTCAGAACAACAGGCAGTTGGGAGAGAAAACGATGTTGCTCAGGTCAGGCCTCTAAACAAAGCATTACTAGGCCCAAATGACAGACACATCACTGTTAAAAACAGGAGAGCAAGAATATCAGAATATTAATCACTTTCTGTGCCAGTGACAGCTCTAAGTTCTACTAGGGAATGGGAAAAGCCCTTCCTTCTACAAAGGAAATGATTTCTTACCCAAAGGAAATGATTCAAGCTGCTTGGTAAGAGAAGTGTCATGGAAAAGAGGCCTTGTCCATGCTGCACTCGGGCTTCTCAACAGCCTGCTTGTAACTTCGGGGCTTTCTCTTTACGGACGAACCCTTTTGGTGAATCACTTGCCCACTAAGAACCCTCACTTGAAGGCTACTGGCCACAGGGGTTAATGCTGCTTTATTAGCACAGCTTACCTCCTTCCATCTTCCATCGGTTCTGCACACTGAGTCTGAAGTCCTGTGATCTGGCACAGGAGGTCAGCCTCAGTATGACGTCAAAAGGCAAAGAAAGGCTCAGATGGGCTATTTAGAGCTGGGGAAGGATGTGTATTAAATAAGCTGCCTCACTGGAATGCTCCTCCGAAATCAAGCTGGGCCTGAGAAAAGAAGTAACAGTAACGCTGACTCTCTCTAAACTCAGGATCATTTGACAGTTTTCATTTGGGGAATATTATTAGAGTATTTTTTTTTATCGTAATCACTCAAATCTCCTAAAAGATCCTGTGATTCACCTTACCTTACCCCCAGCCCTGCTCCAAACACTTTGTCTTGCGAAGAATCCAATGTATGCTCCAATTATGTTCTTCTCGCAGCACCTTCTGCTGGCATTTAACATTCTGTTCAATCACACCAGCTCTCCCTATGTGACCCCCAATTACATCTCTGTCAGGATTGGTCTCAAAGGTCAACAACCTTCCAGTAGCTTAGAAGTTGCTATCTTTTTGGTTTATCTGAGAAACAACGGGTCTCTCCTTACTCTGTTTCTGGACCTAATTTTTTCTTCCAGCTTGGATTTCCAAGTCTCTACTTGCATTAGCTCGCAGTCTGGAGCTTAATCACACACTGTGTTGCACCATGCACGGTCCCCTCTGACTTCCCCTCCCATCACTCCCTGTTCTTAACACACGCTTCTCTTCCCTTATGTTGCATGAGGTCTCATCTCTTTGAACTTTGCGGTATCTTTAAAACACAATCTTCCTTCTTTTCCCCTGACAGCATCTCTTAGAGTAATGCCTACTTGAGCTATTTCAGTAATGACAACAATTTGGCCAAATTAAAGTCATGAGAGTGGACCCAAGGAGTAGCAGGAGCAGTCTCCAAATGGAAAAAGATGACTTTCATCAGGCTGCTGTGAAGCCATGCTTGGATTTCATTTCCATCCCACACCAAATTCCATATGTGCCATGAAATTTAGAAACGGCATCGCCTCACTTCTTTCCTTTATTCCTTTGTTTTATGACTTTTCAGGTTTTCCTGATTCTCTTAAAATACACCTGTGACCATGTCCAAAGCTAATCTTTTAACTAAACGCTTGGTATTTGAAGGCAGGCTGTTTGTATCCTTTAATTTAGACAACATAGGCCAAATTAAAAACTGCCTACAAGTAGAAATTCCTATTTTCTGGTCCTCATCTTGCCACTAAAAGGGACTTCTTAGCATAATAGTCTCTGATTCTCTCTCAGCCCCTTATCAGACCTCTTTGCAGATGGAGAAATGAGTTATCTAACTGGTGAGTTTAGTCTTTAAATTTGTATATGTGCTACATGTAAATTTTTTATATGCTACAGAGTGAGGTCCAGGAAAGGCTCCAGAACATTATATAGCTAGGCCAGTACTTTCTCTGTGTGCATTCAATTAATTTGGAAATTTCATTAAAAAAAAAATCCTCAGGAGTTCTGACTTCAACAGGTCATAGAATGGGTCCAGACATTTCTTCCCACATCACACACACGAGGCATCCTTTGATAGATCTTGGGGTAGGTAGTGTAGCTGGAGTTTTGGTAGATCCTTGATAGACACCTTGGGGCACAAAGGTCTTCCCTTCCAAAAAGTGAAACACAAAGTCACAGGCCCACGACAGAGATCCATGAGTAGACAAGGAGGCTTGTGAGATAATGTTCAGTTCTACCTGGGACATTAGAAGGAGGAGGAGCAGAAGCAGAGATGGTCAAGAAAGACTTGGAAAACATGAACATTTAAGATATACAGAGGGTTTCAACAAAGAAAATACACTATAGATTATATCCACAGCCATAACCAACAGACCCCCACAGCAGCCACCACCTTAGGGTTTACTGCTTTGTAAACATGCCCAAGTTTTCATCCAAAACAAGAGAAGGACCTTGGTGTTCTTTGGGTTTCTTATTGATTTGATTTAATTAAAATATTTTCAGCGTTTGCATTTATCAATGTGTGAAGACATGTAGGCAAAAAGTCTCATTTTTCCTACTACAAAATTAACTTTTAGGTTACTCCCATAGCAATTTCTAGGACTGTATATAGTCCATATTTCTCAAATAAGTGAATAATTAGTTTTTAAAAGTGATACAAGAAAAAATTGGTACTGCTATATTATATTATCTTATCTATAGATACATTAAAAATGTCAAGTTTGGGGGTAATCCTTGGATACTTGGGAGGCCCAAGGAAGGAGGATCACAAGTTCAAGGCTAGCCTGGGCTATATAAAAAGATCTTAAGTTGAAAAAATAAAGAAATCAAATTTTCACATAAGTGTATTTCTGCCTTAGACAGATTTTAGAAAGCTTCTTAAGTAAGAACTCTTACTCTTAGGGGTCCATGGGAAGCTTAGAAGGTTAAAGATCCTAGGTAGGAATTAAGAAGAATCTTGACCTACCCAGTCTATCCTAAAATCACACCTAGACCAATTTCTCTCCCAGGGAAAGGTCAGTAAATAGAAACTTTTAACTCAATGTGGAGTCCAATCATGCAGTAATACTTTCTTCAGAAGTTTAACCAGAAATGAGCACGTGATAAGAACAATGTTAGCCAAAAAGGAAGCTACAAAAAGGGACAAGAACTTTCCAGACCAAAGTATAGCAACAAAGACTCGGAGAAATGAACGGCTTAAAAAAAAAAAAAAAAAAAGGCCCAGTGATGCCTATGAAGTTCAGGAAGGTCTATCAAAAGAGCCCTGTCTTCTGAAATTCAAAATGATCTTTTTCTTCTGAAACATATCAAAGAGATATATGTGACTTCTATGATGAAAATACTAGGAATAAATCAAAAAGGCAAATTTATAGCCTATAAAAATCAAACGGCCTACTTACATAAAGTGATCAAATCTCTTTGAATTTCAGGATATGAAATAGTTTAAAATATAAATTATATAACATTGTTCTTCACAGACTCACGTTACTGTTTCAGTGTGTGTCCATATTCCTGTTACCCATATATTTTTATTTAAGATTTTTTTCCCTAGACCTAGAAACTTACGCTCTAAGAAGGGTAGAAAGGAGAGTAATTTATACAATGATAGACATCAGAGCCAGGAAAAGGGTTCCCATCGTCCATCCTGCCAGTCAGTTGACATTCCTGCTAGCATAGCTTCTCTTCACCAAAGGGAAAAAGGTACTACTGAATGAGACTGAATCAGAAGACATTAATCTCATCTTCTCTAAACCAGAGACATTCAAAACAAATTACCGGATGAGAGAAAAAAGGGTCCATGTAGAGGAAGAACATCCCAGGTGGGTGGAAAGAAAACTAAAGACCTCAATTCAACTGTTCACAAAATAGGGCTGTCTTGTTCTCTGAACACCAAGCACAGGGCTCAGAACTTAGTAGGGGCTCAATAAACACTTGCAGGAGCCCTAAATTAGTTTCTCTGCCTTGCAGATGGGAAAACTCTCAGACAATCTAAGTATTTTTTTTTAAATTATTTTAATTTTAATTTATATGTGTGGTATTATGTTGCATGTATGTCTGTGTACCACTTGTGTGCCTGGTGCCCACAGAGTTCATACGCAAAAGTACAGACCACTGTGAGCTGCCTTGTGGGTGCTGGGAATTGAACCCAGGTCCCCTGGAGGAGCAGCAGTACTCTTAACCTCTGAGCCATCATCTCTCCAGCCTTCAATCTAAGCATCTTGACATCTGAAATGTACGGTTTGCTAGTCCCACTGGACAGGCCTCTCTGCTCCTTCTCTGCCTACCCGCTTGAGGTAGTTGTGTTACATTAGTCAAATGGGGTTACACTAAGCACACCTATTTTGTAAGTGGCAGCTTTCACATAAGTGACACTCCCGTTATGTCCTCCCTCATCTAAGTCTCACGTGTCCACCATGATTTTAGTGCCTTCACCGTCTTCCGTACCAACTGACGTAAGTGTTTATTCTTAAAGAGCAACATCTGTAACTGAAAATTCCAGATGTGGTCTGGCCAGGACAGAGGACATTAAGGATATCTCTTTTAAAAAAAATTTTATTTTGTATGTGTCCACTCATGTGTGTGTGGGTGGGGGGGACTTTGGGGGAGGGCTGTGAGCTACAGTGCACATGTGGAGGTAATCTACTCTCTCCTTTCACCATGTGCCTCACGAGATCCAGAAGTGGACAGGCTTGGCAGCAGGTGCCTTGACCAGCTGAACTGTCTCAGCAGCCAGGTCTCTCTTCTTTGAGGACCTGTTTTGTAAATGCTTTGGATGGAGCCGAAGCAGACCCGAGGCTGGCTTCCAGCTGCCTCGTTTGGATGCCCACATGGACGGCAGTCAGTCACTCTTCTGAACAGGAATCCAGGGCTAGGGACCCATCACTCACATCTCATCTCCCTTGTCTGTAGACATCTGTCCAGCTTGACTTGCTCAGTTCTGTCATTCTCCAGCTTAGTGGTCCAGCTCAGTTTTGTAATAGCTGTAACTTTGGTGAGAACACTTATGTAATCTTTATCTGGGCTATTGCTGTCAAAGGTAAGCAAATATTAATAAAAGCTAGCCTCACTATGTACCGAACCCTGTCCTAAGCCCTTAAGGTCAAATAATAAGGCGGATGTGATTATGTTCTCACGTTTGAGATGAGAAAAATGAAGCCGTTTATCCCTGGCAACAGAACTTGGCAAGTAGGAGAACTGGAAATCCAGGCAGGACTGCAGTCTTTGTCCTTAACAAACTGCACCTTCACGGACAGCCTCTTAGACTGACATGGACGCATCCATCAGCAACGCTTGGGTGAAACTATCAGTCATTCACAAACCAACATAACTGTAACCTCTGATAACCCAAGTTCCACCGTCTTGGGGATTAGGCCAGATGTTTCCCTAAGCACTGGGCACTGCAGAGCAGAGACCTGACCTAGTATCTAGTAGCTCATTCTCCTGTGTGCAACTACAAAGTCCTCAGCATTCCGGGCCATACCTACTCTTCTCTTATGCCTTACCTGCATCGACTACACAATGGGCCGACAATGTTATCTCTGATAGATGTGAGAAAAGCCAAGGAGGGTTCCTTGGAGGTTGAAAACAAGGTCTAAAATGAGCAAGAAGCAGAGGCCACTGTAACTCCTCAGCTTTCAAATCACAATGGGGATTCTCTTGCATAAGCAAGAGTCTGGGCAATAGTCTCAAGTCAGTGACCCCCACCTCACTCCACCCCACTACTTCTTGAGCCTTCCTTCCAATACCTTTTCATGCTTTTCGAGGGAAGGGACTTTTCTGTAAGACTTTGGAGGGCACAGCCTGTACCTCACTCCTGTTTACATATCCCAAGGATCCTGGGAGAACATGTGTGATACAGAAGGTGACTGACACATAGTTAATAAATTTAATAAACAAGTAAGTTTTCACCCTTTTAAATATTTACTGACATAAACATTCAAATTAAAATTTATTTGATGATTTTTTACTACCAGCAATCTTTGCGGTCATAGTCAAGGTTAGAGAAATTCATCCATTTAGTGTACACACACACAGAGTGAGAGAGAGAGTGAGAGAGAGAGAGAGAGAGAGAGAGAGAGAGAAGCCACAACCCCAAACAGTGACACAGTGAGTGACCTGGACAACATGGCAAGACATCATCAACAGACTGAGCACTTCTTACGTAGGAAGCTGACTCCGTGCCTCGAAGACATAACCACATCTTTCTTCCTTGTTTTTCTTCCTCTAACGCTCTACCTGCCTCTCCACTAATCAAATAAATCTTCGCCTTACTACTATTCTTACCAAAAGGGAGGCAAATCTGAAGCAGTACAGAAATAGAGCTGGAAACACAAAGGAGATTCTCTTTCTCTTGGTTTCCACGTTCATTTCCTTAGAAGACCTGCCACTTTGGTATACCAGATTGGCCCCCAATTTCTCACACAGGACACAAACAAACCTTCCCTAACACTTGTCCTTTTTCTTCCTTGAGTAAAAAACACAGCTGCTCCTCTTGGCATCTGGGAACCAAGAGATCTTCCTTTAAGGAGATTCACACACACAATCAGCTGCCAGATTCAATGTCTCTTTCTCAACAACAACCACTTTGCAGGATTTACTTCAAGGCCAATAAGTAACTAACGAGGCCCAACACAGAAATGTTGCTTACTTCCAAACTGGTAGCTACCGAATGAATAATTAACCTCTCCCTACTTTCTATCACGGATGCTTGCATTGCTAGGGTGAAGGTATCCTTTATGTCTAAAGGATATCACAAAACAGGCGCTTGCCAGAAATATGCCCTCATTTATCACATGAAATGCCATGTGGTATTAGTGAGGTCGATACTGTTTGTTTAATATATTTTGCTTTCCTGGGGGCTTGAAATGATTTGTTTTTGCAGCTGTAACAGAGTTAAATTAGGGATTTATCTTCAGCTTAGCTAGTTGAGTATATATAACCAGGGGGCTATTAATTATCTGCCTAGAGGCCTTTGGTCAACTTCTCACAGCTTACAGCATCCTTGAGGTACTGAGCTCCACCACCAACAGCCAGATTTGATCCTCAAGTAATCAAATCTGGTTTCTCAGGCCACTGGGGGAAAAAAAAAAAAAAAAAGGTTTTGTTTCTGGCTCCAAAATTCCTCCCTCCCCCAACATGTAAATGCTATTGGCATGAAGTTTTTTTTTTCTTTCTTTTTTTTCCTTCTTCAATGATTGAGCAAGGAATTTCAGGAGGAAAAAAAAAAAATCTTAGAGCCAAGACTAGTTTCAGACAGCCAACCCCAGGCATCAGAAACCACCTTTACTGCCGTCAAGCATCAGCAACCCTTCTTCCCCTCGTTCCGACCTCTGTTTTCTGCCTCCCTGGAGCAGGGCTGGGAGCTGACCCCAAGGATCAATCTCTCCACTACCTGTTTGTCGGTGTCAGGGAGGAAAAGGCCAGGGAGAGCGTGGGTCAGGTGAGGCGAGGTTCCGGAAACTGGAGCACAGTTCACATAAAATGAAACGTGCAGGCAGGGACGCACCAGGGGGCAGGGATGCTCCCACATCCCAGGTCCTAACAACAAACTTCTCTTTCAGAGGTTCATTGTCAATCAATTAGCCGAGGCAACAGGGGTCTGTGTGATGGGGGTGCCCAGGGGAACAATGGGCTGCCCTGCTGTATTACTATTTAATCACTTTTACTAAATAAATAGAGCAACCCCGAGGTGCTGTCATGTCAAGGGAATTTATAACAACAACAACAACAACAACAACAACAAACAACCCTTCATTTTTTTCATCGGTCATTACTTGTCCCTTCAGGACAGAGAGCGTTATTACTGTAGCCTGAAGTTGCAGCTTTGTGTTTCCTGCCTTTGTTTCCCACTCGGACCCTGCCACTTTCTGGCACTAATTTGTCAGGCTGAACAAAGAGGGGATTTGTACCTCCTGTAAGGTCTCAATTAGGAACGGCTTCTGCTGCATTATGTGCCATTCAGGGGAGACACAATGCCGGTAATTACAGGAATTTGCACTAAATGGCTGAAGAATTCACAGCACCCCCCCCCCCTTGAGTTTCCCCCCTCCTGAGGGCTGGAGGGGAAGAAAAAGGAAAGTAACAGCTCTTAATGCCAGAGATGCACAATCTCCACCAGCAGTCCCCAGAGGTTAAACAGCAGCGGGGCAAAACCCTAAAAACAACATCGGAAACGGTGGAGGCCGAGGCCCGCCCGCCCTTCTCTCCCCACACTCAGCTTCAGTTCCACTCACGAGCATTGCCCTGAGTGGGCCATCCAAACCACCTCCAGATTACAAAAGACACACAAGGAGCACTTCTGAGGGCGAGCTTTGCATCTCTGTCACACCTAGGAAGTCCCAGGCTCTTCAAATGACTGTACTCAGTTGCTAGTTCTCCTGACTGCTGGGAAATGACTGTGTGCACTAACACCAAGAAAACCATGTATCTGCTGAGTGCGGATAAGTAGATGCTCATGTCGAATCCCTAAAGAAAACAAGCATGTTGTCTTATAGTCTGTTTTATAAAGCAGTTATGAGTAACCAAACTTAGAACCTCTGATGGGTATGCACTTCATAAATATTTTAATAAACTGCACAATCATCTTTTAAGCATTAATATTTTAGCATTACAGATTCCTCACTATCAGATACAATTTTGAATTCCAGCCCATAATTTCACCAAAGAAGCACACCTCATTTTCTGTTGCAGAAGCTTTCCACAGAGGCCATATTAAAGCACCCCCAAATAACAGTTCTGCAGCACCTGGTCCAGCACACGCTGCTCTGCTCAAGAACTTCCTGTGACATCATGGTCAACATGAGCTCCAACCTTATCAAGTGCCTTATTTATAGTCCAGAAATGATGAAAGATCAGCAGTCTCATACGGTCCTAGCTGGCACCACCTCTGAAGGCCTGTGGATCTTGTCATGGCTGTGTTTGGCAGTTACCAATGGAATTACTGCATCCACACTTCTGAAGCACTGACCCCAGGCACACCCAAGTACTGGGCAAGCAGTGAATGGTGGAATGAGCACAGGAATGGGTTTTCAGATGTTAGGAGGTGGAACAGGCAAGGTCAGGGGTCCCCAGGAGACAGGCATGAACATGGTTAGGTTTCTGTAGCAAGAGCTTTCTAAGCAGCCATGGAACTGAAGAGGAAGCTATGCAGCTAAGTCTAAACATAAGCTGAGAAATATGCAGTCATGGGCCAGCATATAACTTCAAACTATAACCTCAGGCATCCTGGGATGGTCATGCTGCATTTTTTTTTTTTTCTGTAGAGACTCTTTTTAAAAATTTAAAAAATTTTAAGGGATCTAGAGAATTCTTCACTTAGAGAAAGAATTTAGTGGAATAGGCCAACTGTCCTATTTTATATATGTAAATGCCAGTATTTGTGGCTCCTCAGAATAATAACCAAATGACATCAGAATAAAGAGCTACCCAGTGCAACCTTCTAGTTAACACTTATTCATCCAGAATATTTAAAGGGAGGGGGACAAAGCAGGCATTAAGAACTCAACAGTGTAAAGAGGTACCTAAGACCACAAAATTCTATGAATTTGCTTCTCAAGAAATGCATAAAGCCCAGTGTGTGGAACTGACTGGCAGTTGGGAAGGCACACATGCTATGCAGCTGCTTTTTCACAGAGTCATCGCCAGGAGGAGGAGGACAGAAAGACAAAAAGCAGAGCAAGCCATTTAAATTAACAGTGGGAAACACAGGTCCTTAAAGGCCATCTTTGATATAACAAACTGCCTCTGAGTAATTTAAAAAAAAAAAAAATTCAGGTTTGTTTATCAAGTTGTTTTGTTTTATTTTTCCTTTTTCTTTTGAGACTCTGCCCCCTACAGGACACACAGAATAATTTCCAACCTGTTTAGTACTGGCAAGGAAAAGGTCTTTAAACTACATGTATCATGAAGAGGCTGGATACCACACTCTCCGGCGGAAAGAAAGGGGGCAATGGAACAGAACTGATCCCACTTTGGAATGTGCTACTTTATCCATTACATATGTAAGTTAGCATCCTCTCCACCCTAAATTAGAAACCCACCTGCATCCCACGGGAGTGCCAAGCCCAAGTATGAGCAACAGCTGAGCAGAGCAAGGAGCGTTGACTTCTTTCCCATGCCCTGGCTTCCCTCGCACCCCTACTCAACTATCCTCCAGCAAGCCAGATTTATCGAGCACCAAATTTAGCCAGCCAAGGGAGGCACTCTACCACGGGGCTGGTGATGCGTCCAAAGAGCTCTTCCCGCCTGTTCTATAATCCTTCCCTGTTCGACTCAGCCTCTTCTCGCTGCCTCCTCTCCTCACTTTGCCTTTCCCTGTTTTACTTTCTCCATTTTCCACGCACTTGGTTTGCTCTCAAATATTCCCTCAGTGCGAACCATGGGTAATGCGCACTCCATGAGGAAGCCAACTTAGAGAAATGTGAGAAGTGCTAACCACATGGCAGGCCTCACAGACCACCCCAGGCTCTCTCCATTCTCTTACTGCTACTCTGGGGGACAGCCTTGGGAACAAGACCGGCTGTCCTCTCATCTCCCAATAACAAGAGATTTACTGACTCTATCGGCAATCTAAGGCCCCATAAGTATACTATGAGTTCGAGACGCCTATCTCGTAAGCAATTAATACCGCTGTATGCCTGCTGAATTCTGAAGTATAATAATATATGCACCAGTGAGATCCCCAAACACTAATATCTAAAATAAATAAAAACAAGACAAATGGGATACACAAAAACTACTAAAACTATTGCCTTATTTCAAAACCACTTCCAAAAGTAGCTGGCTGATTCAACACAAAGTCTGGTCTGTCATATGTACACACACACACACACACACACACACACACACACCCCTCTTGGTGCTTCTACACCGACTCAGTGTTTCTTGCGATGTGGTTTTTTTTTAATTTTCTCAGGCAGGTTTCCACTATGTATCCCAGACTGGCCTCAAACTGGCAATCCTCCTGCTTCAGCCTTCCAAGTGCACTGCCACACCTGGCTGTCCTGGTATTTCTGGCTCGGAGTTTCTCCTTCTGCCAGCCCCACGTCTAAGGTCCTACTGCACAGTCACCGAGACCCTTCTTCAAGTCGATTGGTCTCCAATCGAAAGGTGGTCAGTGTGACTACACGGAATTTAAAGTGTGCATTTTCTACCACCATCAATTGCTTGCAGAAGCAAGACCAGAATATAAACCCTGCTCTTGGCTGGTGGTGAGCTTCTTGTTCATCTTTAACCAGCATGCTTACGTCTAACGAACTTGACTTTAAAACTTCTCAATCAGGCTTCCACTTAAGTCTGTCTTTGTGGCGAGTTACCACCACAAGTTTGGGGGTCTGGTGAAAGGGGGCGATTTTAACTTAGCCTACAGTAGATGGACAGAGCAGAGCACTGGGCTCCAGTCCACTCTGTGTCAACCTCACACAGCAGCTCCAGGAACTCGGGCTTGCCCTCGTGCCTCAGGAATCGTCTGCTGAACAACTGTGTACCCTCCTTTCAGCCATCTTCACACTGTCTTCAATGCTGACATTTGACAGAGTCAAAGAGGGCTTGACAAAGTCACGGTCAGTCTCAGCGGCCAAGAAGGAACATTTGCCTAGCCTACCTAGTTACTAGGACTTAAAATTCTGTCATAAAACAATCTGTGACGTACACAATCACAGTGACCTTTATTCAAGAAGGCAGAGGAAATGGAATCATGGCTGACTCAGGAAGCCTAAATTCCAGTCTGGTCAGGCTTTGGCCAAGTCATTTTGATTCACTGACATACATCATGGCTTCTATTTGCTTTACCAATGAGTATTAGGGTGGATAGATTTGGTTTGGTTTGGGCTATTTTTGAGACAGGGTCTCACACTGTAATACCATAACCCTGACAGACCTGACACTTGATATGTAGCCCATGCTAGCTGCTAGCTTTCAACTCCTGGCAATCCCAACTTAGCCTCCTGTGCGCTGCTTAATTTTTTTTTTCTTTTTTTTTTTAAAGACAGGGTCTCATTCTGTAACCCTTGCTGGCCTGGAAGCCAGCAAATTTTTAATGAAGTATACTTCTTGGAGGAGAGTTTTTGTTTTTGTTTTTGTTTTTTTGAGACAGGTTTTCTCTGTGTAGCTTTGCGCCTTTCCTGGATCTCGCTTGGTAGACCAGGCTGACCTCGAACTCACAGAGATCCACCTGCCTCTGCCTCCCGAGTGCTGGGATTAAAGGCGTGCGCCACCACCGCCCGGCTAGAGAGATACTTTTTATAAATAGTTGGTTTTAACAAACATCTGTGACTGTCACATGAGGAGGTCTGAAAATGAACTCCCACTGTAGGATGTGGGGAAGCTCATGAATGCGCCTAAGGCTGGACACGCGCTCCGTACCTGCACATTTGAAACTCTGAGCGGTGAGGCCTCGCTCCAAAGACAGGGTTGTCAGGATGCTCAGGAAGCTGGTGGTCACCGACTGACGCTTGTTCTTCCGCAGCTCCCGGCCACCCACCTGATCCTTGGGTTTGTTCCTCAGTGTGACTTGCAGGTTTTGCTCGGAACTCCTCCTCGCCGCGTTGGCTGCCGCCTTCAGAGCTTCCATCCATTCCTGAGCCCTCGGTCGGGTCTCGGCCCGGAGGCGGAGGACATCTTGGGGGAAAATGACTTGAAAGCAAGAGTCACGGCCATCCAGGTTGTCTACCTGCACAGCCAGACACACATCCACATTGTAGCTCAACAGGGGATCCTCGTCTAGCTTGCCAGGGTGAAAGGCCATCAGGTAGGCCTCGCTCAGCACAAATGTAAATGCCTTCCAGTTGTTCTGGACGGTCAGTCTGTAGAGTGTCCCTGATTTGAGGATGTTTTGGTACTGCTTGGGGCTGTCCAAGACAGGGGTGGACAGCAGCCCACTGGATTGCTTCTGTAAACAGTGGGTCTGTGTACAGTCACCATGATGACCAAGTCCTGGTGCGTTTGCCAGCTCATCCTGCCGGCCCATGCAATTGGGCGCGGCAGCATGCACCACTTCCCAGAGCTTCT
Organism: Onychomys torridus; assembly: GCF_903995425.1. NCBI lineage: Eukaryota > Metazoa > Chordata > Mammalia > Rodentia > Cricetidae > Onychomys > Onychomys torridus. The sequence continues at coordinate 49,646,844 of NC_050465.1, forward strand.
GCCCCCAGTCCAATGCCTCCCACGGGGACTCCGCCTTTAGCTGCAGCTGAGAATTGTCATAGAGAACAGTGTCTACCATCCTGGCCTCCAGATTGCCTAGAACGGATATGCTCTGGAAGTGTGACAGCTGGTACGTGGCATACGGGCTTTGGTTCCCGCTGCTGTCCAGGCTGTAGAAGTGTAAGTTATAGGGTGAGAGCTCGGCATAGCAGCTTTGCCAGTAACTGTCATGGTTCTTCCTGATCTCCAGATAGCCCTTCTTCAGTATGTTTGGGAATGTCTGCTTGTGTTCTAGAAAGAAGAAAAAGTCAAAGTAATAATTACGAGAAGGCAGGTACATGGAACCAACCACACCGGGGGCTGACACCTTTCTGATTCAGATTCGATAAAGCAGAAATGGTAAAATTCAGGCAAGATGTATGTGGGGAAATTTCTCACCCTGAGGTGATGAACGAGTACACAGGTGTACACACATACAGTGTGTACAATGTTAATGTGACACAGAGGCCGGTGTCCAAAACAGAAATGCCAGGGAAGCTGTGAACAGAACAGGTATACCCTAATCACACTAGCTAATTCCCTGCTCAGACTCTGGTCTTTTCCTAGGCTGGTGAAGCCAGAAGGGGGAACAGAGAGAGTGAACTGCGCTTAGAAACTGTTCCTCAGGCAAGCCCATCAGCCCTCAAGGCAGCACCTGGCCCCTAAGCCAGCATCATCTCTACCCCTGGTCCACTACCTCACCTTCGAGCTCCCACCTCAGGGGCGGTTTTCTCCCTGAGTCTGACTGTGCTTATGCTGTGCCCTTGGCCTGCAAGGTTGAATCCCACGGCTTCAGCCAGAGACCACATACTCACCTTTCCTCCTGACTCCTCTTGCCTTGCCCCATCTCATCTGGAGACACATGCCCCTGGGTCAGCGTCAGGGAGCCCTGCGACATTATTCCTCCACCACAGGCTTCGATCAAACTACAGTACACTATCTGATTTGATTTTTTAAAGTCTGTCTTCACTAATGGAGTAAGCTCTCTTTTCCTTTCTATAGCCCAGCACACAGGACAATGCCTTATCAACACCATAACGGGTCCTTTGGAAGTATTGTATTTGTTAGGTAGGTACAGGTATACTTGAAATCTTAGCACCGGGAAACCTGAGACAAGAGGACCATGGAGATCATGAGTTCGAGACTAGTAAGTATTTGTCTCAAATAAATAAAAAATGAAAAATAGGAAGGGCGGGGGGGGGGGGGGCGGGAGGACAGGGGAATCCGTGGCTGTAAATATGTAAAATTAAATTAAATTATAAAATGAAAAACAACAACAAAGAAAAGTACATGTTAAATTAGAAATAAGCACAATATCTAACACATGGTGGGTCTAATTCCCTCCCCATCCATCCTCTTCTCTCCCTTACCCTCACTTGCACATGTGTATCTAGGTACAGCATCTGTAATCCATGATAACCATACTGAATGTCACGCAGTGCTTGGATAAAAGGGACTGTGTCACTAAGAGACTTCTGAGAATTTGTTCCTTGAGACAGGCTCTCACTTTGTAGCCAAAGCTGGCCTCAAAGTCAAGACCTTCTGCCTCAGCTTCCTGGGTACTCACACTACAGGTAAAGACTACCGTGCCTGTTCTCCTGAGACCTTGGTCTGCCATGGAAGGCTATCCATGCATGAGAATGGTCTGAAAGAAGTGACCTGGTGGAAATGTTACTGTCTAAGCTGTTTCTCAATCTCTTGCTGACACATTCTACAGACAGCCACAAACTGAATCACTCCCTCAAGACAGACCACACTTGCAAAGGGGATGATGTCTGCTCTGGGTAAAGAAAGAAAAAAAAAAAGGAAGAAAGAAAAGAAGAAAGGAAGGGGGAAGGAGGGAGGGAGGGAGGGAGGGAAGACTAGCTAGCTCTCATTTTAAAAGAGCAAATCAACAGAGGAAGAAGAGAAAGGAGGTGGAGAAAGGCCTATTTTAGCTGCTTTACATCTCTGGTCCTAATGTTAATTCATGACTATTTCTGTGCTAACTAAAAAGCCGTTAATTTCTCACAAGCCACACTAATCCTTTGTAGGAAGAGATAATGGATGCCTACTCCCTGGGCATCTTTCTCTCCTGACAATCAGAGGCGCCACACCTCTCCCCTCTCATCTCCATCAGGCTGCCTCCTGCATAATCAGACTCAGGATGTGTGCCCCACTCTTATTCCTCTGTGACCGGGCCGCTCAGCGATGAGTCCTTGAGTGAAACAAACCACCTCTCCTGCTTTTAGAGAGAGACTGCCACCTCCTCTTCCTACTGCCTGAGAGCTTTTTACTGCAGCGACTGGGAATTCATTCCAAGCTGGCCCGTAACTGTGCCCGGCCCAGCAGCCACCAACCCACGCTCTCGTGCCTGTCTGCGGTATAAGCTCAGATGTAGACGACAGGTCAGGTGGAAAGACAAGATGTCTCACTAGGAAATCTCCAGGGTGCTAGAGCTAACGCGTGCTCCAACACTGTTTGCCCACCCAATAAGACCTTCTACCTTTGTTCCCCGCCAGGCTTCAGCACCCAGGAAGCTGAGGCACGAAGGCCTCCGTGAGTTTGAGGCCAGCTTGGGCTACAGTGGAAAGCCCTGACTCCAAACACACCAAGAGTCACGAGGACAGAAGAGGGCCCCCGCAAGCTTCTTGGGCGCACCTAGTCCTTTCTCGGAGCAGAATATTTATAGCGTATTTTCTTAGATGTGCTTCTAGGATTCACACCTTTAATTATAGAGGTCTGGGGAACTACCATGTCTCTCTAATTTCTGGCAACCATTACTTTCTATTGGGTCTGAAGTATATTTTTAAATATTTTTTGCTACTGACAAATCAGAAGACACACATATATATGTCATTTATATAAATATAAAATTTTCCCATAGTTGGAATTTCCCCCAGATCTTATCATTTTTACTCATTTAATTTACAAATACATTTTAAAGTACTCATTTTCACAAGAGAATTTCAATCTTAATTATTCAGATAGGATCACTAGTAAGATTTACACCATTTCCAGAGCAAAAATAAACAAAACAAAAATGCAGAAACGTGCTCTAAATGGCTCACCATAACCGCTAACTTTCACAAGAAACTGCCACCCAGAAGTTCTTCATAACAAAACTAAGAAGCTAGCCTGCCGGCTGGCCATCTCACCTCCACTCACCGCTGCCCAGCACCCTGCTGGCAGTCCCAAGACCAGCTTCAGTTCCTCCTTAGTGAAGAACCATTTCCTCTCCTCCTGGTTGTCCCCAGAATTGCGACTGACTGTAGGGGAAGGGAGAAGTTCCCAGCAGGGCACCTGAGTGGATTCTGCAGCCCCACCTACCTGAATTCCTCTTCTGTCATTAGTTCCTCATCAGCTCTCCAAAAAGATTCTTTCTCATGGCCTCCACCTTCATCAAGGTCCAGTCTGCCTCCTTCCCGGCTATCTCACAGTATTCCAAGTGAAGCTTTGTGGGTCTCTCGGAGCTTTTTCCATATTCCTTGTCAGGCTAAAACCCTTCACATGTTCTAAAAGTCACACTTAGTCCAAGCTCCCAAACTTGCCCTTCAATACTCTGCATTATGGAAAATTTCAAACACCCTCGAAGACACATAGAAAGTGAACACTGTTCAGTTTCAAAAATCACTGGCGTGGGGGGATGGCTGAGGAGGTAAAGTGCAAATGAGGACTTGAGTTTGGATTTCAAGCACTCACATAAAAGGCCAGAGAGGGGTGCAGATCTGTAACCCCTGCACTTAGGGGTCAGGTCTTGCAGGCTAGACAAGCTAGCCAAAACTGTGAGCTCCAGATTCAGTGAGAAGCCTGTCCCAAAAAAACATGGAGAGAGACAGAGGGAGACACATGATGTTGTTGATCTCTGGTCTACACACACACACACACACACACACACACACACGAGACTGACTGCATCCACAAACACGCATATTTATATACTACACACACATACACACACAGAGAAAAGTGCATCCACAAACACACATGCACACATATGCATACACTATACATACACACACACACACACACACACAAGAAAGTATATCTACAAATAGACATGCACACATATGCATACACTACACACACACACACACACAGAAAAGTGTATCCATAAAACACACATGCACACATATGCACACACTATACACACACACACACACAAGAAAGTATATCTACAAACACACATACACACACATGCATACACTACACACACACACACACACACACACACACACACAGAGGAAAGTGTATCCACAAGCACACATGCATACCTATGCATACACTACACACACACACACACACACACACACACACACACAGAGGAAAGTGTATCCACAAGCACACATGCATACCTATGCATACACTTCACACACACATCAAGTTTCTACTATGTTTTATTTTGTCACCTTTACCTCTGTCCAACTCTTGGTTTTTATTTCATTTTTTTCCCTAGAATGTTTGAAAGCAAATTATAGGCACTACATAATTTCAACTATAAATACTTCAGGACGTATCTCTACTGTAAAAAAATCAGAATTCCCAAATTCATGGTATTATTTTCACAATCCCACATTAGCATTCCACACTCTGTGGGGTACTGTCTGGCCTCTCTTTAACATCCCTCACCCTCTCTCACTCCTTCCACAACCCTCCCTATGGCTCTTACATAAGCCATGTACACTCTAGCCTCAAGCCTCTGATGTCACAATATGTTCTGGAATTTCTCCCTCTAGGTCCAAAGCTTTATGGACTTTCCCCCCTTGCCCCCATTTTCACCTCCTCTGTGAGACTACACCTTACCACTCACATGAAAGGAACATGCCCAGGCTCCGTTATCACACCAGATGGCTGTATTTCTGCAATGAGGTCTCTCCTCCAAGGGCAGTAATCTTGATCTCGGTCTCCTGTACACCAGTGGCTGTCTCTACCAACAGCTGTATAATGTATCAACGGGTGACTTGGCTAGAATCCCCTACATCTATAGCCCACAGCAGAGGCAGTAAGATGGGCCTGAAAGTGTCCACACTATGACGCCCAAGGTGTTCAAACCTTTTCAACGAAGAAAACTAACAATGGGTTCAGAACCTCAGAAGAGATCTGCATCTGAGAAGCTCAGACACTGAGGAAAGGCTGGAGTTGGTTATGGAGAGAAGAGAAGGGGGCTGGCACTCCAAACAGTGGGCCCTCTCTCCTTACTGGTTTATACTCCATCTGTCCTCGAACTGATCTCTCTTTACTCTCCATGTGGCCCGCTTTCTTCTCCTGGCCACTGTCACTCTCCCTGAAGTCCTCACTTCACCTGATAAATACTGGCAGAACTGCCTAACTGGTTTTACCTCCCTCCCTCTCTCTCTCTCTCTCCCAAGACAGGGTCTAGCTATGAGGTCCGGGCTAGCCTCAAACTTTGCTTCTTCCTGTCATAGCCTCCTCATGTGTTGGGCACAACTGGCTTCTCTAGTCCTTTTTACCCACTAATCCACTGTAGGTGCCATTGAAGCCTGAGAAGACCCAGTAAACTGCAGCCTTTCTCCTCACCAAAGCTTTAAATCAACAGAGACACTGACAGTGTACTCAGACACACGCACATACAATGATCAGCTGGTTGGACGATGCAACTTACGTTTAAGCAAACACAACCCTGGGGTTATAGGGTTGTGTCACAAGTTGTCCTCAACAGCCACAGCCCTCCCCTTCTGAGGGACTCACATGCAAGACAGATGGCATGCAGGAGCAGATCTGGAGCAGATCAGAAGCAGAACTGGTGCTTCTTATGAGAGAGGCTGTCACCTAGTTCCTCTCCTAAACTTGCCAAGAGGTTACCCCTCCTTCCCAGGGCAGAGCACGCAAATGAAAGCCAATGGTTGTTCTCATCAGTGGCTCTTACATGGGCACAAATGGCTGCTAGGAAGGTGGCTATCCTATCCCGCCCTTCACCCCTGCCAACTTCCCTGTAAAGATTCTTAATCTTGACTCTCAGGATTTTTTTTTTGAGTGTTCTGAAAGACATTAAGTCAATGTGTCTGGTTTGAATATCCTCCATCACCTGAGCCCCTACTCTCCTGCTGCAGGTCAGTTCCCCAGCCATCCCACCCTATGGGGGACGTTCTCACCACACCTTGGCTTTGTAGATAGCCCTCAACTCTCAGTTGGAATACTCCTTCCTCACTGAAGACTTCTCTGGCATCCTAGATCACTAACTCACTCTTTTCTTTGCAATTTTTAGCCATAAAACACAGCTGACAGCTGTCTAATTTGTTTCATGTTATTGTTTTTGATTGTGTTAAAGGCAGAAGCTAGGAAAACACTTTGAACTAATTTTAAGCCTTTGTTTCTCTTCATTTCAGGTACAGGAGAGAAGTGAAACTACCAGGATTGTGTTAGTCAGGCACTGCCCATGAGCATATAAAGCATCTGAAGCCTATGGAGCTGGGATACTATGGGAACCATTTTGAGTATGCTCCATGGTGCCAGCATACTTCTGGCCAGCATAATACAGAGGTGCTATCCCACACACTCAGCTTAATAAACATATTCTGTCAGAAAAGATAATTTGATGCTGGTGACATCAAACAACATTCTTTTTACAGTTACACTGGAGATCTTTCCTATGGGTAAAGAGAGGGTATCTTTTTTTTTGTTCTCCCTCATAAACCTAGAAGAAAAAGCAGGTCACCTGCATAGGCTCTAAGATATGCTCATTCCTTGTGGTAGGCAACAGTAGCCACGGTCAGTTCAGTCCTGGTCATTTCTCTTCTCTGATGTAAAATTGACTAGGAGATCACAAACTCAACTTTTTAACCTTATAAACAATCTCAAACATGAACATTTATGTCATTATATGCCACAGTAAACTTTCTGTTCTGTCTCTATAATCTGAAGAAAATAAACATAAAAGACTCTCCATTACTTAGATTTTAAGACTGTCACTCCATCACATCTTTGTATAACTTAGAGAATCATAGAAATGCACCAACCAGAAGGAATCCTAGAAATCCACCCTCTCAACTTCAGTTAAGGCAAAACCTGTCAAATGCTTCACCAGGAGAACCCAAATTTTGTTCAAATATGGTGACAATATGCTCAGGGGGAGATGGCCTCTCTCCTGGCCTGAGGAAAGAATCATAATTTATTTAAACCACTTACAATACCCTATTGTCGAGCTAGAGAGATGGCTCAGAGGTTAAGAGCACTGACTGTTCTTCCAGAAGTCCTGAGTTCAATTCCCAGCAACCACATGGTGGCTCACAACCATCTGTAATGAGATCTGGCACCCTCTTCTGTATACTAAATAAATAAATTTGCTGTGGATATCGCTCTGTAAATAAAGTTCTGATTGGCCAGTGGCCAGGCAGGAAGTATAGGTGGGACAAGAGAGAAAAGAATTCTGGGAGGTGGAAGGCTGGGTGGAAAGAGACACTGCCAGCCGCCGCCATGAGAAGCAACATGTAAAGACACTGGTAAGCCACAAGCCATGTGGCAAAGTATAAACTAACAGAAATGGGTTAATTTAAGATAAAAGAAGTAGATAACAAGAAGTCTGCCACGGTTTGTAAGTGGCAGTTTGTAAGTCATATAAGTCTCTGTGTGCTTACTTTGTTGGGTCTGAGAGACTGTGGGACTGGTGGATGAGAGAGATTTGTCCTGACTCTGGGCCAGGTAGGAAAACTCTAACTACATAAATCTTAAAAACAAACAAACAAACAAACAAACAAACAAAAACCAAAACCCTATTGTCCTTCACTTGAAATTGCCTTGAGATTGGGCATGCCACCCAGTCTGAAACTGGGGTGATATTAGGAGACTCTGGGAAAGAGACCCAAAAGAGTTGCTGTCTCCCCTTTGGAGTTTCAAAGAAGATGAGCCTTGGGGATGCTGTAGCCATGTGGTACCAATGGGCAGAGAAAAGAGACATCATCAATATGCTGAAGATAACGCGCAAACAGAGAAGCAGCCCTGGGACCACCTCTCTCCGGAATTTTTGCTAAGTGTTTTTGCACACTGTACCTGGCATCTGCCAAGTATTCAGTAACTGATGAGGAAAAAAATTAAAAGCCATGTCACAGGCCATTGTTCACTGGCTTTTGAGAACATTCTGATTTAGAATCTGCAAAGAGGTTCCACGCAAGAATTATGTTACAGGTGGAAAGTTGAGAGTGGAGGTCTAATTTCCAGACTTTCAATCTGGTTCCAACTATTTTATCTGTGATGGAACAAATAAGTCCTCAACATCCTTAGAGTCAGGAGGCAGTGTATCAGAGCAGTCACATGTCCTCTCTGGTCAGTCTCCCCCACAGGGCTGTGGGTCAGGTCACATGTCTCCATTTCCTCATTTGTAGAATTAGGTCAATATTACCCATTATAGTAAGCTACTGTAAATATTAAGATAATGAATGAGCACTTCTTAGCAGGGGCTGGATACAAAATTAACTCTCATTAAATGGTAGTTCTTACTAAGAGTATTAATAACAAGTCTTATTCAACTTGACACAGCTAAGGTGAGGGGAACAGAAGCCATTTCCATTTTAGAAGGAAAAAATGTAGCTATTCTGTCCTGATTTTATTTAAATTATTTCTTTTATTTTTTGAGATTATAATATATCATTCCCTCTTTTCCTTTCCTCCTTCCAAACCTTCCCAAATACCATTCCTTCTCTCTTTAAAATTCATGGCCTCTTTTTTGACTAATTATTGTTACACTTATGTATCTGTATATACAGATATATTCCTAAACACACCAACACAATCTCCTCTGTCTGTATAACACACTTGCATGTACGTTTTCAGGGCTAGCAATGTCAGAAGCTATACCCATCAGCTATGTCAACATGACTGCCTAACCGTGAGCTGAACAAGAGCAACAGACCCACTAATGTGGACAGGGAAACCCCGGCCTACAGAGAGAACTACAGGTACCTAAGAAACGCTGAGAGTTGGGGGACACAGTCTTCCCCAAGGAAGAGCTCACCAATTCATTATCTGTCCCGATTTTCCTAAGTGCTAACACAAAGACTTCAGCCTCTCAAGGGTCAGGAAGATGGCTCGGTTGGTAAAGTGCTTATCACGGAAGCATGAAGATCTGACTTCAATCCCTAGTACCAACTGCAAAAGGCCAGCTGTGGCAGCAGGGACCTGTAACCCCATCTCGGGGAAGCTGGGACAGATGGGTCCCTGGGGCTTGCTGGCCAGCCAACCTAGCAGAATCAGCAAGAGCCAGGTTAAGTAAGAAACCCTACCTCAGAAAGTAAGGTGGAGAGTAATGGAGGAAGACATTTGATGGGGCTCCCTGCCTCTACACAGGCACACAGACACACACAGACACACACAGATAGACAGACAGAAGCACGCACGCACACACGCACGCACAATTTCAACTGTCCACATGCTCACATTTGGTCCAGAACCAAGTTTTCTACAATATGATTCACATCTTTAAAGGGCTTCTAAGGTAGGAGACTGACAGAAAGCAATTAACTGTACTATACAAGAGAAGAAAATGTGCTTGGAAGAAAACATGGGATACTGAAGAAGAAAAAAAGCTAGAAAAGTCTGAGGGACAACATGGCATTTGAACTTGTCCTTGAAAGATAACGGAGGATTTATGGGAAGCACAAAGGACAAGGAGAATCTCCTGCTAGGAAGACACAGCTAGGACAAAAGCCAGGATCCGGGAAGCACATGGTCCTTTCAAAAAGGGCAAAAACCCACAGCAGAGCACGACATATCACACAGGTGATAACACTGGAAAGATACCGGAATGCCTCTAAGTTCACACAGCTTCACAAGTAATGGGGAGCCATGCACGGTTTCTTCCTTTCTTTCTTCTTTTCAATTTCATATTTTTACTTTTATTGTAAGAATCTCCTGCCTACATGTATGTCTGTTTACCATGCATGTGTCTGGAGGTCAAGGAGGGCATCAGATCTCCTAGAACGGGAGTTACAGGTGTATAGGTGCTGGGAATCAAATCCAGGTCTTCTGCAAGAGCAGCCAGTACTCAACCTCTGGACCATCTCTCCAGCCCTGTATATTTCATTTCTATGAACATGTAGCAAAAAAAGGTCTGTGTTTTGGAAAGATAACTCCAGCAGTTTGAAAAATTAATAACACAGTTTTTCCAGTCAAAAGAAAATAAAATGAGTTAAGAGGACACCCACGAAGACCATCAAACGCTCCATTTTCATGGGTCTCTTAGGGCAGCATAAGGACTTGGAATACAGGCAGGCTGTCAGTGGGTCACTGGGTATCTGATGGCCAACATGGGATCATTAACCAGTGAAAATGATCCGTATGGCCATACACAATCAACTTCCTGCAACCTATTTTAGCAACTTCTTTGTACTGACTCGTCTGTTGGAGGGTGAATCACAAATTCAGCAAGAGACCGTGTCCTGGTGACCTCACCTATTCTAAGCCGGCATGAATATTTCCATCTCTCCTGGCTCCGGGGCTTTTGAGAAACAGCGTAATTGAAAACGCAGTCATTTTAGTACAAGTCCCAAATTTGTCTTTTTTTCAGTGAAAGATGGGGAAGAGAGAACTGAAGCAGTAGCATAAAGCCCAGGATGAAGGACTGGACTGCGGCGGTCTGTCTAGCCATAAAGAACATCCCTGCTTGAGACCTTCTCCTCAAGTACTCAGAACAAGAAAACAGACGCCTAGGAGCGGCCCGGGTCACCAGAGCGCGGCACCTTCCGAAACAAAAGCTCAGCTGACCACTGCCCTCGCCGAGCAGATGAAAATGTGAGCACAGTCAGGGAGGAAAAGTGAGTTCCGTTCTGGTAGTTTGTTGAGTTTCAGGGCTCTATAGCGAATACAAAGAGTCCTTTAAGTTTTTTTTTTTTCCATTTAAAAAGTTACCACTGCACTTCATGCAGCAGTAGACTTACAAGTCACAGAGAAATCTCTCACTTGTTAGGAAAGTCTAACCACACTTTAGTTTCACTCATGATCTTTAGTTGTTGATCTGAATATAGCAATTAGTTCCCACACAACCGTGAGTCAGAATCTGTTTAAACATATCCTAGAATGATGCAGTTTGGGGGCTAGGAAGACTGCAGAGATAATTTAATCTGTCTCAGTAGGTAGATAAAGAGACAGTGAGAGGTTTTTTCGAACTATACAGTGAGTCAGGAGTAGAGTTGGGAAGAGACTCCTGCGTCTTGCTTGAATATTCCTTCTAGACAGTCTTGTCTTCATCTACCATGTGTCTTCACCTCTGTGTGTGTGTATGTGTGTGTGTGTGTGTGTGTGTGTGTGTGCGCATACAATCTATTATTCAATAGAAAAACGTATCTAACAACCACATGTTCGTTGGACTTAAGGTGTGTATAGTTGGACTTCATTCTGAGATGGCAGGACTCTAACTTCTTTTTTTGTTTGTTTGTTTGTTTGTTTGTTTGTTTGTTTTTCAAGACAGGGTTTCCCCATGTAGCTTTGTGCCTTTTTCCTGAAGCTCACTTGGTAGCCCAGGCTGGCCTTGAACTCACAGAGATCCGCCTGCCTCTGCCTCCCAAATGCTGGGATTAAAGGCGTGTGCCACCACTGCCCAGTGACTCTACCTTTTTTATGCTCTGAGGAATTCCTCCATGCCTATGAGTGTACTGTTCCTCAGTGAATAAAAACACAGTGAGGCACAGTTGAAAACCATTAAGGACGGACACTCATCTATATTCCTTAAGAGCATGTCTTTATACAACAGGATCAGTGCTAGGACTGGAAATCACATTGTACAGTGGAGTCAAAGCTCTCGGCGTGGTACGGCGGCCTGGGTACAGCGGACACTGGGATGGAAGATGCTGGGCTATGGAAGCTTTGGGCTCTGCCACATACTTGGAAATCCTTTATAAGGACTGCCACTTTGCCTTAGGTCTGTTCCTTTTTATCACTTTATGACCTTGCCCCTGACATTTCTTTTTTTTTTTTTTTTTTTTTTGGTTTTTTCAAGACAGGGTTTCTCTGTATAGCTTTGCACCTTTCCTGGATCTCGCTCTGTAGACCAGGCTGGCCTCGAACTCACAAAGATCCACCTGCCTCTGCCTCCCCGAGTGCTGGGATTACAGGCGTGCGCCACTACCGCCCGGAGTCCCCTGACATTTCTTAGCCAGTCATTTTCAGATAACTGCACACTGCAATAATGAGACTGGCTGGGCAGTGGTGGCGCACACCTTTAATCCCAGCACTGGGGAGGCAGAGGCAGGCGGATCTTTGTGAGTTCGAGGCCAACTTGGGCTACAGAGTGAGTTCCAGGAAAGGCACAAAGCTACACAGAGAAACCTTGTCCTGAAAATAATGATAACAACAACAACAATGATAATAATAATAACAGTGAGGCTGGATTCAAGCCATACCCCATGGCTGGACCCCCTGAAGCACGCTCTCCATTAGTTCAGCCAACATTCCTTTGGAAAGAGTCAGCTCTGGTCTGGCTATGTCTGAGGCAAAGCAGTCTCCAGAATGCATTCACAAGCTTCTAAAATAAGACAGTCAAAAAATGTGATAAGGCCCCAAAGGTCAGCTCATACGTTACTGCCTTCCCAGTGTCTGCTGTGCCCTGGGTGGCTCTGTCACTGGGAACTCACCCTGTGGGACAGCCCTGACCCCAGGAGACTGGCTGATTTCTGTGCCTCCAAATCCATGGGGTCAATTCACATCAGCTCTCCAAATACACCTAGATGAGAACTGTGTACTCCTCCAAATGGGTGATCAGCCACAAATCTAGAATGCTTTTCTACTCTCAGCCTAACTGCTGGAGGCCCCTGCCGGCCCCTTCTCCTTACCTGACAGGAAATAAAAACATGACACATCTTGCCTGTTTCCCAGTGCTTGTGAGAAAGAAAAGATGTGAGAAGCCGGCCATGCCTTTTGCCCGAGTTTGTCTATTCCTGTTGCAATGACCAGCAGTGGCTAAGATGTGTTATTCTAAACCTGCAAAGTCCATGTGTTATAATTTCCTTTTCAAAAATCACTATTTCACGAGAAAATTAGTACTCAGAATTTTAAAACTCAAGAACTGAAGAATAACAATCACAAGCCAGGAATGGTGGTACACACCTTTAAACCCAATACTCAGGCAGATCTCTCTAAGTTCAAGGCTAGTTTAATCTACAGAGAGAGTTCCAGGATAGCCAGGGTTACACAAAGAAACCCTGTCTTGAAAAAAATAAGCAACAGAGTTGGGGATTTAGCTCAGTGGTAGAGCGCTTGCCTAGCAAGCACAAGGCCCTGGGTTCTTTCCTCAGCTCCACATTTAAAAAAAAAAAAAAAAAAAGCAAAATAAAAAAAGAATAAACATCATGGTTTGTTAGCTACAAGGATGGCCAATTCTTGTATTTATAATCAGAACAAACTGGAAAAATAAAGTTGGAAATAGGGTAACCTCTTCATCCGGGTCCTGCTGAGGACCTACAAATGGTTACTGTGACAGAATTCCATGTGAGTTCTAACAGAAAAATCTACTGAGGTCATTTGCTAGTGGAAGCACTTACCTACTACATAAATATAGCAGATCAAACACAAAGCTGTCAGATCCTCCAGGCTCAGGAGTCCCAGCAATGTCTTGTCTCCTCAGTCTCTAAATCAGTCACATTTTTTATGTCCCTTTCCTTCTAGTCCTATAGTCATAACCCTACTAGCTGTTCTTGGAGATCTGAGTCTAGAACGGTGGGTCTCCACCTGTGGGTCGTGCGTGACCCTACTGGGAGTTACATCTCAGATATTTACACAATTCATAACAAGAACAAAATTACAGTGATGAAGTAGCAACGAAATAATTGTATGATCACCACAACATGAGGAACTGCATTAGGAAGGTTGAGAACCACTGCCCTGGAAGGGAAGAGGAGGACTGGCAAGCTTCGAATCTGACAGGGAAGAGAAGGGTCTTGAAGGGTAACTTGGTACTGTATGTGGAAATGTGGTGTGTCATGGACCGAAACCCTGTATTTCCTTCTCTATATTCCAAATGATACCTTGGCTCAGATCACACTTACAAATTAACCTTACTTACTGAAATGTTAGATGTATCAGTTGACTACCCAACAACAGTAGGTATAGAATCTAACTTGAAAACAGCAGTAAAGGGACTGGAGAGATGCCTCAGTTCAGAGCCCTTGTTGCTCTTACAGAGGACCTGGGTTTCAGTTCCCAGCACCCACATGGTGGCTCACAACTGTACTCCAACTCCTGGGGATCAAGCCTCTCTGACCACTGGGGGCATTGCACCTATACAGTACTCATACATACATGCAGGCAAAACACTCATGCACATACAATTTAATTTTTTAAATTAGCAGTAGAACATAGACAATAAAGGCTGAGAGGCAGCTCCATGGTAGAGTGTTTACCTAGAAATCCAAGATTCAATTACTGGCCCTTCTAAAAAACAAAACAAACAACAAACATTATACAAATACATGCGCACACACACAGAGAACCAACTGGGGGCTGGAGGAGAGGGGAGGAAGCCTATAGCAGAGCATTTGCCTAACTATTCAAAGTCCCAGGTTCAGTTCAGCATACTGTAAAGCATGAACACCCCCCCCAGCCCCCCACACACCAGTGAGTTGAGGAGAAGCCATTTAAATTTAAGAGTTGAGTAGAATAAGTGCTATGGGATGTTCTGTATGTCAAATGTATTGCTCTGATTGGTTAAAATAAATAAAGTGCTGATTGGCCAGTAGCCAGGCAGGAAGGATAGGGTAGGCGGGACAAGGAAGAGGAGAAGGCTGGGAACAGGAAGGCTGAGGAGATAGACTGCCAGCCACGGCCATGACAAGATGTTAAGGTACTGGTAAGCCACGAGCCACGTGGCAAAGTATAGATTAATAGAAATGGGTTAAATATGAGTAAGAGCTAGACAATGGCAGGCCTGAGCTAATGGCCAAGCAGTTTAAATAATATAAGTGTCCGTATGATTATTTTATACGTGGGTTATGGGACCGCGGGGGCTTGGTGGCACCTGAAGAGAAGCTCTCCAACTACAAGAGTAATTAAAGAATCATCAGTAATAAAAATTGATAGTCATAAAGTAGTTTTTTTTAAATCTTGAAGGAAAATGCTGTGGTAGATGGAAAGATGGCTTTTTATGTCACATAGGAGAGTTCGTGTGTGAGCACGTAAGTCTGACACAGATAGACGCACACAGCTGTGTTTACCTGGAGGAAAATGAAAGGCCCTACACCATGAGACTTGAATCATAGTTCCGACGGCCACTGGCTCTTTTCCTCTCCACCCACAAGGTCTGCTTACTCTCCACTGCATTTCATTTCCCTTCCCCCGGCCTATGGGGCTGGGTACTGAACCCACGGCCTTGCTCTACAATTGGGCTACACTCTGCCCTTCCTCACCTGTGCTCAGACTACGATTCTGACTACCATCTTCCATAACTGTTTCTGAATTCCAAGTCCTTCATTTCATATCCCCTGCAAGCTGGCTCTTTTGGAGCAGCCCAGTTCACGGTGCCTTCCGCTTCTCCTGTTCTCTTGTCGTCACTGACACACACACATTTCAGTGGCCATCTACTGTCTCTCATTCTGAGTAATTTCCCGAAACTTCACTGAAGAAAAGTTTTGTAGGACAGAGTATCTCCACACATCTTAGACTCACCAGGGAGTAGGGTTAAGAAAGTCCAGAGTGTGACCCGATAAACATCTGATATGAATGAGCAGTACCCACAGAGTGTTCAGAGGAAAATACTACATTTGGTGTAAGAATATTCTAATGTAGACCATTAGGAAGAGAGGTTTAACCAGAGTCATAATTTCACTAAATACCTCTTCAGAAGATAAAAAGAGAGCTGATTTGAAGCAAAGAACAAAGTTTGGGACAGAGAGAAGGCAGGTGTGGATACTGGAGAGTCAGCAGATGTGAGGGAGACAAAGGAGAAATGAACAGCTGTTCACTAAATCGGATATGAACATACCTGTATTTCCTTGGGCATCTTCAACCTTACTGGGCGAAGGCAACAGAAAAGACGGCCTGGCAAAGTGAGGGCCTTGAAGGGCTAGTTGTTGCTGTTGCTGCTGCAAAGGCATGGTGCTAAGGACAAGCCGCCAGTCTACATGGGTTATGTCGGACCTTGACCGAGCATGTCCTGGCTTGAAAGTTGTGGTCTCATCCAATAAGTCATTCACAGAGCGAGGTCTGTCCCTCCGACGCTGACAGATGTTAAAAAAGTTGAAGGTTGACGCTTCCTTTTGCTCCATCCAGGAGAGGTTATCTGGGGCTGTCCCTCTCTGGACCATAAGCTGTTCTTTGGCAGGGAAGACATTTTGAGCTTTGGTTTCTAGGAGCCTGCTCTTACAGTGGTCCCAAATCATGGTCCCCTTGCCCAGGGAGGCAACATTTCTCAAAGCACCATTGTCGGTTATGGTACTGAGGACCTCATGCCCCACCAGTTCAGGGACTTCCTGAATCCCATACACCTCTGCTTGCGGCACAGCCTTTTCCAGCTTACTATCAAAAGTGCTAAAGAAGTCCTCAGTCACCTCTAAGGCAGGGCTGATGTCATCCACCTCCAAAGCTTCCATGACACGGGTTCCAAGCGGTCGAAGCTTCCTACACTGCTTCAGGAAAGGCTGCTGCGAACATTCAGCCAACACAGAGCAGTGTCTCAGCAATGCAGCCGTGGGAACCAGTGGAAGAACCCTTCATCTATCTGGCTGCCTAGAGGAGGTCCAGCACAGACACATGGGAAGCTTGTGCTTGGGGCCCTCTGTGAAGACAGCAGGGCAGTATTTGTCAGAGCAACACAGCACCAATCCTGGGTTTCCTGGACGAAGACAAACAAGATAACATTGGCACACAGTTCACTGTATTCTGTAGTCCACAGGTCTGTCTGCTCACTCCCCCATTTCTATACCTCTTCTATGTCAGCCATGCACACAGGGGTCAGACAACATACAAACTCTCTTTGTCAGGAACACACATGACTCCTTACTTTGTATGAGAACTTAGGCAGGGCAAGGTGGTGCTCCTTGATAATGGGAAACAAGGCCAACTACCTTTATTCACACAGAGAGACCTTTGAGAGCAATTGTAGAGAGTCTGCCCTCAGAACACCTCTGATCTGTTGGCCGAAGATAGTAAGCAAGAGACAACACGAGGGATTCTGTGGCTGGGCTTATTGCAATCGGTCTAACAGTCACAAACGATTTCACAACACCGAAAATCACTCATGCTCTGTTGGGTAAGAAGGTACAGGAGAAGTGGGTGGGAGGCTGTCCTTTGACCAAACCTGAGTGTTCAAATCACGATGCTTGTGCTTCCTTGGGTTATAAAGCCTAGTGATGGATGACTCTGGCCCTCAGAATTCTCCAGTTTTCCTGGAAAAAAGGTTTCAAGTGCCAAACTCCCTGGCTTCCAGATTGGCCTCAGAGTATGGGTCTAGCCTGAGATTAAAGGTCAAGGGTTTATGAGCCCATGCCAGAGTTGGAAGGGGAGCAAGCCTATGGCAAAATTATGGCCCACGCGGCAGGCTTTAGTTCATTGTTTCTTCTCTCGGGACCTGGGGAACCAAATCTCATAGCTTGACCCGAGAAGAAAGAAAGTTACAGGGGAAGTGCCAGACGACTTCCAAGGTTGGGTATAATTAGAATAGACCTTGATTATGACAATACAACAGAGTAGGCAGTGACTATATATAGCTACTTAAGTTCAGTAAATCTAATTTCCTCGGGCACACTGGCTGCATTTCAAGTGCCCAGAAGTCACATACATATACCTATACATCTTTGCCAAAGGAACAGATAAAATTAGGCAACATTTTTTTTTTTTTACTGCTTACAAGTAGGTAAAACTATCAATTAATACCATTATACACTGCTGAAAAGTTAGAGTGACATGGTTTTTTGTTTTGTTTTTTTTTTCCAAAAGCTATGACTAATCAATTAATTATTAGCTCTTAGGTCATTAAACAAGTCTATTTAAATCAGTAGCACCAAACTATATTGCTTAATATATGTAAATTAAACTAGTATACACAAACTTTTATTTATCTGTTTACTTACCAAGCTGACCTCAACTCCACTAAGAAACTGGAAGTGATCCTGACTCCTGATTCCCCAGCCTCCAGCTCCCAAGCTCTGGGGCTTTAGGAGTTCCCTACCACACTTGATTTCAGGTGGATGCTGAAGGTCAAACACGGGGGTTCAAGCATGCCAGGCAAGCACCCTACCAACTGAACCCTATCCCCAGACCCAAGTCTTTCCTTTAGATACATCAACACCATATACAGATCATGGCAACTATGGTCAGCTCCCTTATACAGAGGCGGCAACTATGGACTTGTCTCTGCTGTGTGTTTCAGTATTTATTGTGTTAGAATATCATACAATTTCCCCATGTTTCCAGATGCAAACAGGGTCTGGATTTGTTTGTTCTTTCTGAGTCTCCAGTTAAGCCTCTGTCTCTTGAACTCTTGAATTAGAATTAGCTAATGAGTTTTAATAATTCTGAAATGTGAAATGGGATTTTTTTCCCAATTTCATCTTGCATACCAGAGACTAAGACAAATTAATGTATTAAATCAACATAAAGTACAAGATTCCCATTTTATAGAAGAAATATCATCATCTACATCATTAAATTAATCTCCTAAGATTACCAGTATTCCTTTTCTGACCTACCATTTCAAACCCAGTGGGGGATATGCATGCATGCTTTACAAACACTGAAAGTACAGTCTTTAAATCATGCCAGTAGATGCTAGGGGTCCCAGCTCAGGTCCTCCTCTTGCACAGCATGCGCTTTGCCCACTGAGCCGTCTACCAGCTCCTCTATGTGGGCTTGTTGTGTGTGTGTTCTGACGTTTTCTTCAGGTTAGACTAGAGCTGTATGTCCTGAGGAAGAGGAACACCACACAGAAGAACCACTTTCCTCGTGTCCTGTCAGAAGAATGTACCATCACCAGGGCCTACACGTCTGCACAGACCTTATCACCTTTCTCTTTAAGCATTTGCCGTATTTTAATATTATCATTTCCTTACTGATTTAATGCTAGGGTTTCTTCTCCCCACTAAAAC
Organism: Onychomys torridus; assembly: GCF_903995425.1. Taxonomy (NCBI): domain Eukaryota; kingdom Metazoa; phylum Chordata; class Mammalia; order Rodentia; family Cricetidae; genus Onychomys; species Onychomys torridus. The sequence goes on from NC_050465.1 coordinate 49,665,884, forward strand.
AAGCTCTAGGAGCCCAGGGATTTATGTTCCTTTGGCTCAAGCACATTAAAGTGTCTCTGTCTGTCTGTCTGTCTGTCTGTCTGTCTCTCTCTCTCACACACACACACACACACAGATCCATGTTGAACATCCCCCCTCACCCACACCGCCTGCCAGTTCACTCCTCCCCACTTCTGTCAAAGCTGAAAGCTCTTCACGCAGACGCAGGCTCTCACCACACCCTTGGTTTCCTTGGGCTACAGTGACCAGCTGATCTCTCAAATTCCATTGTAAGTGCTGAGGAACTTGATGGCCAACACAGCACCTTTACCCTCCCGTACCATCACTACATCATCATCTATCTTTTGGGGAATCCCTTTCCTATACTTACTTTTTTTTTTTTTTTTTTTTGGAATTTTATCTTTCCTTGTACTCTACAGTCTGAGTATACTTCACTGTCTCACACGTTGCCTCATTTGGTTGTGAATTAACTACTACTAATAATAATAGTAACAGTAACATATGCAGACAGGTCAGCAATACGAAGTGTCCCCTCCTCTGACAAGTGAGCGCCAACGTGTGGGGACAGAGTGGTGAGCCTGAGCACAAAGCTGGAAGTCAAGAGCTAATTAGAACAATGTTCTACATCTGGCTCAACCACACACTTGATGGGTGGCCTGCGGCAAACCATTTAACCTCTGGGTGGCTTACTCAGCTACCTGGAGCCAATAAACTTGCTGGTATCAAACTGCTTTACATGGAGATCATTCACCAGGTGGCTGTTCCAGCATGCCTTTAACAACACACACTGCCAAACAAGTATGGAGCTTCCGTCGGACCTCACCCCTTCATCAACCACAGGCTCCTGATTTCTCCCTGGAAAGACTTATCAGTTTAACGCAGGCAAAGTGAGAAACCAAAATCAACTACTTAATACTATTTTTCTTTCAAACTCAGTGATTTATAGGATTTTTGTTGCTGCTGCTGTTGTTTTGGGTTTTGTTTGTTTGTTTGTTTTGTTTTTTGTTTTTTTGAGACAGGGTTTCTCTGTGTAGCTTTGGAGCCTGTCCTGGAACTCTCTCTATAGACTAGGCTGGCCTCGAACTCAGAGATCTGCCTCCCAAGTGCTGGGATTAAAGGCGTGTGCCACCACCACCCGGCTTTTTAATTCTTGTTTTATATATACATTAGTGTCTTACCTATATGTGTACCACATGGGTATCCGATACCTAAGGAGGCCAGAAGAGGACACTGGATACCCTGGAACTGGAGTTACAGATGGTTGTAAGCTACCATGTGAGAGTACTGGGAACCAAAGCCCGGCCTCTGGAAGACCAGCAAGTACTCTCAACAACTGAGACATCTCTCTAGCCCCAATTACAGAATATCTTTTCTGTAAAAGACAGTATTTTTTTTTTCCATTTAATACAGGAAGAAAACTTGAGGTCCATTTGTCAATGTGGTAATCAAGAGCTCAAACCAAAGAATCCCAAGCATGTATCAAGATGTAACAGGCTGGAGAATCAGTGTATTGCTATGTTCTAACAAGGAAATCTCCTGTTTACATGCTCATTCGGCAAGGTAATTAACTGGCTGACTAGGGCAGTCTTCCCCTACAGGGGCGGAAGCAGATCACAAAGATAGACACTTGACCTCCTGAGCTGGTTGACAAAGGCGCTAACTTCCTCCAAGTGACTTGTTAGAACGTCATGAGTGCTCAAAGTATCTGGGACCGTGCAGTTTCAGAAACTGCTGGACAGGGAAGAAAAATCAGATCACCTGTTTCTGCCCACCTTTTTCCTAAGTGAGAGCCAAGGTGACCACAAAGATGGTCAGTACTCAGGGCTCTCACATGCTCATTATTTTGGTTAAAGTTGGAGCTCACGGGGAATTTTCTGAGTTACACAATATAATGGAGCCAGCAGAAAAACCTGACCAGCAAAATGACCTTTCTGAACCACAAAGTATGATGCTTTTTATTGGTTCTCTAGCCCAAAGACAATGTAAACATGCTGATGAGGCACAAGCATGCAGCAGCAGCAGATCAGGACCCTGGGGACTTCCAGATGAGACATGTAATTTGGAACTCACTGGAACCCTGTGTTAGAGCTGGGAGTGAGCATGAAATGCCCTCATTGTATCCAGACCCCAAGAAAAGACTACCACTATACAAAGTGTCCACAGAGTAGCAAATGCTCATAGAAATTCTGGGACATGATAGAGATGAAATATCATAACTCAGTGAAAAGAAAATGAATGGTAAAGGGGGTTTTTGTCCCATATCCAATTGGAATCAAGACTGGACATTCAGTTTCGGTATCAATGTCTCTTTGAATATATTCTCTAAAAGCAAATACCAATAAATATTAGTGAAGTGGAGCATAAAAAGGAAGATGAAGGGAGAGGAGGAAGAAGAGGAAAGGAGAAGGGGTCTGCTACTTATTCCTTTCCAGCCGGCACATGCCATGGAACTTCTAGAGTCATCTAGCGGCCTCCTTACACAGCTGCTACATTTTTCAAAGCCTACATCCTCCTACATGGTGGTGCTAGCCAGTCTTTCATGGCAGCTTTGCCCAAACTTTCCCGGTGTGACTAATTCTTTTCAAATCGTGTGTGTGTGTGTGTGTGTGTGTGTGTGTGTGTGTGTGTGTGTGTGTGTGCGCGCGCATGTGTATGCATGCATGCATGCGAGTGCCACCCACACAAGCCTCTACAGTATGTGGAGAGGTCAGAGGACAGCTGACGGGAGTCAGCTCTCTTCTCCTACCATGTAAGTACCTTCACTCACGGAGGCGTCTCTCCAGCCCCTGGTTTGGTTCATCTTGACTGTCAACTGAATTTAGGAGACAGACCTCTTGCTGAGTCTGACAGCATTTACAGAGAGGTGGGAGTTGAACCCATAATGAGGGCAGCACCATCCTTCGTGTAGGGGTCCCAGAGAGAATTAAGCGTCTCCTACATCATCTCTCTCTTTAAACTGCAACGGTGTGTATATCTCTGGTACCTCTCCTACATCACCCACTGTGTGTTCTTTTCGGCTGACGATAAGAAGGATACTTTATCAGTCTATTTTATGCTAGCTGTGCCACGTGGTTCTTTGTCTCTAAGTCTCACACTGGAGACTGTGGGCACTACAATACTCCTCCTCAAGTGAGGAAACTGACTCAGTAACATCAAGTACCTGGACTGAGGTCCATAGCTACCTACCAGACCTGGGGGGAGTGGTCTGCACTCTTCTACAGCAGAGAGCTCACTGAACCTAAAACCACAGCTAGAACCTCAGTAACTACTTGGTGGGGAATAACTGGACAAACAGCGCCTTTTTGGTTTTGGGGTTTTCTCATTATTTATTTATTTATTTACTTATTTTTCTTTTTTGCGTGTTTGGTTTTCTTTTTCAAGACAGGGTTTCTCTGTGTAGCCCTGGCTGTACTGGGAATCACTCCCTGTAGACCAGGCTGGCCTCAGACTCACAGAGATCTGGCTGGCACTGCCTCCCGAGTGCTGGGATTAAAGGCGTGCACCACCACACCCAGCTCAAACAGCACATTTTCAAAGCCCTGACATCTGCATATGTATGCATGTGCCTATGTGTGTACACTCATATGTACACCTATATGTAATTTTCTGGAAAAGATATTTGAATGCTTTTTTTTTTTTTTTTTTGGTTTTTCGAGACAGGGTTTCTCTGTAGCTTCCTGGCTGTACTGGGAATCACTCCCTGTAGACCAGGCTGGCCTCAAACTCACAGAGATCCACCTGCCTCTGCCTCCCGAGTGCTGGGATTACAGGTGTGCGCCACCACTACCCGGTGATATTTGAAGTGTATTTCAGTAAAATTTTACTTACTTTCTAAAACACCATATTTTTTCAAACTTTTACATTTTATCTTAGCAGCATGTGTACATTTTTTCCTGGCAAAAATATATTTGAATATAAGCTTACTTTAGTAAAATATGACTTACTTTCTAAAACCTCATGTTGATCCAAGTTTTTAAATTTTACCTGAGCAGAGAAAGCTTCCTCACCACCGAAACATGTCAGATACCAAAGAACTCACTAAGACCTTGTATAGAAATAAAAACACCATTGCAGAACATAGGAATGTTTTCTGATGACCCACCACATGCACGTACACATGCACGCATGCATGCACTCAGTAACCCGGTTGATTTTATTTGATCCAAGCCCTCTCTAATGCAAGCACTGAGATGTCCCCTTTGAAATGCCTCCAACAATCAATCAAAACTACTTTCCAAACATCTCTGCACTTGCTTATTATTTCCTACCTGCAAGATCTTGCGACATCTGATGTCCCGAGATGTTTTTTTCTTAGAAGTCCAGCTAAATATTAGCACATAACACTTCAAATTTCAGATTGCTCTGCTACCAAAGGTAGCATCATCACTGCCCTCTACGTCGGCCATTGGACTAGAAAGTCTATTTTCATAAAACCACCACTATCCAGTATCCAGTGCCCAGCTCTTAGAGACAAAACAGACAGGTGGATTTCAGTTCTGTAAGTGCAGACTTGACGTTTCCCATCTCCCCTTGCCTCCACCACAGGGAACAGTGATTAACAATCAAGCAAATGAATCACGCCGTCACCTTCGTCCTGAGACTGAAATGGAAAGTGATAACTCCTGTCACAGAAACCACGTGTTAGTCCAGCCTGCTGGTGCAGGACTGTAGCCCGAGCTCTACAGAGGCTCAGGCATGGAGCCAGTGAGTTCAAGGCCTCCTACACTAGTTACCAAGACCCTGACTCCAAATTAAAAGCAAAAGTTGAGCCAGTGATACAGCTCAGTGGCAGAGCATTTGACTTGCCTAGCATGCACCAGGTCCTACGTCCAACCCCAGCCCCACAAACAGCCAAAGTCCATGTTGCTGGAGTCGGCCTCTAACTACAGTAGGGAATAATTGCAAGGTGCACCTAGGGACCACAGGCTCTGAGGGCTGAAAGCGTAGCACATGGCAACAACAAACACAACAGAGAGGCAGTGTGTTCAACGTGCATCATACCCCAGAAGGGATAGGGAAGTGCCTTCGGATCTAGAGATTATCATCAGCTCATAGAACTATTAGGGATTTTCAGAACACAAATGGGGTTGGGGATATTTTCAAATATAACCTGGAATTTCTTTCTTTTTTTTTTTTTCCTCTCATAATGCCTCAAACTTCAGTTAACCTGCAGGGGAAATTACATGGTTTTACTGAAAATACTCATTTTCCACATGCACAGCTTATACTATGGTTTATAAAAGGTGCTTGGTGAGCCTTTTAATAAATACTTATAGTGATCTCAACAGAGAGAGGCAAAAGGAGTAATGGGACTGTTTCAACCATGATGAAAGAGACCAAAATGACTCATCTATTGTCAGCTGAAGGTCCACTGGGGAAGACAAAGGCGTTCTGAAATCCCTGTCTAATTACCAAATCCTGTGGGCCACCCAAGTTCAACCTTCCAAGTCCGTAAAGCTCTTAGGTGCCACAGTGGCAGAACCATAAAACAGTGGACTGAAGCCAAGCCCTGAGCCACCCAGCTTGTTCCGGGGGACAAGTAAGGCGGTGAGCACAACATCAACTGTGGACCCCAGGAGAAGGCTCTTGTTCTAGCTCGGTCTCTCCAACTGAGACACCCAGCAAGTCAGGCTGACACAAGACCCCCGGGCCATCCTCTGGAACAGTGACCCTGCTGTGTCTGCTCCCAGTTACCTTACAGGTGAGAAGCGAGGTGCAGTGTGCAGGTGTATACTTTCCCAGAGCATCTAAAACTATGATCAAGCACTCAAGCACCATGGTAGATGTGGACAGACCCAACCTTGAAGGGCTGGGGGGGGGGGGGGGTATGGAACAGAGACACAAAAACAAACAAACGTGATGTAAGGGTCACGGTCAAATGACAATGATATGGACACAGAGATCCTTCCAGGAGGAAATGTGAGACCCTAAGTTAACCTGGAAGTCCCACCTGCCCAAGGACCAGATAACTGCCTGGAATTCTGGGAGTTGAAAAGTACAGCAAAGCCTCATGGGAAAGCATGAGTTTTGTCCACATAAACCCTGACAATGAGTGTCTCAGGGCCACTCAGCTGGAAAGTTTCCAGGAGTGGTCCTGACCAAATTCCATCTTGTCAGTATTTAAAATTTTAATAAAAAGCTTGGTTAATGTGGCCAAAATGTTGGACCTGGTGGTTTTTCTCTGGCAAATCTCAGGGTTAACAGAAACCAAAGACAAAAGAAACAAATATAAACACACACACACACACACACACACACACACACACACACACACACAAATAAACAAAAATAGAAGCTGAGCGATGGTGGCACACGCCTTTACTCCCAGCACTCAAGAGGCAGAGGCAGGCGGATCTCTGTGAGTTCCCGGACAGCCGAAGCTGTTTTATAAAGAAACCCTGTCTCACAAAAAAAGGAAGGAAAGAAAGAAATTTGAAAAAGTTTCCTAGCTATCAGCTTCAGGGTGCTTAGAAGGAGTGTTATGAGAAGTACTTAACTGTTTCTTCTTTCTGTTATATTTGAATGTGCTAAAAAGTGAGGCTGGGTCTTTGTTAATGTTTCCTCAGGAGTTCTAGACCAGTGACCAGGTCTAAGCAAAAAGTGCCTCACTGCTATCTGAAACGACAGATACATTCAATGGTGGCAGGCCGCATCCAGCACCCATGAACCCCCTTTCTGCTTTTAGACATAATCTATGACACTGACCTTGGCTACCAATCAGCCTCTGAGCTCTTGAGTCAGGAAGCAAATCGGGCAGACAAAACACCCTCTCAGACTTCAAAGATAAAAAGAGATAAGGGCAGACAACAGAAAGAATCGAGTTTTGCAAAACGTGAAGGCCAGAAAATCCTCCACCTGTCACTGGGGCAGAGGAGGAATTTCAAAACACTGAGAGCAGTAGGGACTATCTTTTCATCCCTCTAATTGGCCTTACATTTCTCTTTTTAAGATTTATTTTTGTTTGTAACGTGTGTGTGTGTGTGTATGTGTGTGTGTGTGTGTGTGTGTGTGTGTGTGTGTGTGTGTGTGTTTTGCGCTTTCTGTGTGGAAATACACACACATACACACACACACACACACACACACACACACACACACACACACTAGCAATTCATGTACGCATGCAGGTGCCTGTGGTGGCCTGAGTCATCAGCTCCCCTGAAGCTAGAGTTGCAGGCAGTTGTGAGCTGCCCGACATGGGTACAGGGAATTAAACTGGAAGAGCAGCGTCTGCTTCTAACCTGTGAGCCATCTCTCTAGCCCCTTAAACTGATTTTGTTATGGACCATTACCATTAAAGTGAAATGGGTTTTCCTAGAACAACTCTGCAGGGTGGGCATGGTGATGCAGGATTAAGGCCAGCCTACACTACGCAAAAGCCTGATCCCCAAAAACAAACAAATAAAAAACCCCAATTGTGTAATGTAGAAACTCTAGGGAACTGACTGACTGACATTTGACTGATCTGGACTGGTTTTGAGATGGTAAGTTTGTGAGAGCTATCACTTAAACAGCTGCCCTTCATCATCAGGGAGTCCTGTCCTCCACTGTACGGGTGGACTTGACATTAACGGTGGGATGCTGGGCTAAACAAAAAAATGGGCTTAAAAATAAAATACGGTTCTTATAACATCTAAGACAAATGACAAATAACAGATGAGAGCTAACATTTACTTTATACTTTCTGAGTACTGAATCCTCCCAACAAGTCATTTGGGAGCTGGTAACATTATTATTACCACTTTACAAGGAACTAGAAATGTAAAGAGATGAGTTGTCTTGGGTAATACGGCCTGAGTAAAATCAACACCAAATGCATAATCCCATATGCAAGTCAAAGCCAACTAATGACCCTAAAATAATACACTAGCATTTCGTGTACATGGTGTTTCAAATTTCAGTGTCAAACACCAATTACAACTAATATTTATTTTTTTCCCGCTGTTTTATTTGTTAATCCCATGACCCAGGTAGTTACCTAATAACTATCATTCTTCTACCTAGGGAAATAGTTGATGCCTAATTTGAAAAAAATATGTGAATAAAAATCACTTCTATAATCTTTCTGTGTCGTTGTAAATTCTCCAAGGAAATGGTATAGGGGAAGTCTTTGAACAAACAGAATAAAACGTTGTTCTCTACTGAAGAGCTAAGACTCACTCCACAGTGTGACCTTGGACTGTCTGTAAGGGAACAATAACTGTGACTTCACTTGAACAACTGCTTTTAGAAGTGTTTACACCGTCCCAACAGCGCAAATCTCTTACTATTTCCCTAATAAATCATTTTCATTCCGCCAATAAATAGAAACAGTTGTAAAAATGTTTGCTTAAAAGAACTTGCAAACAAATGCTCCTGCCAAAAGAATTAAAAGAAATATTTTCAAACTGGATGCTACTATAGATAATTCAAGCATATGTTAACTATTAGAGCATGGTCAAATAAACAGCTTCCTTTTAAAGCTAACTTCAAGTTACCTTTATGCAAACACGAAGTTCAAACAAAACAACAAAATTGACTGATAACATTCTTATTTTAACTGATAACATTCTTATTTTATTTTAAATCTTATTTTAAATCTACTAAAACTATGACAATTTTAATACTTCCACTCACCAAAAACAAAACAAAATGATACCACACATAATCCTCTGGTGAAGGGTACCTACTTGGACTACAAGATCCAGAATTGAAGACTTAGGTCTCAGTTTTCTATGAAACTGCTACTGGAGTGTGCTCTGGGACAAACTTCTTGAACCTGAACTTCAACTACTTTATCAAAATACAGAGCAAATAAAGATCCCTGTCATATTTTCAAAGGTAGCTTTGGAGTGCAAACCAAACACCAGAATGTTATGCTTTATGAGCCCCAAAGCAGTGTACAGGATGCCCCTGAGTATCTGCTACCAAGGAAAAGTTTACCACATTCTCTTTGGTCTTCTTTACGTCAACTAGGGAAAGGGCAGTGACGGTGATCTGCTTAGGAAGTTATGGTAGAAAGTCTTAATCTACTCAAGCATTCCTTCTGCAGAGTTAAAGGCAGCAGCAGGGGCTGTTCTGCTCCTGCTTTTCAGGGGCCTTGAAGTGGAGGAGTTCAGTGGAGCACGCACTGCACAATGTAAATAAAGAACACCCTTACAGATTCCGATCAGCGCACCACTCAACCTGCAGTAGTGAGCTTCCAGCAGTAGACTGGAATTAACACAGAGCCTCAGAACTGGCCAATGAGAGGCCAGAGAGTGAGAGGTTGTGGAGCACTCATCCCTAGATGAGATGTCTTCATCAAACCCCTCCCCTACAGGTTCAGGGATCTGTGGAAGAGCAGACAGAAGACTGTAAGAGCCAAGTGGTGGAATGACAGTCAATGGAGAGGATGTGGAGCAAGGGGAACACTCCTCCACTGTTGGTGGGAGTGCAAGCTTGTACAACCACTGTGGAAGTCAGTATGGCGGGTTCTCAGAAAATTGGGAGTCGATCTACCTCAAGACCCAGCCATAACACTCTTGGGCATATACCCAAGGAATGCTCAATCATACCACAAAGATACATGTTCAACTATGTTCATAACAGCACTATTCATAATAGCCAGAACCTGGAAACAACCTAGATGCCCGTCAACTGAAGAATGGATTAAGAAAATGTGGTACATATACACAATGGAGTACTTCTCAGCAGAGAAAAACAATGACAGCATGAAGCAAATGGATGGAACTAGAAAATATCATCCTGAGTGAGGTAACCCAAACCCAGAAGGACAAACATGGTATGTACTCACTCATAAGTGGATTTCAGATGTAAAGCAAAGAACAATCAGACTGCAACCCACAGAACCATGGAGGCTATATATATATAGCATGGGGGTCGCTAGGATGACTGTGGCTTATAATAAGTTTTGGTTTTACTCAATTACTGAGCAAGCCTCAATGAAACATTTCACTATTAAGATAAGAATTTATACTGTATCAAGCTGATAATAGAATAATTAATTAATTAATTTTTTAAAATAAAAAATAAATAAAAATTAAAAATTAAAGAAAATTTGAACTATTAAAAAAATCAAACAAACAAACATATTTTGCTAAAGTAGGGGGAACTAGGGGGTCATCTTTCCTCTCCACATTCTATTCTTTCCCTTGTTTTATATATTTTAAATTTTTTACCAGTGGATTCTGCTGGAGTATCTTCTGCAGATAAGCACTGGAGGGCTCCTGTTGCAAATCACCCTCTGGAGCGATGGAAGGATCTTTCTACTGGCACTTGGAGGGGACCTGATTTGGTGTTGGTGTGGGCCCAGAGTTCTATTTATGTCTTTCCTCAGGACAATGAGGTTCCTCTTTGAGTTCCTGAGCACTATATGTGCCCTGTGGCTGCTGCTGAAGCCCAACATGGCAGAGACCTATTGGGCCTCTGTGAAAAACTCTCCCCTTCTGATGCCAATGGGGTTTGAGAGCCCAATATGACCAGCTTTGGCAAACATTAATGAAAGCCTAGGAACTGTAGCCATACGGTTGGATTCTCCAGAAGGTAATGTATGGTAACTGCTTTTTCAAGTATGTTTGAGAATGTGTCACCCAGACACCTTGGAGATTAAGAACAACCCTGAAGGTCACTGACCTCCATTTGTTAACAGTAATATGCCAGCTAAGCCTTTTCATTTTCACAATCCTCTTCAAGCTGGTATAGTACCTACTTTTCAGGAGTGGTTCTGTGCAACATTTATTGGCCTCCTGAAATTCATTTAGCTCCCTTTGAAGATACCTTAAAATTTGTGAGCCTGAATATAGCCATTATGAGACCATTAGTTCTGCTGCTTGTGAGCTGCCTGTTTTTTCTTTATGGTTCTTAGTTGTTCTTTTGCAGAGCTGCCAGCTTAAGTCGTGCTGGGATCAAGAATAATGGGCCTCAGTGGTTCGTGTTCCTGGAGTTGTGTCCATGCCAGTGGATGCCCACACGCTCCAGAAGAGAATTTGACATCGCTGCTGCTGTTGTTGCTGTTATAACAGTGACGACCACCACTGCTACTGTTTCTGGGATTGCCATTTCATAACTGGTTACTACAACTAGCACAGTGGAGACCCTGGCAGCAAAAGTAGCTACCACAGTTAGTTAATCTTTCATTCTATTGGGCATGATAAATGTAAATCAATAGTTATATACATTTCAATTGGCTTTGAAAGTTATAAATTTATAAACTCAAGTTCCATTTGCTTTTGGGATACCATCTTACCAGGACTCCAATTTGCAGTAAGGCTCATTAAGGAAGGGAATGGCTCAGTTGCCTTTAGCCTACTGGCTATGGGTGGGTTAGGACTTCTGTTGGTCTTTTCTGTGTCGAACACACAGATTGCAAGCCCAGCGCCACTTTGAGATCTTTGGCAGCAGTTAACTCTGCAGCAGCTCACATACAATTAAGCCTGTATGACAATGAGTATTCAGAGCTGGGTAATGGCTGGGGGGTGGGGGAGCGCTCACCAACCTAAGACAGAGCGCCTGTGTGGCCTGGGCAGGTGTCTCCATGATGGGTAAGGTGACCTGCTGATGTCCCACGCAACCTAAGTCAGAAGCTCAGCTTTTAGTTAAAGGCGGGGACCTGCAGGGCCCTGGCCCTTGTTTTGGTAACTGTTACCTTGCTTGCTGACCTTGACCTTGATATCCTCCCTATGCTAATTCCCTGTGAGATTCCACCCTCCTGAATGCTTAAGGGAAGTTCCTTGTCTGTGTATCCTGCATATTGGGCATTAACAGCTTAGATACAAGATTGAAAACATCTGTAGTGAACTTCTGCCCCCTGGGGTTCTCCCATTGTGCTGTAAGCCTGTATTTAAGACCTGCTCCCTCCTTCAATAAATGACATTTGGCATTCAAAAAAAAAAAAAAAAAAGAGCCAGGTGGTGGATGACCCCAGGGAAACAGTATGTCCAGACACAACAGGACTGATGCACATACAGACTCACTGTGACAGGCCAACAAGATGTACACAGGCTCAAAGCAAAGATCCCAGCACAGAGAATGGGAAATGGATACAAAGTCTCACCTCTAGCCAAAGAGCTTTGTGTAGTTGATGCCTACGGGGAAAGGGAAAATCTGTTTTCGCACCAATGAAGAGTCCCTGAGCCTCTCACTCACACTCCAGGGCAGGCCCACCACCTGGACTAGCTGGCTAAGATAGAATGACTCTGTGTTTGTTATCTGTTCACTTTTTGGTTCGTTTTTGTTTGTTTGTTTGTTTGTTTCTTGTTTGTTTTTCGAGACAGGGTTTCTCTGTGTAGCTTTGCGCCTTTCCTGGAACTCGCTTTGTAGACCAGGTTGGCCTCGAACTCACAGAGATCCACCTGCCTCTGCCTCCTGAGTGCTGGGATTACAGGAGTGCGCCACCACCGCCTGGCTCGGTTTGATATTTTTATCTTATTAGGTTTTTTGTTTTCTGATTTATGGATTTCAGAGAGAGAGAGAGCAAGAACACAGAGCATAAAGCTGGGTGGGTAAGGAGATGAGGAAGATCTGGGAGAACTAGGGGAAAGAAAAGAATATGATCAAAAAAACTGTATGCAAAGTTTTTTAAAATAAAAACAAAAAAAGAAGAGCTCTCCCCAACAAGAACTACAAACAAGGGGCTCTTTAGATTCCTAAACTTCCCTACATGTAGGATACATTTCCCTCTTTTGTCTGGCATCTAAGTTTCTGGAAAACCTTTGATCTTCACACTTCCAGGCTCTACTTTTTACTCCCCCATTCACTCTCCCACAAGAAGCAGCCTGGTTCTGCCCCAGGTGAAACTTTACGGGTAAAGGTTGCTGGCAGTTTCTAAATGGCCAAATCTAGGAGCCTTCTCACAGTGAATCTGACCGAACATTCGGCAGTGTGACCTAGAAAGACCCACTCTGCACTACCCTTGTGAATTCATTGGCACAGCCATCTCTGCCCTCTCTCCTTTGTCCAGGGATGTCCTCTTCCTGTCCCAGTGCTCAGGTGACAGACACCCCACAGGCCTCTTACCTAGCATCTCCTCCATCGTCCCTAATGACCTCCTCCATGCCTGTGGCTGTAGCTACTGTCCACGTGGAAAATAGAGAACAGAATATTCTCCTGAGCGCTAGATGGCATTTATAACTGCTTTTCATAGATGCCCTGATTCCTACAAAGCACAACCAACTCCTCATCTTACCCTCCAGCCTGAGTCCTCCAAACACTTGCTACAGAGAAAAGGACATCATCCCCTAATAAAGATAAATATCCTCTTGGGCATTTCTAGCTGACTCACCAACACGAATTAGCAAGTCCTGTGAATTCTACCTCTGTGGGATCTGCCAAATCTACCCACTGCTCTGTCTCTTGACCACCAAGCCACCTTCCAGGCAGTCTCCTGACCCATTCACCACACAGCCACCCAAGTGGGCTTTCAAAAATCAAAACCTGCTGCCTTCTGCATAAGCAGTACCCAGGAGAGCCCACAGCATTTTCCTCCCAGCCCTTAGCTCTTAAATTTCCCTCTACACTCCTACCACAATCTCATTCTGTCTCCAGTCATAAAGAATTTATAGAAATTAGAACATCCCTGTTTTATCCTCCTGAAGACCCTTTTTCCACCACCACCACCACCACCTTTGACCTATTTACCAGCACTGTTCCTCCCAAAGTGTCCCACCCCAGAGTGGCGACATCTAATCCGCCTCCAGGTCTATGCTGAGGAGTCACTTCCCCTGACTTCCCAGGCCCATTCAGACCTGCCCTTATACTTATTCCTCTAGAGCATCCAGACAACCCCCATTATTAGATCAGATACTCCTTAACCGGGTCTGTTCTCCTCTGTCTCCCCTAACAAACTGTAAGCTTCATGAAGCCTAAGATTGTGTGTGTCTTGTTCAAGGTTATTATCACACCTATAGACCACACAGTGATGTGTGTATTTACCCATTTCCCAATTAGCTAATTACCTACAAGTAAACTAGATGAGCCAGAACAAGGCAGCTTTAGTTTGCACTGAATTATAAACTAGTTACTCTGCTCAAGATAGCTGGATATAAATAAACCTCTTCTCTCATGAAGGCTGCATATAACTGGGGAATCCAGTTTGAAACCATGCTCAAAGTACAGACAAAAAGTAATTAAAAAAAAAAACAAAACAGTATTCTTGACATCTGAATGAAATGGCCTCTCAGCTCCACGGTGGTGCACATCTTTAATCCCAGAACATGGGAGGCAGAAACAGAAGGATCTCTGTGAGTTCAAGACCAGCCTGTACTACACAGAGTTCTAGGAGAGCCAGGACTACACAGAGAGACCCTATCTCAACAAAACAAAAATAATAAATAAATAAGTAAGTGCCTCTCTACTTTCATTTGATTTTTGCCCATAACTCATCTGCCACGGAGATTAGTGACACGCATCAACCAAATCATGTTTCTCCTGCATAGTCTGCAGGAAAGTGAGTTATTCCTACAGCAGCCAATGAGCTGGGAGCAAATTGTATGTACACTTTGGTACTGGCAACCACTTCCGTCACAGTTGCTGCTAAGATCTCTGAAGATCTTTGCACTTGAAGCCGGAATGCAGTGTGGTTCCTTATGAACCACATACCAAGTCAGTTTTGAGAGAAAAATGAAAACGCAGACGGCAATTCCTTGCCAGACAGTCCTTTCCTTCCAAGGAGTAAACATTGCCCAGGAAGCAATGTGGCCAGCAAGTGGCCAGGGGCCACAGTGCCATGCGACACTTCTGGTCCTGCTCTGAGGGTGTGGAAGAGGGTCAGTCATTGGGAAAAGAGGAGGAGCAGCCTAAAACCTAGCCTCCATAACTAATCTGTCCTAAGTCCAAATCAGACCTGCTGAAACTAGAAGAGCAGTATCAATCTCTCAGCCTGCCTTGTAAACGTGTAAACGCATGAGCCGATCACAGCCAAGTCTACTGTCTGACAAATATTCAATACACACAAGCTTTGGATGCTTGCATCGAGCCTTGTACTGGCCTCCATCTAGCTTGGTTTTCCTCATCCTAATGACAAGCTCTTCTTTTTCCTTTCTGTCGAATGATTACACATTCCTCAAGCCCTTATACCCTGGTTTATACATCAATGGGGGTGTAACCCTAACTCCATTCATCTTAAAGAAAACAAGGGCTTTTTAGCTAGGCGCGGCAACGTGTGCCTCTAATCCCAACACTCCAGAGGCTGAGGCAGAAGGATCACAAATTAGCTCAGTTCAGATGAAGAGCATTCAGGATGGTTTGGCTGTAGACAAGACTGCTAGTTCAAAGCCAGCCTGGACTACATGACAAGTTCCAGGCCTACCTAGGCTATATTGTGACACCCTGTCTTAGAAAAGAAAATAATAATTATAAAGGAAAGGAAAAGAAACAAAGGAACAGGGTGTTTAGTACAATGTCATCCATAAGCCTTTTCTTTTGTACTTCAATACTCTTCTTTCCACAGACTTTTGAACCAATTACCCTACTGAGGAATGCCATGCAATCTTTACAATATTACTGTTTTCTACCTCACTGTTTTCTGAAAAACTAACTTTCTGCCATATACCTAAATTATTTATGAACTTTATTGCTCACATTGTTTGTGCAGTATTTTAGATTCAAAATATATTCTCCATAATGTCGACAACATTGAAACATTTATTGATCTTTGTGGTTATTTTAAAAAATACAAGTACATTGTCAATGTTTTAAAAAGAATAAAGGCAAAATAAACAACTCTTATTCACCCTCTAACAGGGGAGAAAGCCCTGTCTGACAAAGAACAAAGGAGAGAAAGGGGAAAGGAAGGAGAAGATTAAGAAGATAAAGCACACTGTAGCCCCAGTTCTCTGCTGTCTTTCTCCCTCTCAGCCATGACTGAACCTTTTCCATTATTAAAATTCTTCATTAATATCTTTCTAATATTTGCATTCTGTCATATCTTTTGATGGAACCATAATCTGACAGATCCCCTGTTACTGGGCACTTAAAGACTCTTGACAATTCTCTTCTACAGAAAGGCCTATTCAGCATTACCTTGAACTTAACTACTCTCATAAGTTCCTTTGGACTTCTAAAACAGGAATTGCTAAGTCAAGGGGAGGCACATTGCTGAGGCTTCTCACACATTCAGTCCATGTGCTATTCAGAAAGGCTGTCCTAAGTGTTTGCCTCTCATGGCATCTGACAGTGTCTGCTTCACGACATAGTACTTGACATGAGAATCTAAACTCTTTGAAATCTATAGTAATCTGAGAGCTGGAAAAGTATTATCTTGTTATTGCTTCTATTTTCATTTCTTTGATGGTAGAAAGAGCTCAATTTAAAACATTAGCTACCTAATTCTAATTCCTGTGACAGGATGTTAACTTTCTATCACCACATGAAATTCCCACAGTAGCCAACTTGCAAAGGGTTGACTTTGACTCACAGCTTTGGAGCTTTAAGTCTACAATCAGTTGGTCTCATTATATCTGGGACTGTGGCAGGGCAGTGCATCAGGGTCAGAGTGCATGGATGAGCACTGAGCAAAAGGACAGAACGGGGAGGATCCAGAGATCATAACCCCCTTCGCTGGCATCCCTCAATGCCCTAAAGACCTCCTACCTCTCATAAGCCCCACCACTTTTAAAATGCTTCTCCAAGAACTAGGGTTTTAGCACATAGGCCTTTGGGGGACATCCCAGACTCACACTATAACACTATGCTTAATTTTTTTATGTATCCATTTTTCTGCTAGATCTGTATTACTTTTCTATCATGACACAACAAATTTTCATACTCCAGATTGCTTTAAACAATACTTCTTATCTCATAGTCACCAAGGTGTTGGCTCAGCTGGGCTTAGCTCCTGTCTAGAAATTCTGTTTCAAACTTGCCTGGATTATTGACAAAACTCCAGGTTTGTGTAGCTTCGTGCTGGTGGTCAGCTAGGAGGCCTCTCTTGGTTGTTCTAGGCCTTCCAAATTCCTCAAGGCTGCCTACATTCCAGATCCACGGTATCACCCATCTTTAAATCAGCTACAGTAAGTTGCATCTTCTTGTGATTTCTCAGCAATAGAAAGCGCTACACTTTTAGGGGTACTCGTGATTAGAGGAGACCCATCTTGATGATCTCATCATTCCACTTTCATTCATGTTGTGTAATATAACATAGTCAGGTAGTAATGTCCTATATGCACGGTTCTGGGGATGAGCAAAAAACGTTGTTAGAAGGACAGTTTGGAACTGACTGTCCCAGAGTCTTAGGTGTCCATTTTTATAATTTGTTTGTAGGATGTATGATAAATCTTCAGTACACAAATCTAATAAACAAAGTGCCACGCAATGCACTTTCCCAGCAGTAAAGGCTGCTGTGTGGTAATAAAGAATTCTGTGTATATAATGCTGTGACCTCTGGTACTGAGACATTTTAATTGCAGTAAAATAGTCAGAACATGAAATTCACCACACTAACTATTCTTAAGTGTACTTACTACTAAGTCCATTATCTCCACAAGTCTTTCCATCTTGCAAAACTCTCTACCCATTCAGCAAGAACTTCCTCTTCCATCCCTCCCCCAACACTTGATAATTACATATCTGCTTTTCAATACTGGATTATTTGATACGGTCATCACACACATATTCTAGTGGCTGTTCCAGGCACTTTCAAAATATCAACTTGCCAGGCATGGTGGCACATCCATTGACACCTAAGACCCTGGTGTCAAACTGTACTTCCAACATGTTTGCTCATCCCCAGAATCTATGCATATACACATCACTACCTGACTATGTTATACTACATGACATACATGGTGGCACATCCCAGCAGAGGCAGGTGGGTCTCTGTGAGTTTGAGGCCAGCCTGGTCTACATAGTAATTTCCAGGCTAGACATGGTTACACAGAGAGACTGTCTCAAAAAGCATACATATTTAATCCTCATTAAATCTTTGGTGAGGTGGTTATTATTTCCATTTTACAGATTAGGAAACAGCAAAATTGAGTAAACCTCCTGGGATGACACAATGACAAAATGACCAAACAAGAATTTAAGCTGAGGTAATATGGCTTTAAAGGTCTTGCTACAACCATGGCATTGTGACAGTATTTACTATAAAGACAAACACATCAGACATTGATATTATTTAGTGGTGCATGACATTTGCACACTTCTTGTCAACTTTTAACCTAATCTTTGACTTCTAGCTAAAAATTAGATTATGTTCACATATCTCTTGACCTTTTAAAGACCTAATTTTTGCCAAGGTGTTTGTTTGCAGTAAATGAAACAAACACTACTTGGCATTTTACTTTAAGCAAATCACTTATAATGTGTGCTATTCTATAATGCTATATAAGTATAATCATAATTTATTATGATTATTGAATATTTTAATAGTTAATATTTTAAGGAAAAATCAAGATGTTTCTCTCTAGTTCCATGGATCAAAGGAAAAAAAAAGAAGAAAACTAAATATGTTTACAACAACGTAATTCAATCTGTTTAACCTGTTAAATTAAAAAGCAAACTATACATATAGGCTAGTCTCTACTTGTCATTCAAACTCGGCAGAATTGTCTCAGCTTAAGGGTTGGGCCTCAGAACTCCTTATCTTGTTTTTTTGTTTTAGCTTAGTAAGCTTTTCGTACAAGACCAATTTGTCATCAGTCCTGTGGCGTCGTTTACTATACATTCAAAATGGTCAGAGTCAACAGAAAGAAAAATCGTCGCATTTCTCTGGGGCTAAAAGCTTGGCTGGGGTTTGGTTTCTATGATTACTGGGGAGGGGTTCCTAAAAAAGAAAGAAAGAAAAGAAAAAAACAACACAGGGAACAGGATCACCTCATTCAACTACTTTCTAATTTGCGTTCACTTGATTCACGAAAAATAAACAGCGCGTCATGTCATCCCCTCACTCATCACCCACAAATGAGGTGCTATCTCCAGAGAGAAATACAACAGAGAGCGGTGCGTGGGAAGCATCCCCGCGACCCCGGCAAGCTCCGGGGATGTGTCATCCCGTCCCTCTCCGCGCCCCGCCCGCCCGAGGCCGCAGCGAGGCGGATGCTCACCGTGCCTTGGGTCTGGTCGCCCGCGCGGCCTGCAGCCGACTCCCGGCAGGGCCCCGACCCAGACAGCCCGCCCTCCTCACCGCCAGCGGCTCCGCTCCGGCCGCCGACCATCCCGGCCCGGCTCTGTTTACAAGCGGCTTCTCACGGTCCCACGTTCAAATGCTTCCCCGCGGCAGCCCGGCAGCCAGACCCGGACGCACAGGGTTCCGGCCCTGGAGGACCGGCCCCTCCTGCGGGAGAAACAGCCAGCCAGGCGGGGCCTGATCTCCTTATCTCATTGTTTCCCATACAGCCTTTATCACAATGCTCCTCCCAACGCCGAAATGGGTGTTTGCACTTAAAGTTGTTACTTGGATCCTACCAGGACAGGGTCAGCTATCAGCAGTTGTCATGGCTAAGAGAATTTCTCAGAAATAATGCTTTCCAAAAGTAGAAACGAAGTGCTTTTCATCTCTAATTAGGGCACAGGTTGAAAGGGTGTGGTTGAGAAGAAAGGTCTCGAACCTGGCTGTGGATTCCCAGTTTAGCAGATAGGGCGTTGCTGGGGGGATCAGGGAAGGACAGATTGTCACCTCTCCTGAAGTCTCCCAGTGACCAGCCACTTTTGCAAAGATGTGCTGTTCCAGTTGGACGGATCTTCCTTTCAGTGTCTGGCCTTAGTTCTCTGTCACAGCATATTTCTTAGTCGTTTTCCCAATTAAGATCAATAAGGGAAGGGCTGGGCGTAGTGTGGTGCACACCTTTAATCCCAGCACTGACACTCCGCGGGCAGAGGCAGGAGGACCTCTGTGAGTTGAAGGTCAACCTGGTCTACACAGGGAGTTCCAGGCCAACCAGAGCTACATAGTGAGACACACCCTGTCGCAAAAGCAAAAGCAAGCCAGGCGGTGGTGACACATGCCTTTAATCTCAGCACTTGGGAGGCAGAGGCAGGCAAATCTACAGAGTGAATTCCAGGACAGTCGAAGGTACACAGAAAAAAACTTATCTTGAAAATCCAAAAAGGAAAAAGAAAGAAAAGAAATGAAGAAACAAAACAAACAAAAACATGTTACAGCTCGCAAACATAATATGTACTACATGGTAATTATATTTTAAATGTTCAAATTTAGGACTAATGTCCAAAATATAGCCTGTAGTCAGGAGACTAAAAGGCACTGAAACATGAAGCACTATATTATCAGTAACAATTTTTCCTAGTTAAAAGAGAAAAAAAAAAAAAGATTCCAGCATCCTTTGTGTTTGAACTTCATTATTGAAAGCAAATTCAGAGTCTAAAACCTTAGATTGAAGAAAACAAATTCAAACACATTTCTCATTTCTTTTTAAATCCATGTTTGCAAAATGACTAAATTTGCTTCCTATCACTTACACAGGGAGCCAGTGATAACCTCATCCGAGAAGCCACTGGCTAGTTGTCATCTGGGAACATTTTGTCCCTCTAAATTCAAAATAGTTAAACTCAGGTGGCCATTCAAAAGGCTGTCTGCTACCATCACCCTCACTATTTTTAATAGACTGTGTTTTTAGAGACATTTTAGATTCACAGAAGCGTTGAGGAAGAGTTCTCACAAACTGCTGTGTATGGACAACAACACCCCCCCCCCCCCCCACCCCCCCCACCCCGCCTATGAGCATCCTACACTACAACAGGACATCTGCTGTCAT